>NC_143015.1:69526668-69885835 GCF_055824585.1 Amblyomma mixtum | reverse complement strand
AAGGGATTTTTCTGTCTTGTTTTATTTCTGTCGTTAATCAATGAGAAATTAAGTCATTAATTAAGTGTGTGATAAATTAAGGAATTAATAAAGTATGCGAGAAATTAAGAAATTAATTAAGTATGCGAGAAATTAAAACAATTAATTAAGTGTGTGAGAAATTAAGGAATTAACTGAGAAATAATGAAGTGAAAAATTAATTAGGTGTGATATTAATTAAGTGAGAAATTAAGTGCGCGCGTGTGTGTGTGCGTGTGTGTGTGTGTGCGTGTGTGTGTGTGTGCGCGCGGGTGTGTGTGTGCGCGGGTGTCTGTGTGTGTGTTTGAGTTGTGTGCGTGCGTGCGTGCGTGTGTGTGTGTCGTCGAAGATAATTACGGCGCGCGCGCGCGCGTGTGTGTGTGTGTGTGTGTGTGTGTGTGTGCGCGTGCGTGCGTGCGTGCGTGCGTGTGTGCGTCGTCGAAGATAATTACGGCGCGCGCGCGCGCGCGTGTGTGTGTGTGTGTGTGTGTGCGTGTGCGTGTGCGTGTGCGTGTGCGTGTGTGTGTGTGTGTGTGTGTGTGTGCGTGCGTGCGTGCCTGCGTGCGTGCGTGCGTGTGTGTGTCGTCGAAGATAATTACGGCGGGCCTTATTCAAACTTCGCCCCAATTATTAAAAAAGTTTGGAACATATTCGATTCGTCTAATCTATTTGATTCGTTGGAATCATCGAATAGGAGGACGTTCGATTCACTATTCGAAAGTTTCGAACATTCGCACACCCCTAATTAAGAGCATTCAGCAAAAATTAATAAGCAGCGCTTAAACACATCGGATGTTTAACCTAACGTTGATGATCGTAGCGGTTGTGTGCCGACGGGAGTTTCCAGGCAAAGCAAGACAGGAGGAGTCCACATGCCTCAAACAAGCAGAGGAGAGACGCAAAACGTTTTGTTCTGTGTAGTGCGTGTGCATTTTCTTATATTTTTTTTTGCACACAGTCATCGCTGCTTTCGCGGTTGACAACAGGTGCGGCGGAGGTTTTTTCCTCGCGGCCATTGTTCACAACAATACACGACAGGTTTATTTTTTTTTAAAGTTCACGGGCCCAGCAGAAACGCGGGGCCAAACAAAGAACGTCTCTCAGACGTGCGGCGGTAAAGGGCAAACGTACACAGTTGGATCAGACCACACGGGGGAAAAAAAAATGTCAGGAGCTTTGTTCCCGCGGGAAGGTTTCGAGAGAACGACGCAGATGGCATCGCGGGGCGCTCGACGAAAAGAAAGCCGGGGATCTCGGAGGCCTGTGGCAATTTATTACGTTGCCTTTCTTCTGCTCATTTTTCCAGCCCAAGGGGATTGGCGAGTCAACACCTCTGCGTTATTTTTGGTTTTATTTTTCGAAAAATTTCTGTCGTCGGATCCCTCTCTACCTTTTGGAAACGGCACGGCGCAGTAATAGATGGCGTTGGGATTGCCGGTGCGTTTGGCACGCCAAGAAATCGATTACGGAAGGGAATCAGCGGGTTCCCAGAACGATATAAAATACCGGCGGCCTTATTTACGCTTCGACAATACTTCTTTTTTTTTTTCTACCCGTCAGGAATTTTCAGTGGAGGTGAAAGTGCCCAGCAAGGACTCAAGCGTTGGGCGCACCCATATGCGATCTGTTAGCCTAGCGTTATTTTGCTCTGTACATAACAGCGTACGGCAAACATACGGGAGTACGGGAATAGATTATCTATGCTTGACGGGCTCCGAAAATTTCGACCACCTGGGGTTCTTTAACGTGCACTGACATCGCACAGCACACGGGCCTCTAGAATTTCGCCTGCATCGAAATTCGACTGCAGCGGCCAGGATCGAACCCGCGTCCTTCAGGCCAACAGCCGAGCGCCGTAACCACTGATCCACCGCGGCGGGTATTATCGTCTTCAGATATTAATAAATCATCAAAATTACCTGAATTTACTTGCGACGTAACAACTGTCTTTATATTTGCATCTCCCACTTTTTTTAATTTCTAGAATGAAAAGATCCTTAGTGATGAAACCTTGGACGTTCATAGCTATTCTCCGATGAATCCAGTGCCTGGCCGATACAGAGTTGACGTGCAACTGACATCGTGTAGTAAAGCGAGAAAAGGAAGAGGTAGTGGACGAAGAACAACATACCCTTATGAAAAATGCTCTATAGAAAGTCTATAGACTTCTTATAGACTCTACTGCCTTCCTATAGATATTTCTTTTTGCCTATTCGTAGTCTATAAATAAAAGTAAACTAAAAGTGTATGCACATAAATCTATAAGTTATCTATAGGCTGTCTATAGCATTTTTATTGCCTATAGACTATTCTCTAGGATTTGTCTATATAGAGTCTATAGATTTTATAGACGGAAGTCTATAGATGTTCTACAGACTGTGTAAAAAAAATTTGGTAAGGGTAAGACTATACAGGAGACGAAAAAATGCAACCACAGGGTTCAAACTTAGTTTGGTCGAGTAAAATTTTCACCAACAAAAACGAGCTGCCGCTGTAGCTGCCCTAAGCTGAAGAACAGAATACAGGCACGTTAATCAGTCGCCGTAGTGAGGAGCTCCGGAAATTTTCAGAACCCCAGGTGTTCGCAATTTCCGGAGCCCTTCACTACAGCGTTCCTCATAGCCTGAGTCGCTTCGGGACGTTCAACCCCCAATAAAACCATAAAAACAATCAGTCGCCAAGTGCATGTACTCAGCCGGCCGGAAAGCATTTTCTTTTTTCGTATAACAGAGCCCTCACGGCTTCCCTAAAGATCAAGAAGTTCTTTGAAGGTGAGAACATGGGTTTTCCTTACCATACAGAGATTTAGAGCTTGAGGGCTGGCGTAATGGCTTAAATATACGACTGAGAAGAAAAACGTGCACCCTGGTTACTTTTGACAAAGGCTGTACGTCTGCATATTTTAGCCGTCTCGCAGACAGAACCGCGGGTCCTTGAAAAGAGGGGGACGGGAAGCCTGAAGTCTCAAACTGCCAACGGGAGCAATGACCCCATTCTGATAGCGTCAGAAACGCCAGGTTGGGGGACAGACGTCGGGCAGCGTTATTTTCAGGAGTGTAGTGCCGTAAACGGAGCTGTACCGCACTGGCATCCGAGAGGAGTCGTATGCCGCTGAACGCCTTTGGGGTCATAACGACGAGTGAAAATTTTCCAGTCCCGTTACGAGACCCGGTAGCGGCCGAGAAAAACAACCTGCGCGGGCCGCATCAGGGGCGCCAGCTCGGACTAAGGCGAGGCGGTCTGAGCGACGAAAATAGGCCTCCCCCCGCGCACTCGCTATGGTAGCCCCGTTCGTCAGCGAGGCGGCAAACGACTCTTACGTCTCACATGGCTGCTCGGACGTTTCGGTTTCAGCCATTAACAGGCGCCGGTTGTGGGGAGAGAGCCCCTTGAGATGTTCAGTGTACGGGCGGCTGTACTGGTAGGCATAGCATACTATATGGAAACACTACGGTATCACTCTTGAATCAAGTTTAATCTTAGTTCTGAATGAAACGTGCGAAGACATTAAAAGAGATCATGTTTCGGAAGATAAAAAAAATGCAGGGGGCACTTTGACTGTCTAAAGTGCGCAGAGGCGAAGGCGCTTTCCGCACCCCTTTGCCTGCCTCTGTGGCACTGGTGACGTCACACATAATTAATGACTAATTACTCAATAATTGCAAATAACTAATTAATAGTTAAGTAATGAATAATGGCTAACTACTGATTAACTGCTAATTGATGACGCTTAAGCTTCGCCTTTAGGAGTGGAACGCGACAGCGTGTTGTTTTGCTGCCAGGGAGTCCACGGAACACCACCACCCCGTTCGGCGCGATGCCTTGTCCTTTGAACGCAACGCTTTTTGAGGAAAGGAAATGGCGCAGTAATTCTCTGTCATCTCTGTGGACACCTTAACCGCACCGTACAGGAAGGGAGGAAGTGGGAGTGAAAGAAAGAGAAAGAGGGGCCGTAATGGAGAATATGAAAACTGTATTTGAAGAAAGGAAATTACGCAGTAACTGTCTCACATATCTCGGTGGACACCCGTCAAAAGCGTGACAAGAGAGAGAGAGAAAACTTTATTTACACAGGAATTCGGGGCACGCCCCAGTGTCCCCGCACGACCCCACTGCACTCAATTGTTTATGTTCCGAAGGTCCATAACACTGGCAGCACGGCCGGTGGCGATGGTCTGCACAGCCGGGTCCTCCGAGCGCAGCATGAGCCTCCGGGACATGAACGTTTGAGTGCAGTGGGGCCGTGCGGGGGCCCAAGGACCGACGTGTCCAAAACTCCCTTGTTATAAATAAAGTTTTCATCATCATCATCTCCGAGCGCAGCAGGGTCTCCCTGTCCTCGCAGGTCTTGAGGTTCTCTAGATCCCGCGGGGTAGGGTCCGCCGGGCAGAGGGAAATGATGTGGAGGGAAGAGGCGAAGGGTTCTGGGCATAGAGTGCATGCCGGAGTGGGGAAGGAGGGATGATAATGGGCTAGGTTAAGGGGTGAAGGGAGTGTGTGTGTCTGTAGTCTGCGCCACAGTGTTGCGTGTTTGTTATCTAGGGAGGGGTGGGGCGGGGGGTAGAGCTGGCGTAAGGCTCTGTGCGCCTGGGTCAGCTCACTTAATGAGTGCATGCGCTCCTTCGTGAATCCCCGATGAGAGGCCACCTGAGCGCGGTTTAAAGAACATCGGGCTAAAAGGTTGCCGGCCTCGTTTCCGGGATTCCTGGAGTGCGCGGGCACCCATATCAGCTCCACTTGGCGGGGCGGGGGAGCATCGGGCGAGTCCAGTATGCCAAAAGCAGGGACATGGACTCGGCCTCGAGCAAAATTTAGAATCGCAGTTTTAGAATGGCTTAAAATGTACCGGGCTTCCGTGCGGGTGATAGCAAGTGCAATGGCGGCTTCCTCTGCAGCTTCTGGGGAGGTGTCTGGAGGGAGAGGTAGTGTGAGGAGGGCGGAAAAAGAGGAGTCCACCACAGCTGCTGTCGCTTCATCACCCGTGCAGGCAGCGTCCACCCATACGGCGTCCGGCTGGGAGCCGTACGCTCGATGGAGTGCCTTCGCACGGGCTCTGCGGCGCTGCTCATGGTGGGACGGGTGCATATTCCTCGGGAGCGGCCTGATGAGGAGCTCTCGGTGAAGGGATCGTGGGATGGCGAGGAGGGTTGGGTCATTGGCCGGTATTTTGATTCCGAGGGTGTCCAGGATATACCGACCTGTGGAGGTTTGTGTGAGCCTGATGTATTGGGCCTGTCGGTGGGCCTCCACCAGTTCCCCGATCGTATTGTGGAGTCCCAGGCCTAGTAATCTGTCTGTGGGTGTGTTGAGGGGAAGGTGAAGTGCTACCTTGAATGCCTTGCGAATCAAAGCATCCAAAGCGTTTATGTCATGTTTGGATAGTTGTAAGTATGGAGTAGTGTACAGCACACGGCTGAGGACAAAGGCATGAATGAGGCGACATAGGTCGCGCTCCTTCATGGCTCTATGACGTCCCGAAACCCTGCGGATGAGGTGCGATATCGCGCCTACAACCTGCTTGAGTTTCCTGAGGGTGGTGGTGTTTTTGCCATCGTTGTGGATGTGCAGGCCCAATACACGGAGGGTTCCAACCTCAGGTACGGGGTCACCATAAAGTTCAATGGCAATGGGGGAGCGGGGGCAGCGGTGGTTCTTAGGCCGGATGAGGAAGATTTCGGACTTCTCTGGGGAGCAAGACAGTCCGATGGTCCGTGCGTAATTTTGGGTGAGGGTGGCTCCTTCCTGTAAGGTGTTCTCTATGTCTCCGTCACTGCCGTGAGTGGTCCACAGGGTGACATCGTCGGCATAAAGAGTGTGCTTCAGGTGGGGAATTGTGGCCAATTTTCGGGCGAGGGGGATGAGGGTATGTTAAAGAGAAAGGGGGAAAGGACGGACCCTTGAGGGGTGCCGATACTCTGAAGAGTGTATGAGGGGGAAGACAGAGGGCCGAAGTGTATCTCAGCTGTGCGGTCAGTGAGGAATGCTTGAATGTAGGCATACGTGCGCGCACCCAAATTCAAGGGGGATAGAGCAGTCATGATCGCCTGATGTTCAATGCGATCAAAAGCTTTGGAGAGATCCAAAGCTAAGACTGCCTTGGTGTGACCCGGAAGAAGCGGGTCGAAAATGTCGTGTGAGAGTTTTTGGGGATACACATGAATCCCCTGCCCCATTGTAACGGCCGCGCGTAATTATCACGCGATGCTATGCGCGCGCCGTTCGGGAGGTTTTGCGAGGGAGGGCACTCTCGCCACCTCCGCTTCCTTTCGCTCCCCGCCGCGTAGACTTTCCCTCTTTCCCCTCTCACAACGGAGAGACCTGCTCTCCACAGCCCGGGAGGAGACGCGTTTCTTCCGAGGCTCGCTCGTCTTCTGGCGGGAGCCGTGCACACGCACGGATCAGGGATCTGCCACGGAGACCGCTGCCCTTATCGCCCGGCCACCGTGTGTGACTTGACCGCCGCGGGCCGTGAGCGAGGAGCCACGCGAGGTGAGCGGAACCTTCTTCCCCCACATTTTTGCGTGCGTTCTGCCCTTTGTGTTTTTCACCCCCGTACGCGAGCGGAACACTCGCCCTCGTTACGGCGGTTGTATTGTTGCTGCGGCATTGTATTGCTCGGGAGCAATAAACGCTCATCCGAGTAGCATACTCGTGTTTGTCCCCTCTGGCCCGAACCCGCCGTGGTTGCGACTCACCGCACCGCGGGTTGGGGGTCACAGCTCTGACTGCTAGGGCTGGCACGCTGGTGCTAGAGAGCGACAACTGCTTCAAGCCCTTTGAGCGTTACTACAAGAATAACCCCCATAAGTTGCAGCATGGCGTCCTGTGCGGATAGATGCGGGCGAAATCCTACCATGCTATGCGGGTAAAGATTGTTGTCCGCCATGTGACTTGTGAGTCTCGCTAACACAACATGCTCTAGGAGCTTCCCGAGGCATGAGGTTAGCGAAATAGGGCGAAGGTTTTGAAGTGTAAGTGGTTTGTTGGGTTTAGGTACGAATATTACCTTCGCGTGGCGCCAGGACTGCGGGAGGTTACCCTCCCACCAGCACTGGTTGAAGTATTTCGTAATGTGGGTGATCGATTGGTCATCCAGATTACGGAGCATGGAGTTTGTGATTTGGTCTGCACCAGGTGCGGAGTTGGCGCGGAGAGTCAGGAGGGCCGCTCTGACTTCCGTCTCCGTGATGTCGGTGTCGAGTGTTGGATTTGCTTGTACTGTGTAGTGCGGTAGAGGTATGGGGCCGCCTGGAGATGTATACATGGTTTGAAGTGTGTCTAGAAGGGTGTCGAGATCGTCAATGTGTTCATGTGTGAGGCGTGTCACGTGGTGCTGTGTTGCTGATTTGGTGCGCGTGGGGTCAATGAGGTGTCGGAGGAGTTGCCATGCGCGTTTGCTGGACAGGTTTCCGGCGATGCCGTCACATATCTGTCCCCAGTTGGATCGGCAGAGCTCCTCAGAGTGCTGTTGGATTTGTGTCTGCAGCGCGGCCAGCCGCTTCTTAAGCGTTCTGTTGTGTTTGTTGCCTTTCCAGCGTTCTAGGATG
This sequence comes from Amblyomma mixtum, assembly GCF_055824585.1. Taxonomy (NCBI): domain Eukaryota; kingdom Metazoa; phylum Arthropoda; class Arachnida; order Ixodida; family Ixodidae; genus Amblyomma; species Amblyomma mixtum. Next base: position 69,878,270 of record NC_143015.1, on the reverse strand, counting down.
CTGTGATAAGCCTCCCAGAGGTGGGCTAGGCGTGTGTCAAGGGTAAGTGTTTCGGTTCCAGTTTAATGTCTCGCGTGTTGTGGTGAACGTCATGCTTGAGTGACTGCACCCATTCGTCAATGTCTGCGATCTCTGCTGACAAGCTTCTGCTGACAGCCTTCTGTCGACAACAATGAGGCATTAAAGGCTCCCGCCTTAAAAAACATGCTTCTATTTTTTTATTGGTGGTTTAACGTCCCAAAGCGACACAGGCTATGAGGGACGCCATAGTGAAGGGCTCCGGAAATTTCGACCACCTGGGGTTCTTTAAAGGGCTACTGAAGTGGTTTTAGAATTCGATCAGTTTAAGGTTGCGGAATGTGCGAAATGCGCACGTAAAGCGTGCAAAATCGTTTTGCTCTAGCGTTTAAAATGGTGGCGTAATCGCCGAATAAAGTCGTCGTCGGCGTTCAGGCTTCTCTGAAGTGCACAGCGACGGGCAGAGGCCCCGATCATGACGTCACGTATGACGGCCCTACGTTTCCAGCGAAGAAATGGTTATTCCATGGAAGAAAACCGACGCCATCGAAGGTGAAGCTCAGGATGCATTGTTTGGCGCCATCTGACACATACAACAGCATGCAAGTGTAAGCAGCGGACATCTGAAATTTCGGCAACAATGACGTCACTGCCGAGTTTCCCCGCAGTCCTCCAACGTAGTGAGAAGAAGCCTAAACATCGTCGCGGTTTTAATCGATGATTATGACATCATTTTAAATGCTAGTGCGAAAATACTTTTCATGCTTTATCTAGAAGCTTGATAGATTCGAATTCTTGAATAACCTCAAATTCTCAAAAAACCGTTTCAGCTTCCCTTTAACGTGCACTGAGATCGCTCAGTACACGGGCCTCTAGAATTTCGCCTCCATCGAAAATCGACTGCCGAGGCCGGGATCGAAGCCGTGTCTTTCGGGTGAGTAGCCAAGCGCCATAACCATTGAGCCACCGCGGCGGCTCTTCTAATTGCTTGAGCGTAATTATTTATTTCCTGCTAGTGAAATGTGTTCCCTTTCACACTGTACCGGCCTGCACACTGTACCGGCCTATATTATAGCTGAAAAAAGAAAATCAGGCAGAGAAACTCAAGACTGCTTAAGTATGCCATTGCTTAAGTATTATTGTCTCTAGGTGCCTTGACGCCACGCACAGACATACACACGCATATGACACCACCCGAAACGCTGCAAGACGACGAGGCGCGGCATCACAATTTTGATACGAAAGTCTGAGTAGGCATATATTTGAAGGCGCAAATGTCTTCGGTGCGAATGCCTTTCACAAGCTAGCCGCCAACTTGACTAGCACATGTAAGCTATATATGCAACGAGAAATCGCATGACATCACCCAGAACGCTGTACGACGAGCGGTTACGTCACAATTTTGGTGCAAATATCGGGAAAACTAATGGCACATGGAGGTCGGCCAGTGGAGAGTATAGACAAACGATATGAACAGGACTGTCTGCAGTGGCGGTGCGCGGCTTGCTGTATGTGTGTCAGAGCCACTTGATGATGTCACCCTATTTTTCTTGCCATCGCTGGGATGTTTTGTACCATGTGCGAGCACACACACACACTCGACGCCGGCATATCTCCTAATGAGACTTGCAATGCTTTCGCATTAACTTAGTTTCTTATGTTGCGGGGGTCCCGGCGCGAGCCTGTAGTCACGTCCATTGATTGCACGCTCAGTTCAGTTCAGTTTATTACCTTAAAGACCCCCGTAGGGGTATTACATAAGGGGTGGATTATACAGAAAAATAAGTACAGTGCTTGCCATGTGGGTTCAACATACAACATAATCTGTTAGTGCTTTGGAAAAGTTGGATGGGCAGGTGATAGCGGCGATGCTGTGAGAAAGGCCGTTCCAATCTAACGCTGCTCGGGGGAAGAAGGAGGCAGCGAACGTGGTCGTATGGGTCCGAGGCCGGGCAACTTGAAGAATATGGCCAGTGCGATACGATATGCGAGCTGGTGATGTGATATAGCCTGCGTAACCGTGGGTGCTGTAAAAGAACTTATGAAACAGGTTTAGGCTGGCAATGCGGCGACGAATAACAAGGGTTGATAAGGCGGATTCTGCTTTTAAAGACGACACGCTAGTACGTTTATTCCAGCGTCTCCATTGTCCGTTGCAACTCATCAAAGTCCTTCTTCACCACCTTCCGCTCTTCTTGAGTACAAATCAGCAGGCCGTAAAACTGCAGCTCAGGCTAACCACTGTTTGTGACACGTAAGGCCGTATCTCTTTAACTTGTTTTTCCTCCTGGTTTTTGGGTAGCATCGAAATTTGTTCTGCGGTGGACAGGCGCTAAAAATGCGAACGTTGCAGCAAAGGCTCTTCTCTTTTTTTGTTTCCGTCTAGCTAGATACCGAAATGCGACTACGCCAATTTTCAACACAAACCTAGCAACGACAGATGTGCTCAGTTCCCTCCAATGTGAAAGTGAAGAACCAGGTAACACGAAAAGACGAATTTTCTTATCATTTCTCCACTAATGCTGAAGATGTTTTTTGGATACCATACGCCGAGGAAACTAATTTAAACAAAGGGAAAATTATGCTTCCCGCACGTAATTGCGGAATAATCGCTAATTGAATCCTCAGACTTCTGTTCCGTTTCGAAAGTGGACAGACCTCTACTTGTCCCATATTGTTCTTTCCATCCTGGTTTCTGCTCCATCCAGAACCCAAGATCTAAAAACCGCGTTCGGAGTAGCCTAATCCAGAACATCGAATAAAATAACAACGCCTGTATACTCTACGTCGGTAAAGCCCCTCAGCACCGTTGAAGCTACAACTACAACGTGTCGACAAGCTACTTAACGACCAAATTCACAAAGCCGTTAACTCCGTAATAATGCCTTGCGATTACTTGGGAGCTTAACAGGCCATTGTGAGTGTCTCCATGCTTACCACGCATGGTACTTAGGGGAACGAGCTGCTCAACTCCTATTCGATCCTGGTCAGCGGACCGCATTCAGTCCACTTCTAATCTCGGTTATGCATAGATTCATTGGTTCCACATAAGTTCCAGCTGAAATCTCTTGTCCGTATGATTTACCTGCCACGACAGTTGTTAACAAACGAGCGTGATTTCATCGTGCCCGTTTGTCAACGAGTGCCGTTTATAAACTCAGTAAGCGAGCGCAGTAGCTCCAGCTTCTCCAGTACTGCACGGTTTTAGGAACACCAGAGCACAGCACCGCTCCGCGCTTTGTGATCGCATTAGCCAAGCGGCGCAACGTACCAGTGACGAACAGCGAAGAAACAGCGAGCCTCGCCACATTTGTTCCGCCGACAGGTGGGGAGGAAAAGAAAAGGGTGCTGCCCAGCACATCGACAAGCACACTTCGTCATCCGCTGTTCATATATGCCGAAAGAAACAGCCGCACTCTCAATCGGGTCGTTCGCGCAAGTACGTCCCTACGCAGGCCGCCCCACCCTCCCCTTCCATCCCCATCCAACCCTCCTTGCAACGAACAAGAAGCGCTGCTGCTAGGCGATGGGGCGATTCATCTTCTCGCCACGCAGCCAGGGCGGTTCCCACGCCCGACGCTTTTTGGTCGCTTTCGTTTCGGAGATGGGCTCTCCCCTCTTCTTTGCACACCTTCTTCGGCTCGAGGCCGGTCCCTTTTGTTTGCGCGATCGAAACGGCGCTAGATTAAAAGCCGTAAGGGAAGGGAAACAGCACAAATCACGCCAAGAACGAATCATATCGGGCCCAATCCCGGCACCTTTGTTCCCAACGTGGCCGTGAGGCTAAGTAGGCTAACGAAGGCGTCCGCGTTGAAGGTTAGAAGGCTGTCAGAGTACTTCTAACAGATCGTAAATGTATTCATTTCCTGCGAGACGCATGTGCTAATGTAGGGGGCAATTGCATGACGTCACGGACGCCATCTTGTTGTCCAGCGCGTAGCTTCAGTACTGCAGGTCGGACCAGGAGGCGACAATGTCTTTAGGCACGACGACGGCATTTTTCAGTACTCCGCAGTCCACAAAATGGAGACCCCTGTGACGTCGGTGAATACTCCCTTCACATGACGTCAAGGGCGCCACTTTGTTGTCGAGGGCGTAGATTCAGTAGTGCAGGCCGGAACAGGAGACGACAATCTATTTAGACACTGCAGCGGCATTTTTCAGTACTCCATAGCCAATAAAACGGCGGCCGTTCAGATGTTGGTAATTACCCCTATATGCGCCGATACGATTGTGGTTTTTTAGTTCTAAAAGCCACCGGTAGCGGCCCCTATAGCGCTGCTTTTAAACTCTAAGGTCACCCCCCCCCCCCCATCTCTTCATGGTTACGGTTGTGACAATTCGCCCGGGAGGTGCCATTTTGCTTCAACAGGATTGCATATACCTATGATATCGGTGTAAAGCTTCTAAACTTCTTCCTTATTTAGAAACTGTGCCCGCGAGCAGCACCGAACAATACCATGTCCCGAACAGTCGAAAGTGTGACCTTTCGGAACAACATTGAGACCCCATACATTTGAATTTTTCTCTCAAAATGGCGCAGTAGCCATGCCGTTAAGTTATGAAGGTGTGGCCGCTGTGGTCGGGACTCGACCCTGCGACACCGTGCTCAGGAGCACCCGTGCTCAGTGGCGCATCGCTTAATCTCTGCACCACTGCGCCAGGTGGGGTACGATGACTACCAGGGATCTATGAACGTAAAGTACCGAATGACATTCTGCGTATATGGGAATTAACCCACTAAAGCTATCGCGTCACACCCTTAACGCGGAGTTTAAGTGTCCCCTCATATTTTCGGTTTGGTTTGGTTTATGGGGTTTTAACGCCCCAAAGGGTCTCAGGCTCTACTACCTGGGGTTCTTTAACGAGCACTGACATCGGCCTCTAAAATTTCGCCTCACTCGAAATTTGTCCACCGCTCCAAATTTTTCTTTTACTAGTGTTTGGTCTACCTATACCCAGCTTAACTGCAATCACTCTCGACCGTGTTTGAGAATCGACTTCGGCACCAGTTTTAATCTGCCTGGGCGACGGCGCCACGGACAAATCGGCGGCGTCTTTCACTGGCCATTTGCTTCCCTACTCTCTGCAGCTGTCGTCAGGAGTGACGTCATGATCCAATAAAAAATGAAATGGATCTTTAGAAAATCGACCCCAAGCGCCGTTCTGCACGACCGCGTTTCGTGCTTGATGCATCTCTCAACGCCGATGTCTCGAGGCCTTCCATGCGACGGAATTTGCACGCTGTGAACAACACCGCTAAATACATTTTACCAAATACAGCATCCGCCGCGGTGACTCTGTGGTTATGATGCTCAGCTGCCGACCCGAAGGACGCGGGTTCGATGCCGCCCGCGGCGGTCGCATTTCGATGGAGGAGAAATTCTAGAGGCCCATGTACTGTGCGATGACAGCGCACGTTAAAAGAACCCCCAGGTGGTAGAAATTATCCGGAGCCCTTCACTACGGCGTCCCTCAGAGCCTCAGTTGCTCTCGGACGTTACAAACCATGAAAGCAAAACGAAACACTGCATCTACCGCTCGCAAAATGAGTCGACGTGGCGCTCCTGCCGGTAGTATCAGCTCAGCTCAGGTATCTCAGGTCCCCTGCATTGCCGAGCCCGAACACGTGCAGGTCCTACGTATTGCAAATGAGCGGAAGCCTCGCGATGACGCTCATTTGAAACTAATCAGCGTGTGCTCAATTAAGCCTCCTTATAATGGACCGATGGTCCGTTATGGTAGCGGAGCGGATGATACGACCATAGGGTTCATATCGCGAAGGGAGGAAGAGGAAAATGGGGGTTGTGGTGTGTGCTGCACGTCTCTCTGTCTCTTTCTGTTACTCACTACCTCTCATAAATTTAAGCTTAGTAGACCCCCTTACCTCCCTCAACCACCTGTGTCACGAAAACTGAGTAGCCTAAATTTTTTACATCATCCCATGTTTGCCGCATGCAATTTGCAAAACACATAGTAATCGCTTGGGTATGGCCAATCCCCACTGTGGGTATGTGCCATTCTATAAGGCCAACAACCACTGTCGCTCATGCTGTCGCTTCCTGAGCCCGCAGGGAGCAGGAAGCGTGTATTTTCAATTACGCCGTCACTGGTTCCGATATTAAAAACACTAAATCCATTTTTCATGATTTCTCTCACTCTCCGGAACATCCAAGGACCTCCATGAAGATTGAGCAGGCCGCAATAGAGGCGCTCGCTGGAGCAGGTCGGGGCGACGCTGTGCCGGACACGACGGCTTCGATTGGCCTCGACCGCCATAAATCGGCCTTTCCCGCCGTGCCCGACACGCCGGGCCGTGCCAGGATCGGAGAGCCGCTCCAGCGGCTTAGCGACGCCGCTACGAGGTTATAACGGTGTAAGCGCTTTCCGGCGAACCGTTAACAGTAATTCGGGGGGTAATTTCGCCCGACGATCTTATCGCCTCTCGACAGCGAGGCCAATAGGCCCCACTGACATTTTTTTTTTCAGTGTGCTTCCTCATCGATCTGGGCTGCTCTCTGCACTGGACAATGTAGAAGCGGTACTTGCAAAAAAAAAAATAAAAAATTCATTCTTAATCACGCCGTTCACCTTGGACAAGCAGTGCAGAATGACTCCCGTCTAAGTGACCCGTTCTCGTTACGGGCATAGTGTTTATTTATTGCCGACCTATGAGGCAAAAACGAGGCTAACGAAAGGCATTCAAGTTAAATTGAGCACAGCTCACCAAACTATAGCAGAAAGGAAAATTATTTGAGTAACGTTACGAGACAAGTAGAGAGCAGAATGGCTTAGGGAACAAACGCGAGTTTGTAATATTCTGGTCGCAATCAAGACGAAGAAATAAAAATGGACAAGGCATGTAAAGCGGAGCAGAGGAGACGAATGTTCCCGTAGGGTAACAATGGATTCCAAAGGAGGCCAAGCGTTGCAGGAGGCGTAAAAGGGCCACATGTGGCCGGATTAGGTCAGGAAGTTTGCGAGGATAAAGTGGACGCAGCTGGCACAGGAGAGTGTTGACTGGAGTGGAGGGATATGGCCTTTGTCCTTCAGTGACGTCGTTGGACTCCTGATGACGACATTTATTACGGTGCTTTGACGTTACGCAGGGTATCTGTTAATGCAAATGCAAAGGAGAAAGATGACAGGGATTAACAACCAATCAAGAGTGGCTTAGCGGCGAATTGCGATTCTCACAGAAGTGCCTCGGCAAAAGGAAAGGAGTAATGGATGCAACCTTGTTGAAGGCCTTGTTGCACAAGAACTGTGTATGTCAACTCTTATCAACATTGGAAAACAAAAATACGGTTGGTTCTCCTCACCTGTGAGCAAGTCGTCGTACATTTTTAGCCTCGCCCAAGCGGCGCACAGTGTGTAGTCATCATCATCATCCTCCTGACTACGCCCACTGCAGGGCAAAGCCCTCTCCCATGTCTCTCCAATTAACCCTGTCCTTCTCCAGTTGCGGCCACCGTATCGTTGCAGACTTCTTCACCTCATTCGCCCACCTAACCTTCTGCTGCCCCCTGCTACTCTTTCCCTCTGTTTAAAGACCGTCAGCTATTAGCTTTTCACATTAAATTCACTGCCATTGCCCACTTTCTCTTCATGATCTCAGCTATACGACATCAGCAATTCGCGTTTGTTTCCTAAACCACTCCCCTCTGCCCTATCGGCAGTCCGTGGTATCATCATCATCAGCCTGACTACGCCCACTGAGGCGCAAAGGCCTCTCCCATGTCTCTCCAATTAACCCTCTCGTTCGCCAGTTGCGGCCACCGTATTCCCGCAATCTCTTCCGCCCACCTAACTTTCTGGCGCCCCCTGCTACGTTTGCCTTCTCTTGGAAGCCACTCCGTTACCCTTAAGGAGCAGCGGTTATCTTGCCTTCGCATTACGTGCCCTGCCCAAGCCCATTTCTTCCTCCTAAATTCTACCAGGATGTCATTTATCTATTTAATAAATTTATTTAATTACCCTCAGGGCCGTTAGGTGTTACAGAGGGGAGTGGGAATAACATGCAAGTACAGAAAACAAAACAGCAGCTAGAAAAATTGAATATAGTTACAGCACACACTGGTATAAAATCACCGCGTTTGTTCCCTCACCCACTCTGCCCGCTTCCGGTCTCTCAACGTTACACCTATAGTTCGACTGAAACCAAATTGAAGAACGCCTGTGTATTAAGTGTTGCCAGTGCACATTAAGGGATTACATGTGGTCGAAACTGATGCCAAGCTCTTCACTGCGGCGTCAGCGACAGCTCGCGACTCCTGAAGAGACTCCTAACTTCAGATGCCCCCGTAAAAGAGAAAGCGCTGCGCCGGGAGCAAGCGACTCGGTGGGCGACGATCGACTTGTGCGAATCGAAATACGCCAGGCGCAACAAGATAAGCCGAAAGGGGAAAAAGAGAGCACTAGTGGTCGCCTCAGGATCCTCGGAACAGTCGCTGCCTGACACCGCCATCGACACGCTTTTGGCATGTATAAAGAGGTATATGTTCGATTTGCAGATGAAAAATGCAGAACCTAGTGAAGAAAACCACGAGGGCTATTCTGTACCTGGTGACACCATATGCATTTTCTATGTGACTGCTGTTCGCTGGACTCCCTGCGCTAAAAACGGAGCAATATAGAGAAGTATACGTGGTCGGGGACGCACAAATGAAATAGGAAACAAAGGAACGTCAACCAATTACAATGCGAGCGCAGTGCTGGCCGGGAAGATCCCGCCCGAATTGCGTTTCTCGCTGCTGCACGGTGCTTCAGGCTAGTGACTTTACTTCACGCCGGGGGCGTTGTTTCGCTCTCGCCAAAGGCGCGCTCTTTCGAAAGGGCGCGTCTTTCGACGAAAGATCACCAAACTTTGTGCACGTAATCACGTTTCTGCAATTCTAAAAACTAATAAGGCTATTACTAAAGGACGCTAAGTAACCTCTTGTTTCAGCCAGGGGCACAACTGTAATAGCTGAAAAGTTAACAATCAGAATTTTGTTAACCAGCTTACTAAATAACGAAATTCCCCTTTTTTTTCTGATGTCCATCGCCAATGGTATTAGAATATCGCAGAAGCCATCTTTATACCTCTAAAAACCTATTTTTAAAGATTAGTGGCAGGCTTTCCTAGAACGCCTGTTATAATGGGAGACGTGTCGCGAGACCAGACAGATCCTTTACGAGGATATGCGAGTCGGCAAGACTGCACTAGCAAGAATGATACGGTACGGTATGGCATGGCATGGCATGGCATGGCATGACACGGCACGGCACGGCACGGCACGGCACGGCACGGCACGGCACGGCACGGCACGGCACGGTACGGTACGGTACGGTACGGTACGGTACGGTGTGGTGTGGTGTGGTGTGGTGTGGTGTGGTGTGTGGTGTGTGGTGTGGTGTGGTGTGTGGTGTGTGCTGTGTGGTGTGGTGTGGTGTGGCGTGGCATGGCGTGGCGTGGCGTGGCGTGGTGTGGTGTGGCGTGGTGTGGTGTGGTGTGGTGTGGTGTGGTGTGGTGTGTCGGGTTTATCGTTCCAAAGCTTCAAATTGGCTGTGAGAAAGGCCACAATTGAAAGGTCTGGATGAATCAAGGCCACCTGGGGTTATTTAGCATACACACTGACATCTCGCGGCACACGAGAGCTTTCACCGCCACCGAAATATTATTTCTTGTCATGCGGTCTAGGCTGGTGCGTTCACAGGGGCAGGTGGGAAATTTTCGTTTCCGGCACCTCTTCAAACTCTAGGTGCGTTTTCTTGAAAGTTGGACACATGTTCGCTCCTTAACAGAACGCACAGCAGGTGACTCGTAAATATGTGGCACCGCTCATGGTAAACATTCACTTCTGCCAAACGACCGGCGTTTTCCTGGCCACTTCACCAGGTGGCGCACGGAACAAAGTTTCGTAAACACGAATTTGATGTCAAGGATGGGATAACATGACACTCACATTCCAATTCTATACCGTCACAACTTCATTTGTGCCTTGTCGGGAAATCAAGCAAGCGCAAGTCCTCGATTTTCTTGCGACCGCTGTTTCGGAGCGGTGGTCGATAAGTACCTAACAGAAGCGATGAAAATCAACCGCTGTGTTACGCCGGTTTCGAAGCGTGCTTTAGAAGAGGGTAGGTTTGACATGAGACACGTTTCGAATTAGACAAGTTTCGAATCGGTCGGGTTTTGAATGGGACAGGATTCGAACGATAAGGTTCTCGAGGACGTTCTCAAAAGTGATGGTTTTCGGAGGGCACGGATTTCGAAGAGGACGAGTTTCTAATGGCGCAGGTTTCGAAGGAACGCATTGTTTTCTATCGGAATAGGCCTCAACTGGGTTTCGATGAGGAGCGGTTGCAAAAGAGAAGGGCTGTAAACAGAATGAGTTTGAAAGTTCACATGCTCCATGTGCCACATTTGAAAAAGAAACAGGTTGCCGCGAAAACTGGTCTCCAATTCTGTACTTACGCTCAGGCTCCTATATCGACGACAAAGTTTAAAACTTGCCAGAAGAGTGTGAACGGCAACGAAGAATGTGTAAAAGCATTCTTTACACAACGAAAGTTCAAACTGCCTCCAGCGCGTTCAAGCAATGCAAGGAATCCCTCTCGAACGTTCTCTCCATGAATCACCCCTTCTAGACTTCATGGGCGCCGCAGAGGCGGGATAGATAGCGCAGCAGAGGACGTCGGGTCGCTAGGCGTGCGACGTGCATTTTGTAGCCGCGTTATGCCCTTGCTGTCAAAGCATATGTTTTTCTGCTTGTTTATCACATCCCATTTCGTCCTTTGGGTCGTAAGCTACTTTTCTTCTTTTTCCTTCATTCTTAAACTCTTTCTGTTCCTGTTTTGACATTTTTAGGGCTTCCCTCCAAGTCCTTTCTGCCACGGCGAACGCCCCGTGACACGTATTTTTTTTTTCTTGTTTTCATGTTCGCGGCGCGAAGCGCACGCCGCCGTCAGCATTCCCGCCAGCGGTCTCTGCGCTTCGACAAAGACGCACACGGATCCGCGCAATTGCCCTCTTTTTCCGGCAACAATTCCATATCGCGTCCCGACGAGACGGGTCCGCGTATCGCGCCACACGTTGATTCCAAACCTCTCCGCTATCAGCGTTGCTGTCATACCTCGAATAGTTTCGCGCACGCAGTTAGAGAAGCCGTACTTTCGTTGTGTACGCGCCTGAACTAGATTTGCCGATCAGAGACACGCTCACGAGGATACATTTTTTTTTTTAGAGCGTTAAGCTTACTTCTCGCGTTTCGGGTCTCAGCGTTATGCGTTATTACGCAAATCATAACCCAGTTGATGCCATGGTAACCGGGGGGGGTTATAGAATGGAATAAAATAACAGGCGGCAGCACCATGCACAACTGAAAACTATGTCTACCCGGTGTATATATCCTTGTCTGGCAGGCGTCAAAGTTCGGCCACTTAGTTCCGACATTCGTGTAAAATTTGTCGGTCAACCGTTTGGGACAATGTTCCCGATGGTGTCCCATGTTTCAGCGTTTCGAGCACCATAAACTTACTAGTTAAGGTAGAGCCTCGCTCAAGGCAAGGCTTCGAACCGGCGACCTATGTACCCCAATTCCTCGTCTTGAGAAATTTGGCAACATTCGGAACATAGGAAACATGCGGCTCAACCATTTATCACAGAGTGCTCGGGGTGGTGCCATATGATTTCGCGTTTAGTGTAGCTTACACTCACTAATTAAGCTAGACTAGCTCGCGACAGGGATTCGAACCGGTGGTCTATATTAGGTGCTTTAACGCTCGATATTTAATTGCTGCGCCTATGAGCACAGGAAGTACAATCGGTATTTCGCGAATTCGAGTTATTAGGCGTTAAAGGGTTAATTGTAAGGACGTCAGTTTAATCAGTCATGTGGTTCGTTTCATGGGTCACCTAATTCATCGCGATGCCACCACCATGATATTTCTCATGACGGCCATCTCATCATGGCGTCATGAGTCAAGTGATTCATAATGTCATAATCTATGAGCTCCGCCGCCGGCGGTCACTTACGAAAGTTATTTTAGACAATCTATAGAGTGTCCAAAGACTTCTGTATCTAAAGTATATAGAGTCTCTATAGGCAAATCCTACAGAAAAGTCTATAGGCAATACGAATGCTACAAACAGTCCATAGGCAATCTATAGATATGTGGCCATACACTTTTAGTAGACTTTCGTCTATAGGCAGTCTGTAGACTATGAATAGACAAAAGGAAATATCTATAGGAAGGCAGTAGAGTCTATAAGAAGTCTATAGACTGTCTAAAGACCATTTTTATAAGGGTCACGTGATGATGTCACCGTTTTTGTGTGAAAGACGCGACCTCCATACAGCACACCTCTAACAGCTGACTAGGTGAAAGAAAAGGCCGTAATTCTGTTTACTGAGAAGACAAGACGGCGACTTCAGTCAAACCAGCGTGGTGACCGTCACAAATATTTATAAGCCTCGTGGCTGTAGACGCACGGGTGATCGCGGCCGGGATGCATGCGATGCACCATCGACCAGGGGCCGTCCATACAGCATCCGGGGCGGCGGCCCAAGCGGCGGCCAAGGAATTGCCCGAGCATTTCGAGTCATTAGGAGGCGGGATCCGGTACGTATGTACATAGCATGCAGGCATCCCTCAACGCAGCAAACCACGCAACAACGCGCTTACCCCGTGGTACGATCAATACGCCACCATACTACAGCCGGCCCGGTGGTCGGTCGCGTGTTCTAAATCAATCATGGACGGCCATTCTCCTGCTCCCCGACCTGTAGCTTCTCTACGTCTTTGTATGCACGCGATCTGCGAAGAGCGTTTCCGCGATGAAAGTGCAGGGCAAAGTGGAGGGGAATGTGCGGGGAAATGGGCACCTCGCCGACAGCAACCAATATTCGATGAGCAAGTTGGTCCATTCAGGTCAAGCTGCCTGTCGGCCCATTGAGAAATCTTGGCCCATTAAAGTAGTTCAGCCCCTATCGAAGTACCTTGGCGCATTTTGCGGTAGCTTGCCCTATTCTTGGCAACTTAGCCCACTGGAGTCAGTATGGCTCATTGAGGCCTGCCTTAGTCAGGCAGGTTGGCTGCCTGAGGCGAATCTGCCCTTACAAAAATTGTTTCTTTGGAGGAGAAATTCTAGAAGCCCGTGTAATGTGTGATATCAGTACACGTTGAAGAACCCCAGGTGGTCGAAATTTCCGCAGCCCTTCACTACGGCGTCTCTCATAGCCTGAGTTGCTTCGGGACGTCAAACCCCATAAACCAAACCAAGCCAAACCAAACCAAACCAAACCAAACTAAAATTTTTTTAGACAGTCCATAGACTGTCTATAGACGCTCTATAGACAAAGCCTGGGAAACAGTCTATAGGCAATACAAATCCTATGGACAGTCTGTAGACAATCTATAGATCTATTTCCATACACTTTTAGTAGACTTTTATCTATAGACAGTCTATAGACTATGACTAAACAAAAGGAAATATCTATAGGATGGCAATAGTCTATAGACCATTTTTATAAGGGTGGCGCTGTCAAGGCAACGGAATCATTTACTATAATGAACAGCTCCAGGCCTCACGACTTTTAAATCGCTTATTACTGACTAATTTTTGCTTCGCTTTATTGGTTTATGTTCAGCAACGATTGGTCTCTTTATGAGGACCACGTGAGGTCGTATAGGTGGCGCCACCACTTCGTCGTGGATCCAGAATGAAAGCGAAAATGACCTTTCGAGCACTGGACGCGTAATTCGGAGGTCGTGGGTTCGGATCCCACCGGCGGCATGTGGTTGTTTTTTTTTCTGCTTTTCTAATCAATTAGCTTTAAGCGATAACATATTCATGAACATTCTAAATTTATCAACACCACTAAATAAATAAATAAACTAAAAAAATCCCCTGTGCCCCTTGGTTTCTGTGGCTGTTGGCTTCTGTCACTTTCGTAGTTCCCTCTTATTTATTTCAACTGGAGGTGATCTGTCAGCAACAAAATGTTAAGAATCTTACTCACCAGGCTTCCGTGCTAATTTGGAAGCGGCATTCGAAGTGAACGGCTAGCTGCCAGAGCATAGATCTGTATCTCCACAAGGCCTGGCATTTTAGATGGTGACACGCGTAGAATCCTGTGAACACTGCACGCTAATGCGTACTGACCTGAATTTGCCGACTGCATGAAATGCAGCAGCCTAATATGCGTCGAATACATGGAATCTGCGTGGACTCGACTACTGCATCAAATGTAGTGTGGTGTTCCCTCCGTGCCATAGGTACTTTCACGTTGCGCGTCTGTTAACGGAACTCCTAACACGATGCATGTGCGCTTTCCGGGGCTATCAACTGCGCATGTAAATGCATGGACAGTATTTGTTAAGTGAGCTTACATCTGTACTGGCAAGGTGGGCTCTAATTTCAGCCCACGTATTACCGCGCGAGCTGTACGAAAGACAATGGCCCAGTTCACAACGGTAGGCGACAGCACTGATGCACCTGTGCACACGGCAAGCAAAGATGCACGGCAAGCAAAGATGCACGGCAAGCAGAGGTGCACGGCAAGGTGCGCTGATCTTTGCACGGGTGTATCTGTGGGCTAGTCGGGGCTCTGAATCCCACAATATCAATTTCCCTCAAACACTCCTGGCAGCTCCGCGGCTATAATGCGCCGCCCAGCATGCCCACTCCTTTTTTTTTTTTTTCAACGGAAAAAAGGACTAGTAAAAAACATAGTAACGTGCCCGGTTTTACCCAGCACACCAGACGATACACTCGATACATTTCAACTCGCTTCTGCCCAAGTCTGCAGCCGCATACTACGGCGATGAATCAACGCTGCCGACGTACGTTGGCGTCGGAATTCGGTTACGCGGACGAATCGCGGACGCCTGGAAGTAGAGCACGCGAATGTGACTCGACCGTACTACGCACCGAAGGGCAGGCGCCGAGATGCCCAGGCTAGCATCACGTTACGAGAATGAACGCTACAGTATCGGGGGCCTCGATCACATGAGCTTATTTAACGGAGGAGAAAAAGAGAAAACACGCAGCGCTCTCGGCATCAGGGACGCCAATGAAAAGAAGTGCTCCGCTACCAAGAGCAGGGAAAGATACCCCCAGTTGGTCTAAATTATTCCGGAGACTCCCACTATGACACCTCTTTCTTCCTTCCTTCTTTCACTCCTACCTTCCTCCCTTCCCTTACGGCGCGGTACGGGTGCCCGCCGAGATATGTGAGACAGTTAACGCGTCATTTCATTTCCTTAAAACCAATTTTCAAAGCAAATTCTTTCACGTAGCGATCTGGCCAGAAGGACGCCCACAAGCCGAAGAAGACACGCAAAAACCTGACCACTGCAATACCGTCAGCACCTGCATTACATCAAACGAGTGTTTGAGTGTACGCCACAAGCATTGATGATGATAATTTTATGTTAATGGACCAAGCGCACCTTACTCAAACAGCGCCATGGCTAATATGTTTCTTGGTCTCCACGAGCTAGGGTCAAAGACCCATTCTCTCTCAAACATTGCATTCCAGAGAAGAAAGTGAAGTCTTTGTCAAAAGGGTTTCATTATGGACCACACTGTGCATCTGGTTATGCATCGCCAGTGTTCCACCTCTCTCGAATGCTGGAGGGTATTTACCTCATCCATGTGAAAGTGAGGACTTCAATGGTATCCACAAGAACTCCACTACACGGTTTAGAAGCAAACCCTTCGGGCTCTAAACTTTTGGCAAAGGCTGTACCGACTCAAGAGAAGGCTTCATTCTACCCGCCTGAAAACAGCTGGATAGCTGCATCACAGGGAATCGAACCCCGCACCTGTCGCATATGAGACTGATGCTCGTTCCAAAAGTTCACTGCAGCACAGCCACAACCCTTAACTCTGAGCGCGACGAATGCCCAAAGGAGGACAGAGCGATAAGAACAGAAAAATTAGTAACCGGAGCAGGACAGTTACATTATTCTGGTCCAGTGCTGCCTCGTCAACGTGTGCCTCGCAGCAAGACATCTAAAACCCAAAAGACTATCACCCTGGTCCACGGCCCGGACTACGCGTTTAAAACAAATTTCCTTCCTGCTCCCTCACCGTCTCTCTCAGAATAGCGTGTTAATGGTTTCATGGAGCGATAAAAATATTCGTATTTACTCCGTCTGAGCACCTTCTCTTTGTGTGCTTAACTACCAGCGCTCTACCACCACCGCAACCGCCTGTCGTTTTTGCCACGCCCTACCAATTTGAGCCGATGGCTTACTATCTCGCGCGACGACCTTCTAGCGCTCTCCAGTCTTCCAGTTTTCTAATGCGAGGACTATATAATCCTGCTCGAGCAGCTATGCGTTGGGCCTGTTTTCTTATATGCCTCAAGTTAAATAATCGTAAAATTCAGTAAAAACAAAACACCCGCTTATTTTAACTTGCAACAAACCGGAAGGTTACAGAACCTTTGCATCTATACAGCACCCCAGTATCGTAGTTGAGAAAAACTTGCCCTGTTGTAGGTTATAAAAAGTTTCTATATTTGCCTGTGATGCATCCTAACCGCGTGCTGTAGAACCTCACGTCATGTGGCACGCTCCGCCCCGACCCTCGCGTTAGCTCGAAAAATCTCAGATACCGTGTTTACTGAAAGAAGGGTTGAGCTCTCTCTCTCTTTCTCTTCACAAAGAGCGGCCGAAATAGATTGGAAAATCTGCTACACATACAACCTTCCGTTTGATTTTTCAATATCAAATATTTAGGCGCATTCGCGTGAGCCATTGCTTTCAGTGAGTATGGTAATCGACTGCTTGAGAAAAGGACGCAGGGTTGAATCCCGACTTCGGCGCCCGCGATTCGCTGAAATGCAAAAGCGTCCACGCTCTGTGTCCTGCCAGTGGAAGTGCAGGGACCCCAGGTGGTCGAAATTAATCCGGAGCCTTCAACTGTACGGCGTATTTCAAAGACTATGCGCCGCTTTGGGACGTTACACCTCACATACCGTACCATAGAGTACCACACAATTCCATACCATCCCATACCATATCTTACCACACCATTGCATTCTATAGGACACCATGTCATGCCATGTCATGCCTTGCTATGTTATGCCACGACCAAAATGCACCACTCCACGCCATATCATGCTATGCCACACCCCACCAAACCGTGTTGTACCTTACCGTACAGTAGTGTTGTGTAGCGTACCATGGAGTACATTACCATACCTTACCCACCATACCATACAATACCAATCCATTGTTTTCCTGCTCGTAAAATGAGAAGTAGCAAGACCTTCGAGCTCAGAATGATGTTATAGACATGTGATGGAATAAATGCTGCACTACTCGAACTGCTGTAGTAAAGCCCGGTTCGGATCATAGTTGTTGCCGTGCGGCGAGAAGACAAGTACGCGCTGCTCACGCTCAGTAAAGCCAGAGCAGAGGCCGACGTGACTTGTAAAGACAAGAAAACACGACATGACTGTACTGCTGAAGTGGAGTGCTGAAGCGGAACTTTCACAGAGGTCGTTTGTACGACAGGCGACCGGCGCCCACGTCATCTGGGAGTTCCAGGACTATTCGGGGCTACGTACAATAAAGCTCACCCGCCTAGCCCCGTACGGCGATTGGTTCTTCCAGCAGCACAAAGACAGGTGTATCTTCGCTCGGCTCTAACAAGGTTTACGGCAGTCGACGGCCGCCCTCACGGATGCCACGAGCATATCTTAAGAAATGGCCATATAATAAAGAACGCCTTTGAATCATTCATTTAAATCCTGGCAAGTATGCGGATACAGAAGAGCTTGTGCATCTCAGAGACTTTCATACATTTTTTGAACACTTGAACACTTAGACGGCACGAGGACAAACACAATGACAGCACAATCACACACATGAGGCAACCTTCTCAGGCTGCTGTTCGAAACAGGGTGGGTACTCCTGGCTAATTAACTTGGAAGAGAAGGCCAAGTTAATTGGCCTTCTCTTCCTTAAATATATTAGTCACCAATTTCTTATATAAGCTTGAAAAAGGCGTCAAGAAGCGAAAAATAACACAGCCTACGGTTACTGGCACGGATATAGTACTGCATGCACACGGCGACCTACGTTACTTTTGAGGAAAATGAATTGTTTATACGCCTTGAGCCTCGAGAGGGAACAGAATTATACCGACACTGCTCTCTCGAAAGGAAAAAAAAAATCACCGGAAACAAAAAAAAATGCCGCGCCAGGGCGTACGAAGCCAACTTTATTGAAATCCACGCGATCATTCCTTAAATGGTTCAACGACTACAGCGTCCGAATCGCGCTCTAATATACTATTTTGAAAGTACATAAGCTCAACTTAAGCTGAGCTTAAGTCGATGTGCTGTCGGGGCGGCAGGAAACGTGGAACGGCTATGCGACTAAGCTAATGTTGAGCCACACGTCTGATCCCTTTGTGCAGCCCCTATTAAGCCCACACAAATCTTCCGAGGAAAGCCGGCAGGGCTTTAAGCCGCCATTATGCAAAGCTGGCCGAAGGTTTGAAGAAGCGTTGTTTTATTTATTTCGTTTTTGAAGCCGTTGAAGAGCCTTGGAGGAATGTTTGTACAAAGCTAAGTGCTTGTCGTCGGCGTTAAGCTGCAGCAAATTCGAAATATAGCTGAAGCTTAGTTTTCGCATAAAGCTTCGCGGTGTGTTAAGGGATATTCGGCGTTCGAAAGATCCCAATACTGAGCATTTGTTCTCCACTCATTGTTTGGGCATTCTTAAGCGATAGCTAAAGCCTGGCAATAGCTGCGGACGATTTTCAGCATTGAAATTCACAAGAAAGAGGGAAGGACCCTGAAAATAATAAAGAACGCCTTTATCGAGCATCGAACGCCTTTATCGAGCCTTTATCGAAATTATTGAGCATTCCTATTTTCCTCAAATGTAATTTTAGAACCATAAACGCATTACAAATACAGTAAACATCTTCTACATGGTTATCATGCATTTGCAACTATTATTCCAATTTTGTTCTTTTGTTTCCCTTTCGTACTGCTCTTTGTTAGATTGTGATATACGCTAATACTCACTTCTGTTCAATTGTGTTATTAGAAACTTGCAGTTTGTACGCAACGTACGCAAGTTATGGCTTAGTTTCTTTTCATGTGTACATGGATGCATATGTACTGTCATTCCTGCTCAAAACTTTTGAACTGCACTTTAGTTATATTGCTGCATTGTACTGTGTATTTCTCGTATTCATTGTGTTGTAATTGGAAAGCGTGAACATGTTATCCTATTGCAACCGCGTACATGCTTAAATTCAGTAAATGTGTGTCTGCTGCTGCAGGCTGTAACTGATGTGAGGGGGCTAAGGCCTCGTCAGGCTTCCAAGCCTTTAGCCTTACGCCACCCGCAGGGATTCATCTGTATTGTTTCCTGCAAATAAAAAGATTCAATTCAATTTAAAAAAAAATAAAGAGCGGAAAACTAGATGTGCGTTTCGACACCAATAGGCCTGAAAAACAAGGCTAACGCTGGCCTGAAGCAATAAATCTTCCGCCGATTTGGCACATACTAAAACCACAAACCAATTTTCAACGCAGGGAAAGCTATGGGCAATCTCATCTAATTTCAGTCGCAATTTGAAGCCAGAAAAAGTAAATGCGACTCAACAGGAAATAAAAAGGTGTTAGTATAAACTGCACGCCCCCTCCCCCCCCCCCTTTCCTCCATCTCTTTTTTTAAACGAACTGTACATCATTCTGTCTAAAACCAGGCTGCCTTATATTCTCTTTTTTTGCATAAACAATGACATCTGCACTGCAACCATTCCTCTCTAACGTGAATCGCCCCGAGGGTGTAAAAAAATAAATAATTAAACAGCCAAGCATATATAGCATTTATAATATGGCCGAACGTCCTTCGCCTTGCAATGTGCTTTGTTTTTCACGTTCCTCTGCTCTGCCTTGTTTATTTTTTATTCAGGTATTCCGGAGCAGTGTGCGCGTACGCTTTTACGGTTACGACAGTTGCAGTGTCGCGTAGCACCCATTCTGCGTTCTTTTTTTTTTCGCTCACTTCCTCTGAAGCCCTTTTACGAGCCTCTCACTGATTTCACGGCGCATTCATACGCGCGCCTAGTGCCTCCACCCTTGATATACTCCTCACCTTTCATCATTTCTTTTTTCTCCAGCATTCTTAAGCACTTCACACAACGTTTTACGACTCCCCCCCCCCCCCCCCCCCGCCTTACCTTAACGTTTTACGACTACCCCCATCTACCGCTATGGAGGAGCTCGGATCGCAGTTACAGTGATCTGGGGGCAGAGGGCATCTAATAACGAGATGGCATGGTGGAAAAACAGCGCAAACTAAGACAGAAAACACAGAACAACAACAGGGGAGACACTACAAGCGCATGAATTCACACCAACCAGCCCAAATGTCTGCTTTGCTACAGTTAATTTTGGCAGCGCTTGTAGTGTCTCCCCTCTTGTTCTATGTTTTCTGTCTTAGTTTGCTCTGTTTTTCCACCAGGAATTCACACTAACTAGCCCAAATGTCTGCTTTGCAACGAGATAGCAGAGGGAGATATACAGCGACCTCAAGACTGCTCTCCCCGATGTTTCCGCTCCTAAACCTCCGGAAGATAGACGAGCCCTCTGACCCTCGGCTTAACAGGCGCCATCGTCCTCGCTACTTCGAGTGAAGGACTTCACGCGTGCTGAGACACGCAGGCGCCGCGGCTAATTGGCGGGATTAGGCCGGGGCGACTGCACTTTGTTTCCAGGAGCTCACCGGGTCAGACAGGGCGTGGCCTCGGCACTGCCCAGGGCGCCGCGTTATCGACACTCAACGCCGGCTCGCCTGTAGGTCAGGGTGCCGGTCGAGATAGGAAGCCGGTTAGCAAGGGAAAGAAAAAAACGGCGTCAGCTCAACTGTGTATGTTTACAGACTTAGCCACGCTCGCCTATAAAGTATGGGTGCGACCCTCTGTCAAGTCAGTCACATGCTTTTGGGAGCACCCCTAGAATCCTAGATGCTGAAATAAAGGTATTTGCATTTGTACAGGTAAAGTGCGTCAACGATTGGCTGCATCCACTAGTTTGTAGGCCGAGAGCTTGTGCGGATGCTGCAGCCAGAAAGATACAGCAAGCCCTATACTCTTATAAAAATGGTCTATAGACAGTCTACAGACTTCCTTTAGACTCTGTTGCCTTCCTATAGACATTTCTTTTTGTCTGTTCATAGTCTATAGACTGTCTATAGACAAAGGTCTACTAAACGTGTATGGGCATAAATATATAGATTTTCTATAGACTGTCTATAGGATTTGTATGGCCTATAGAGTGTTCTCTAGGGTTTGTCTATAGACAGACTAGACTTTATAGACAGAGGTCTATGGACAGCCTATAGATTGCCTAAAGAAATTTTTTAAGGGTAAGGACAAGGAGAAAGTAACAATTAATTTTCTTCCAATGCGAAGATAAAGGAAAGATGTGCACGGTGCATGACAAATGAATGAAATTTCTGCCTTGAATGAAATCTGCTATGACTTGCCGCAATTTTAACTCCACCGCGGGCATCTTTTCCCCTTTCTAGAAATCCTCTCTCTGGTGTTTTATCGTCCTTTCGCGTCCGCTCACGACACGTTCAGTAACCAACAAAAGTTTACGTTACGCGTGTCCTCGCGAAAGAATTTACTGCAGCGCTCCCTCGCGGCGCAGTCCCCTGACATCGATACCAGAGGATGGAGCATGTACGTCTCCACAAATGGTACACTTGCACTTATTTCAGAGGTCTGGATAGCGTGACGGTTCCGAATTAGATTTTTCATCCTACCGCCTACACGCAACCCATGAATTTTTGCTGCCGATTGCATAGGCCGCAATTAGGCGATCGAAAAAGCCACACTGTCATGAGGTAGTAGAGAGGTTGAGTATGGCGAAAAATGTACTAGAATAGATGCATAGTGGAGCAGCAGGTTGCCTACTGCCCTTACGAAATTTTTTTAGGCAGTCTATAAACTGTCCATAGTCTATAAAGTCTATAGGCTCTCTATAGACAAATACTGCACCGGCTCAGGGAGCACGCAAGAGACCTAAGGAATGGGTAAGGTGCTAACCTTGTCGAGCACTGCGCTACTTGCAAGGATTGTACACCGGTGTCTTTGGGAGTGAAGATTCTGAGCACAAGCAAATCAAAAACAACCCGTGAAACGATAGAGGCATATTATACTCAGAGAGCAGGGTCAGAATGTGTCAGCGATACTTCCGTTCTTTTGCATACTGCAGAAAGACGTTCCTTTCAAAGTGTTTTGCGATAAAGATCTGATGCGAGTCTTTTTTTTTTTCTCTCCTTTTTCTTACCTTGCGCGGTGTGCGCTTCCACTGGACTGAATGTATTTAAGCTCTTTGTGCGTCCCTAAATAAACAGTTGTCAGTCAGCGCTGTGTTCGTCCTTCTTCTCTTCCTGCTTCTTTTCTTTGGCCGTGTGCCGTTGCGCTGAAAAAGTATGAGCTTAAATCAAGAATACCAACTAGCCCAAGAACTAACTCTAGAGAACAGTTTACAGGCAATACAAATGCTATAGACAGTCTATAGACAAGCTATTCATTTATTGCTGTACACTTTTAGTAGACTTTTGTCTGTAGCCAATCTGTAGACTATGAATAGACAAAAAGAGATATCTATACGAAGGCAATAGAGCATGTAAAAAGTCTATAGGCCATTTTTATAAAGGTGGGTCTTAACGCTTGAATAAAACTCTTTTGAGTAGCTCTACTGGTCGCGTCCCGCCGGTTTCTCAACACCGCTGATAATTGATGTCAACATCACGCGCTTCGCTTAAACGCGCCCAACGAAAGACACGCCTCCATCAGACGTCGCCCACTGACAAGGAAAAAACACGCGGGCGAAGGCCACTAACGAGGCGCTTACAAACAGCAGCTTGTGTGTTTTCCTTGAGCGTCACTGGGCAAAGGCAGAGTCTGGTCGCTCGAGTAAAAGAAGCAATTACAGCGGGACCAATTCCTTCTGGGGAGGACGGTAAAGGTACGAGTTCTGGACTGGCATAAGACGTCGGGTGTGTTTGATGCGTCACAGATTGCCGGCCGAGAGGAAATGACAGAAGCCCTGAAGAAGCAGGAAACTGAGAAATGATAGCGTCGGACGGAAGTCAGCCACATGCAGAGAAGATAATAAAATAAAATGCCTACGCGGCCTGTGCACGTACTGACTGAAAAATTGAGAGCTTAGGAGGCAACAACGATCAAACTTTCCTCATCGGCAAGGGACGCAGAGATTTCATGATCGCCGTCAGCTATTACAGTACAGAGCAGCACTCAAATGCGAGCATACTCATTAATCCCATTGGGACATAAAGACAGATTATGGGCCATTCCAGGAAGGCGCGGTCTCATAAGTACCACACAGGTCCTTTTAACATTCCTAGTAGGAAAAGACGGCGGAGGAGGCCGGATCAATGGTTTTTAACAGAAAATTGATTGTTAAGGAAGAGAACTAAGGGTAGGGCCACAACTTCTGGCTATCTTTTCCGAGAAGCAGCCAAGAAGGCCCCGAGAACGAGGGTAGCGGTTCATTTTGAGGTCCCGAAAAATGAATTGGCACATGCGGTGTCGTGCGATTCTATACCGACCCATGTCTCTATTGTGCGACAAATGTGACCTCCGAAGCCAGCGTAATTCATTCAAGATCAGGCGAAGGATACCCTGAGAGCACTACGACTCGACAGAAGCACCTATTACCGCATCGCTATCATGCCCCCCAACTTAGTGAAAAATTGGAGGGCCGCCGCGGTGGCTCATTGGTTATGGTGCTATAGGCAGCCGACCCGAAACACGTGGGTTCGATCCCGGCCGCGGCGGTTGAATTTCTTTGGAGGAGAAATTCCAGAGGCCCGTGTGCTGTGCGATGTCAGCGCACGTTAAAGAACCCCAGGTGGTCGAAATTTCCGGAGCCCTTCACTACGGCGTCCCTCTTAGCCTGAGTCGCTTTGGGACGTTAAACCCCGTAAACCAAACCGAAAAATTGTAGGGGACTCAAACTCCGCCGTAAGGGCATGACACGATAACATTAATAAGGCAATGCCCATATGCGCGGAATTGGTCATCCTCGACTTTACATTCATGTGTCCCTGGGAGTCCTCATACCCCTCCTGGCGCAGTGGTGCAGCGGTTTTTTAAGCGATGCGCCACTGCCCTGCGACGGCAGGTCCTGCCGCAGGTGGAACTTGTGCGACCCAGGTTGCTCTTCCTGAGCAACCTCTCGCGATCCACTATTATTTTGACTGACACCTGTCAGTGTGTTGTCAAAATCCGGTGGGCAGGTTGAGATGACCCCCACAAGGTCACGTGGTCTAGTTTGCCCACCGACGTTGCTACTCCGGGGGTGGCTGCCTGGGACACCCTAGCTACGCCACCCTATTTATGGCTCACAGCGCCGACGCCGGATTTTCTGCATAACGGGGTTTTTAACCCTATCCCGTTAATAAAGTTGAATTAAAAATGTCTCTTCCCCAGGAGGACAGTGTTTTCCTGTAGGTTACCAGCCGTACGCGCAACCTGTTTATGACGAAAAGCCAACCACTTGCCTCAGTGAAAACCTTTACAGGTTAGTATACCTCGGTCGTATAAAGGCAGCGCGACAGTTAGGAAGTCGCAGTTACAAGTTGTGAACAGCGCAGCGCATAGAGGATTGTGGCGTGGTTAAAAGAGCTCTGACTTCAACCGACCGCTGCTCCTATCCCACTGCGTGGTCTCGCAGAGGGACTGTGGTCGTCCATCGAGCTGCCACATCGATAATCTTGCACCAACCCGCCCGAAGACATGGTAAAGTCGTTCGTCGGGGTTCGATATACGCGACGGGGTGAGGGTTCGGTACTTGTGACACACAAGTGGCAATTTTCCTCCCCTTTCATTTCTTCGTATCCAAGTGGAGAACGCAAGCAACCTGCCAGCTGGCCGGAACTATAACTGTCCTTAGTCAACGCGACAAAATGACTATCACTACCCTTGGAGAAAAAAAATTTCGTATAGGTCACGTGTACGGTTCCAAACATTATAACAACATTTTTTCGCAAGGATGTGTTCAGTATGCCATATTACGCGTTCTTTGTTCACAACTACAATCGTTTATTACCAATGGCTGCCAATCACAGTGGCTTCAGATGCATTAGTTTGGGCTGCACTCCTTACTCATTCTACATAGTAAACGCAAGACACTATTTTAAGACAGACGAAACCTGTAAAGCCAAACGGCTGTTTAAAGCTTATTTCCGGTGCTTCTTAACTGTTCAGGAGCTACAGATTCTACATGAAATTCCAGAATCTTGGAATGTTAGCTAGTTTAGACGCCGCTGGGCATATTCGAATATTCTTCGTCCTAAATTTTCTATTCCCAGAGGAAGTCAAAAGGATTTCCAAGGCAAAACTCCAAATACTAATTTTCTACAGGAATGTGCACAGTTAGATACTGTGGGATCGTCATCATCCGAGTGACGGTGTGCTAATTAGGTGGCACTTCGCCCACATATCGCGGGTTCGGGCCAGAGCAAGCTGAGGGCACTGCCAGCGTTTGGTGCGCGCCTGCGCTCTCGCTCCGAAGGAAGGAAGGCGCAGTATATTCGAAAGCACAAGTGTTTATTACACAGAAAGCTGCATTACATAACACAGCACTAATCCCCAGACCTCGGTGCAACCCATAGCCCCGCCGCAGCACCCGACAGTGGGCCCGCGGAGCCGCGCGCGCAAAGCAAAGACAACATACGCGCGTGACAGCACAGCTAAGGGCGATCGCATGCCGCGCAGCCAACCAAAGGGTTAAATCACGCGCAGCGCAACACGAGGAAGGATGGGGTATATACGCGGAGCACATCTTGACGACGCAGGTCGCACATCGATGGCTCATCGCGCGTCGTCACCGGCAATGGCCGGCGATGACGGAGAACCAGCCAAATCAGGCCCTCCCGAATCCGGAGCGCGTCGGCGCCTCACAGGCGGGCTGCACGACTCCGGAGGATCGGGCCTGGACTCAAGCATACATACTAGATGCGCACGTTAAAGCACCCGCGTTCTTGGGCCCCCCGGCAAAGGCCGAGGCACCCGGGAGCCAAACTCTACGCACCTTTCTGCTGCCCGAGTCGGTGGCGATCTCCCCGTTCATTTCCCGCTCGGGACCTCTCGCCGAAACAACGCCCCCAACTGTCACTCGGTGTGACCCAATGGGGAAGCGAGGTCGAAGCGGGAAGAACGGAAGGGAGGGGGATTAACTGCGGTTCTCGAAAGAGCTTCCCTTGCAAGGGAGGACAAGCAGCGCGGCTGCCCCCATTCCACTCGCGGACACCCCACGGGGGGTCTCTCTAACGAACGAAACGGCAGAAGCGGGCGTACACTCGGGTAGCCCAAGAAGCTCAATCCCCACAATACAAAGTGGGAAACTGGTTGCAAATCGCAGCATTTAAGGCACCAGGATTCGTCAAGGGAGTGTCCGAGGAATCATGCTATTACCTCTCTGTTTTCCAAAAGAGCACAAGACCCCTGAAACCCAGAATGAAGGCTTGGTTTATTCGAGCGTGATTTGCCGTAGCAACTCGGCCTATGAGGGATGCCGTAGTGGAGGGCTCCGGATAATTTCGACCACCTGGGATTCTCTAACGTGCACTGACAGCCAGCACACAGTGCACGCGACTCCAACATCTCGCCTTCATCGAAATGCGACCGCCGCTCCCGGGTTAGAACACGCGTGTTTCGGGAGAGCAAAACCCAGAATAAAGTAACATTATTAAAGGTTTGTGCAAAATACACCTAAACGACTACGTCGCAGGACGTGCCGCCAGTTTCGCGGTTCTGAGAAACCCTACGCTCTAAACATCATCATCATCATTATTATCATCATCATGATGATGATGATTAGAGCGAACATGATGATGATGATGATGATGATGATGATGATCGTGATGATGATGATGATGTTTAGAGCGTAGGGTTTCTCAAAATCGCGAAAGTGGCGGCACGTCCTGCGACGTAGTTGTTAAGGTGTATTTTGCACAAACCTTTAATAATGTTACGATCTAAACAAAAAGGATTAAAGAGGGAGTAAGCCGTCATCTAGCGCTTTCTCTTTTATAAGAGGGTGTGCGCTAGAGGCCAACTTTGCCCCCTTTTCACTCCCACACAGGCGTATTAGTGTTTAGAGTGTATTTACTGTGTGCCCTACATGACATGAAAAAACACCGTGGTTACGGTATGAGCAGTGCTGAATTCGTCGGAAACAAAGAAATCGTAGCTAGGTGTAGCACACTTGACACAAATAGCTACCACTTCTACGCGCACAGTTGTGTACACAGAGAGCCAGAGAGGGTCAAGCGAGCAGCACACAAGGTCTATATACAGTTCGTGGGAAAGTATCTCACGAACGGAAAAGCTCGACTCTCAACGAGCGGCTCGGTAGAGCTGCAGCGATTTCGCGTCCCAATTGAACCCGGCACGCGCCCTTTTGTTCCGCAATACCACCGTCTGGGGCAAACGTGAGGAAACTTCCCGACTACGAGACGATGGCGACATCGTATCCGAACACTGTTCCAATATCTGCGCCCTCATCTGGACCCCGAGACGCCGCCGTTGTAGGGGCGCGTATAAAGAGTTCAAGGACTCACCGGCCGCGGCAGTGCTAAGACGTCAGGCAGGCCATTGTGCGCAATGTATGCGTACTACTCGCTCGATTCGTTAACTAGGCGACACCCAGTATGCTACCCTACACACGGGAAGAGGAAAGGGAGACCATTTTTTTAAGTGTCAATATCGGCCGCAAGAACTTTACCCCGACGAAGACTGCCCACCTCTGCGAGGCACTGTGTATTTCTTCCAAGCGACTGTGTATACTGAACCTGCATGCAAGCGCATCACAAAGCTCACAATCTCACTTAATTCACTGATCATTTTGCGTCGTTATGCGTGTTATTGTTTTCAATTCATGATTCCGCTCAACGTGCTATAATAGCGGCGGATGATGCATACAATGCACATATGTACATTCGCATACAATACCCGCTTTGATTTCTGAACCTAGGTCTCGCTTTTCAACGACAACGCGTGCAATGAGGCAGATTGGTACGCATTAATAGGCTTATGTCGCAGGAAACCGTGCAGAGAACTCGTCCACAGAGCGTGTCCTAACCTATTTAACCTAGATTTTTTTTATGAATGCAACTTGTCTAACGATCTACGCTTATTTGTTGTTTTGCTGAACCGTTACACTTCTACCAGGTGAGATGTATCAATGCCACATTCTCGGAAAAGACCTCATATTGCATTCACATAAATCATTTATTTTTTAACCACTTCAGTGCTTTCCAGTGTTGCCTGAATGTACTCAAGTATTGTAAATATCCAATGCATGCCATTTTTGTATATTCATTTCTACAGTTGTGATCATTTGCTTTAGTTGAGCATGGTCGCGTGGCCTTTTGTTGAATACATCATCCGCTCAAAAACTATAGGCCTACATCTGAGCTGTTTCTTTTCCATAAGTATGTTCTTGTTTTCTGTGTTTTGTTTTGAGGACAGCACCCAACCAGTGATAGATGCCCACAGCTGGCTTATTCGTGGTTTTTATGTATATTTTCGGTGTAAAACTACACGACTCATCTGTAATAAACATTGCATCTGAAAAACTGTCTGTCTGTGTCATATTGTGACTGTATTTATACTCAAGACTGATATCAGTCATGCACTTTCTTTAGGATAGCCTTGACTGTGGCTGACCAAATTGCTAAGACCCTATAACTTTCTCTTGGGTTTTGTCACGGTCGTTGCTATCAGATTTTTCCTTTCCTAACGTAATATATATTTAAGCGGATTTAAAAAGGAATAGAATGTGGGCGCAAAATACCCAAGTGTGCCAAACATTGGGGGCGGTCTACCTAAATTTGGAAGCCAACACTGAGTTTCCCATAGTCAAATTAGGTTGGACCCCAATGTTGGTCAAATATGGACGACTTCAAATTTATGGGTTCCAGAGAGACAAATTTTGGGGATAGCCAACCTAATTTTGGAAGTCACCATTGAATTGGTCATACTAAAATTAGGCTTGACACCAATTTTGATGAAATTCGTACAAGTTAAAATTTTGGTGGTCGAGAGGGCCAAATTTTGGGGTGCGCACACTTTCCTTGGATGGCGGGAAATCGGTGCGCGGATCTTTGGCTCTCCGTTCCGGTTCGACATCACCTCAAGGTCGCTAAAGTCGTTTCATGCTTAATAGAAAAAAGTTCACATACGTTTTCAAGCCGCCGCGAAAATTCTCAACTACAAAAACGATTAAGCCGTTGCATGTGCACTGCGCGGTGCCAAACTCAGGCTGAACTTTAATGAAAAATTTTAGGACGGCCATCAAAGCAAATGCCCCAGCTTGTTCCCAGCAACCATCCCACCTCTGAAACTCCACTCGTGACCAACTTCATAAACTGTACTTCCGCGATAGTAAGTTCGAAGTGAATCTACATTTAACTAAACATTGGTATGCTGAAAATATTCAGGAATGTTCAAATATATTGTAAATATTATGCTTCATATACTATGCCGTGTTGAGGCACACGGTATTGAAAAGTCAAAAACAATGTGAGATGTATGCAGCAAGTGGTTTTGTTCGTGCCGCAAGCGCTCGTAATTGGCACTGTCATTGCGCGTACGAGACGCTAATTTATGTGGCTCGTTGTAGTCAAGCGTGTCGCATGTCTTTCTCGTGTTTTTATTCAATAACCGAGCGTGGAAAAAACGCGAGCTTAAGAGCGCGCGCCAACTGCCTGGACGGCGAGCGAGCGGTGCCCAAAAAAGCGTGCCGTGTGCAGCGCGCGCAGCCGGCGGGCGAGGATATTCGAGGAGGAAAACGCCGGAATGGAGGAGAGTGTCGCTACTTTCAAATTATCGAGGGATTTTAGGCAGCTGCGCGCGCACCTGCAGCATCGGGACCAATCAGCGCTGTGTTCCTTTCTATGTTCCTTTCCCGACTGTGTTCCTTTCCCGTCTCCGCGATGATTCCCAAATCCTGGTGCAAGAGAAAATCCTGTGACATCAAGACTTTTTACCAAAGCTGTATCAGACATCGTATAATAAAGACAACCCATTGGGAAAAATATAACAAAATAATAATGTTATCCATAAATAACATCGGCCATAAGGCAAGCGAGGCCACTTACTTAAGGCTTAGAGAACGCCACTGCTGACACCGCTGCAGTTAGTGGACGTACCCGATATAGTCCACAATTATTTTTTTTTTCGGGTTGGTGGTAGTCAACCGAATGCATCCACTGTGCTGACCCAGTCAACTGCGGCTGTATGTATTTGCCGACGCTCAGACAGGGTCAGGTCAGCAGCGAAATAAAAGGGAGGGCGAAAGGTCATGTTTCGCCGGCGGTGGTCGCCATACAAGGAAAGGTCAAAGGAAAGGTCAAAGGAAAGGCGAACTGATACGCTGGAGACAGCTCTGTTCTGCTATGCGCAAGCAACGACAATGAAGGAACAGAGCAAGTATGAATCATCCCCGTCGGTGCAACCAGTAGGAATCCCAGGTGGTCGGGCCTAACCGCGAGCCCTGCACACGCGTAGCGACTGTCTAAAACTCGCAGGTGCGGAGCTGTGTAGGTACGCAAATGCACGTCATGGACCGATTTTTCTAGCGCTAAACCGACGATACAAGAAAACAAAAAAACGACGGCGCTAGAAACAGACAAGACCGTCGTAGTCAGGCTCTTTCTGTTTTTTTTTTCCCTCTCATCAGTTTAGCACCAGGTAAAAAATGAATTAACGTCAGAAACCAGCTAGCCCAGCGGTCTCCGTTATATGTCCTTTTTTGTTTAGCTTTCCAAGGCTGCGCGCTTTTTTACAGTGCCAGTGCGCACGTGAACTGCCCTCGAAATCTGCGCTTTAAGTAAGACGAGGACACTTTAGAACCACGCGATGCACAAATGGTGACGCCACAGAATGAGTCGCTTAGGACGTTAAGCTCTAATAAACCAAACAAACCAAACCACAGAATGATCTAACTTCACCTAGGCTTTGGAAGCCACGCTATGAAAGCTGCTTTAGGAGCGATTTATGGCTCATGAGGTTTAGCGTCTCGAAGCGACTCAGGCTATGAGGGTTGCCGTAGTGGAGGGCCCCGGATAATTTCTACCACCTGGGGTCCTTTAACGTCTATTGACATCGCACAGTACACAGGCCTCTAGCGTTTCAGCTCCACCGAAATACAACTGGCGCGGCCGGGATCGAACCCGCGTCTTTCGGGTCAGCAGCCAAGCACCATAACCACTGCACCAGCGGCTGTGGAGCGATTTTGCTTATAACTGTTCAGAGTTGGGCGAGTCACGGTGGATTCGCTCATGGCAACCTAGGCTGAAAAAAAATGCTTATATTGGTCTACCGCTGCTTTCTGCATATGATCGCTGGCTCTACACTCTAAAGTCTAATACGCCTATATGGGGGTAAAAAGGAAGGGAAGTGTCCTCTAGCGCACTGACTTTTCATAAAAGAATATGCAATAGAGGACAGTTTACTACCTTTTACTCATTTCTGTCTAGAGTGTACCATGTATGGTTTGGTTTATTGGGATTCAACGTCCCAAAGCGACTGAGGCTATGAGGGACGCCGTAGTGAAGGGCTCCGGAAACTTCCACCACGTGGGGTTCTTTAACGTGCACTGACATCGCACAGTACACGGGCCTCCAGAATTTCGCCTCCATCCAAACTCGACCGCCGCGGCCGGGATCGAACCCGCGTATTTCGGGTCAGCAGCCGAGCGCCGTAACCACTGAGCCATCGGAGCGGGTGCGTGTACCATGTTTAGAATTTCCCACAGAACAAACCAAATTGTAACTGAAACCGAGGCTGTCCTGCCGACGTAAGCGTCAGGCAAGCAAGCAGGCTGGGGAATTCTCACGAGTATACACATAAGCTTCATCTACAGTTCTCCCGTAAGTTTCACAGCACTCGGAGCGCAAATGACTGATTTCAGCTAAGTGCGACGGCGGTAACAGCCCACTGGTCCTAATGCATTATACAGGTACGGCAAGTTAATTACTTTTCGCGAAGCCATACGTGAGATCCTAATTGCCTCCTTCCAGGAACACCTCACGCGGAAACGCAATTCCTTTTTCCGTGTTAATTCCCTGGTACGCAGAAACGAGTTCCCTGCTAATTCCCTGGTACGCAGAACCCTACCCGTTTAATGCAGCTAGCCTCCGAAAATACTCCCAAAGATATTGCGTTGCCTCGCATTTCGAAATCCCCGAGCCGGCGATGACAGACTTCCATCAGTGTGTCATAGAAGTTCTTCAGTAGACAGCACTCGTTTTAGCCACGAGTCGAATGTGCTCGCGGGGCGAATTCGGGGCGATCGAGGTAGTTCTAGCTCACCAAACAGACTCAACTATAATGCCGGTGTAGTACAAAGTAAAAATAATGCGAATCAGTTGGGTCTATGGGGGGTTTAACGTCCCAAAGCGACTCATGCTATGAGGGACGCCGTAGTGAAGGGCTCCGGAAATTTCCATTAAATGGGGTTATTTAACATGCACTGACATCGCACAGTACACGGGCCTCTAGAATTTCGCCTCCATCGAAATCCGACCACCGCGGCCGGGATCGAACTCGTGTCTCTCGGGTCAGGAGCCAAGCACCACAACCACTGAGCCACCGCTGCGGCAAATCGATCCTCATGATGAAGAGACAAGCACCGCAATGAATTTGATTTACTTGAGTTGGATACCGGCTTTGATTAGACTAGACAGCGCAATGTTGCCCAATCGCGACACAAAATCTGCACGGATGCATGCCGGTTTAGGCATTCGTAAATAGTGCCATTCCTGTTTCAATTAAACGCCGAATGAACAAGCATATCTTCTTACGGGTGTTTCGAATCGAAGCGAATATTTTGTCACCAATTCATTAGAAATTCAGCTTCATCAAATATGCACATACGCGTTAAGGCCATGACTCGGCTCGCCTCACGTACACACTATAAACACGAATACACCTATATGGGTGTGAAAAGGGAGTAACCTGTCCTGTACGCACCCTCTATAAAAAGGAGTAGGTAGGAGTATAGTGTAGATAACCCCAAGGAACCTGAACCTTAACAGGCTCCTGAAACACGCGAACACATTTCGACTCCCCGGCGTAGTCAATGCTGGCGTGCTGAAAGGCACGCACAGGACGCTTTGACTCATCCCACGTACAGGCACCTAATCAGCGTCCAACCATGAGTCGCACTTCCGCGCCTCGTTGATTTCTCCTTCGTGAAGATATGCCCGTGAAAGCAGTCCACATCCTTTTGTTGTGTGTGTATCTTGCTAGGCAACCCGAGCCACTGGGACACTGCTTTTGATAGCGGAGAGGAAATCACGAAGGACATCAAACGAGCACCATGCAGAACATGTCGAGAATATTCCACAGCCTTTCACGGCCCGCGTAACACAGAGCAGACCCGCTTATAATCTGGACTTGAGCGTGGGCCAGACGGGGCCGGCGGTCGGAGTGCATACAGCTGCCTTTAAAAACAACGCAGGCTCCACTCATCTCGGCTTACTAAGGGAGATTATCTCCAATGGTCTACCACGGTCACGGCAGTAACTTCAAGTGCTGTGCCGGCTTTGCGGCGCAATATAAATCTAACAAATCAGACGCGGGTTCTCAGCGGTTTAGAGTAGTACGAACGGGGCGAACAGCGAGCAGCTGATAAGAAGCCTCGCAGCCACGCGTCGTGAAAGACGTCGGAGCGATAACTGCGTCGCAGAGATCTTTAGCGACTGTTTAAGTGTTATGGCCGCAACGAACTCTAAACTGTGTCATTTCAAGCTCCGCACGACGGAGATAACTGCGCTTTCGAGCTGTTTCAGTTGCAGCGCGCGCTGGCAGAGGCACGCCCCGGTTATCTCGGCTATCAATATAAACCGTCGGTTGCGAATTCACGCTTGTCCCGTTATCTCCGCCAGCCATTCTTCATCTACCGCGCTGTGTACTCCGAGAATGCGCTATCAACTGGCTCGACTTTCAGTGACGCCACTTTTTTTTGTTTTGAAGTCGGCATTTTAACGCGACCCAGCCCTGCTAATCAAGGCCCGGATAATGTACCTTTTCTATTCCGATTCCGTTTCAGCGGGGTTATTTCTTATCTTCGATGCTCACCATAGGCCGACAGCATGAAAAAAGCGCACACACACACATGAAAGTGCATTTCCTAATCTCCCGTCGCCAAAAAAAAAAAAAAAATGAGATTAATGCGGTCTTTCTAAAGGAAATTTGTGGCTCAAGAAAAAAAGGCCGCAGTGACTGAATTCGTGATCGTCGTGATTTGATGTCCAGGCTGAGAAGCTACGGGTTCCTCCTTCGTAACGGCGCTGATAGCTGGCCTCAGTGACCAGAACGGGCTAATATATGCAGACGTAAGAACACGTAAGACGCTACCACGAGTAACACACCGTGAGTGGTGCGTCAAAGAGCTCCTAAAACACTTCAGTTAAGAAAGGCTATGAGTGAAGATGCAGCAATATCACTGAATACAGTTAGCATGCAATGACAGACCCGTCGCCAAGTGAGATGCATAGTTTCGGTTTCTCTGACTATGTTTCCTCGAGACACACGATCCTTCAACGGCTTGTAAAGTTAGGTTCAGAAGTATTAATGTCTGGCTTCTTCAACGCGCTTAGAGTTTGTCTCCTGTCAAATTACTCGCCGTTGTAAATACATTTTCCTTACAGCTAAGCTTTGTTTTGTGTTACCGCGCTTCAAGGCATCGCCCCTCGTCGGTCATGCCGCAAAATAATAACTTGTCGTCTTTTTTTTTTTTTTATGGGGGAGGCAGGCGTCAGTTGCACCGCCATACCCACTCAACCGAACGACGAGACGACGCCCGAGTTGACAGGCCCGCGTTGTCGCTTACACAACCGAACGAGCATCTGCGTCAAATTCTGAACCGCGCTAGCCAGTCGAAGACGACAACGACACGAACTCGCGGAAAAAAGAAAGAGAAAGAAAACCGGAACACAACGGCATGCTTCCAAGCCAGCGAGCCTTGCATATGACTAACATTTAAAACAGGACAAGAGAAGAAAACTTTTCTGAGTAACAATAACACGGACACGCTTGAACGCCCGCGTCAAGCTCCGCTAAACAAGCGCGCTCAAAGCGGCGAAGAGCAGACGAGGGTCGAACGCGCATGCGCTGTCTTCTTCGCGATCGTGGAAAATTTTGCCGCAATCAACGTTTCTCGTGTCAGAGGCCATATTCTTTCCAAGCCTTTCTTTACAACCCGCTGCGACATTTTTTTTTTTTATTTTTATCCATGCTTCTTCTGAAAGGAAGTGCCGCCTCCGCGGGTCCGAATTAGGGGCGCTCTGCTCTCGGGCCACGCTCTCTACTCTGACAAAGAGACGCGAAAGATTTGTCTTCTGCTATTCTGTTCTCGCTTCTTCCTCTGAAATATCTTCCCCTTTGTCTATTTTGTCTTCCCATTTTTCTCGTGTAATACATTTTCCTTTCCTTCTTTCAAGATTTGAATTGGGGACAACTCCTTGAAACCTGCTGGCAGACAAATTCATTGATTTTTCTCAACTGTTTCTGTCTTGCTCTGTCCCCATTATTTTTCTAGAACCACTGACTCAGGAGCCTGCAGCTCCGCGCTACGAATACGGGCGAAATAAACCTCTGGGTGTTGTGTTAGATATCACAATACAGTTAATCCGTGTGCAACATCCTCGGAAAAACATTTCGAAAATTGAAACGTTGTAAGACACCGTTATGGAAATATTGGAAATAATGGTGCATTCTTTTTATATGTAGCAAAAGCTTTCTTTTAAAGTGTTTCCATCGACTGCATCGAAGAGCTAAGACTGCCGTAGTAAACCAATGGGGAACACTTTTGACGATATCAAAAACGTGAATAGAAAACAAAAATGCGAGAGTGCCGTCGGGTGATCTGCCGATATATTGATTGTTACTGTGAAATCTCACATTATATGAAAAAACTGCGTCCATAAACGGTTTCCAGCTCAAAATTGTTTTCTCCAGAATTGTTGGGTATGATCTTGCTAGTTAACATGATTCCCCTGTATTCTGACATCCTTGAACACTGGTATTTCTATGCCGCAAAAAGCTTCTCTTTACCTCAAAAAGCCTACTTTTAAAAATTATTGATCCACCTCCCCTGAAACGCCTTTTCGGAGGAGGGTCTGTGGTCTGTCAGGGTTTACTGTGAGCGAGGCAAACGATAGGCGCAATGTCATCGCGAGCTCCTCGAAAAAACCTAACATCGGGCGTGACCAGTGTTCAGCGCGTTATTACACTACAAGCTCCTAAGTTACCCATGCTATGCATGGCGTCCCAACTTTACTAACGACGAAGTACTTTTCCCTCTCCCCTCGCAACTTCGGGTGCTGAACAGCCAAACATAACTCCACTCAGACATCGTAGTGAAATCTGGCAGTACAGTCGACTGCGGCAGTTGTAATAATTTTTCCTCACTAACCATCCAGTGTTCTTCGGGTGACGTAGTTCATGACAAAAAAAAATGCAGGGGACACTTATACTCCGCCTTAAGGGTATGACGCGGCACCGTAGTGGGTTAATTCCCTTATATGCAGAATTGGTCATTCTCTACTTTGCATTAATAGATCTATGAGAGTCCTCATGCCCCTCCTGGCGCAGTGGAGTAAGCGATGCACCACTGCCCTCCGATGGCAGGTGCTGCCACCTGTGGGCCTTGTGCGGCCCCGGTTGCTCCTCTCGAGCGACCAATCATGAATTGCCACCTGCCACAGTCGGAGTTTGCTCACTATCCGGTGGGCAGGTTGTGACGACGTCCAAAGGTCACGTGACCTGGGTGGCCGCCTGCCTCTTTGTTTGCTTCTCTGGGGATTTTCGTCGATTTTTCGCTCACACTCAACGACGCGGATTTTCGTTATCGCGTTAAAAAGTGGCCCCGCACTTACGGAAGTCTAACGCGAAGTTTATTTATTTATTTAACACGATACTGTGCACCTTTTTGGTCCAAGCAGAGAGGGAAAAAGCAAATTACAAGAAATGGTTACAGTGCATTGGACAAATAGCAGCTTACGTGCAGGCGCGGACAAAAGTAAACGGAGCACGCAACTGTCTTCGGACATTTTTCACGCGTCACCTAATTGAAATTTCCAGCAGTGGTACGCGCATGGTGGTAGCGGAGGTTGGTGGGCTTTCCTGTAGACAAACAGTGTTTCTTCATTTCCAATGGAGAAGACGTGATTGCACTTTGAACGGAATAGCGTGCTCCGTTTACTTATGTCCGCGCCTGTACATACACATATGTTTAAAATTCATGCATGTAATATAAAAGCACTCCGAGATACATCTCCGTAAATCCTAAACTAATCACAAATGCAAGTTTCAAAAGGGCATTTTCAGTGGTTAAAAGACATTGGTAATGTTCTCTCTAAAGTTAGCAGCTAGTGCACAACTGGAATCTACACAGTAAAGTCGGCAGTCTGAAACTCCTCTAAGGTGGCAAGCCGACGGTAATGTCGTGAGGTCGTTTTGAAACCATGGTGCCGAAATTACTTTTGTGAACACTTGCTTGTTCAACCTCTGACTCGGAGGGTGATGTTAGTTGAAGAGTGTGCAAAGGGGCGACGATCATATACGTAAGCGCACATTCGAAATATTGAAACATAAATGTTTCGATACCAGAATGGGTCCACTTTTCAATTCAGTGAATTGTGAACAACGATCCCGCTAAGCCTCTGCACCGTAATTTACCTTATTTCGCATCCCTTAGCGTGTGGGTCACCGAGTGGAATGAACTGAATTGTACTGTGCCAAAGGAAGGCTTGAACCTTTAATCTGGCAAGCGGGCGTTTACCGTTACGAAAGTTTGGTTTGGTTTAGGTTTATGGCGCTTTAACGTCCCAAAGCGACTCAGGCTATGAGGGACGCAGTAGTGAAGGGCTCCGGAAATTTCGACCACCTGTGGTTCTTTAACGTGCACTGACATCGCACAGAACACGGGCCTCTAGAATTTCACCTCCATCGAAATTCGGCCGCCGTGGCCGGGATCGAACCCGCGTCTTTCTGGTCAGCAGCCGAGCGCCGTAACCACTGAGCCACCGCGGCGGGTCGTTAAGTGTTATTACTTGTTGAGTACTATAATCACTATGAAGTGAACCAGTATGCCGTGTCATTAGTCAATAAGTATTTCGAAGAAGCTGCGTAAAAAAAAAAAGAAAATATAAACATATCCGTTATCCACTGGGTAACAAAACTTTCTCCGCGTCAACAACAAAACGTGGTTCGCAGGGAATGAGTTTGCGCGGACCACCAGAGGAGGTCCAAAAGTACTTTGCAACTCATTATTTCAACATAAGCCCGGTCTTCTACAGGCATCGATGTAATTCAATTAACTGGACACTGAATCACGCTGCGCGTAGTGAAGGCTGTTACGCGGTAATTAGCGGCCTACCACTGTTCAGAGTTTCAGACTGGTGGCTGAGTACGTGAACGACAACGAGAAAACGGGCGCTGTTCCAACCCTCTGACAGTGCGCGATGAGCTTTCTGTGCGGGAAGGGGTAGAAGCGGGGAAGGGGGGGGGGGGGGGGGGAGGAAAGAGAACGCGCCAGAAGTGGGTTCACCCCCCCCCCCCCCCCCCCCGAAACGTTTCAAATTTTCCGTAACAAGTGACACGAACCATGCTCCCGTCGCCGACGCGCTCGCACTAAAAAGAAAAGAAAAAAAAAAACAGAAAAGAAAAGCACAGCCAGACACACTCCAGAGGGTTTATTTTCGGAGGTCTTTCACTGACTGCCCCATCCTAAAGATAAGGCGCCTTAAAATATGATATTTCTGCCAGTAGTAAAATCTGAGCAGTGCCAGGGAGCCCTCGGGATGCTGATTTTTTTTTTTTTTGTTCAGAACTGGCGCTTTGAAACATGACGCTTTTACGGGTAGCAAAATCTGAGCACAGCCAGGGAGCTCCCCGGATGCTGAGCTTTTTATTTTTAAATTTCGGAACTGCCCACCGCGGTGGCTCAGTGCTTGTTTAGTTTAGTTTATGGGGTTTAACGTCCCAAAGCGACTGAGGCTATGAGAGACGCCGTAGTGAAGGGCTCCGGAAATTTCGACCACCTGGGGTTCTTTAACGTGCACTGACATCGCACAGTACACGGGCCTCTAGAATTTCTCCTCCAAAGAAATTCCAGCCGCCGCGGCCGGGATCGAACCCGCGTCTTTCGGGTCAGCAGCCGAGCACCATAACCGCTGAGCCACCGCGGCGGCGGCTCAGTGCTTGTGGTGTTCCGCGGGTGAGTACACGAGGAAGCAGGTTCGACTCCCGATCATGGCGGTCGCATTTAATTGCAGGCGAAATAAAGAAGCGCCCATGTAATCGACTTCGGTTAACGCTAACGACCCAGTTGAGAAATTATTCTCTGAAACTCGTGAGCGATAACTCATCAATTATTTGTTGTAAAAGATGTGTAATATTTCAACCTAGTCTTGCGCGAACACCTCTTCGCTGCCTTGCAGCCTCTTCATAGTTTGGGATGAGCAAATAAGAAGATAAATATATTATAGGATTCCGTAAAATCTAGAAAAACCGCCTCTCTCATTTCAGTGAAAAAAACAAAAACGTCCGTGTGGAAAGAAATTAAAGAAAATGCCACTTCGTTTGCGCATCCGTCGTCAGACGTGCGTGAGATAAATGACACAAAATAATGGGGTGTCAGCATTTAGCATTTGGAATAAAGATCGTTTCCAATGCAGGCATCTCACTCCCACAAATGTTCTCGGTCTATTCGTTCTTTTTGGCATCAAAGGGCAACCGAACAAAAATTAAAAAAAAAATGTGCTACAGCTTGTTTTATATATAACCACAGTGCTAATCTCAGCCCATTCCGAGCAGTAATATTTCATGGAAATGTTCAAATGCTGGTTCGAACGTTATTAAAATAGAAATAATTTCAGCGCGAACAAGACGCCGGCAAAAACGAGGCACCCGGAATAAACAGGCGCTCGACCATCGCTACCGCAGCTACAGGCGATTACGGTTACTTGCCGCAAGCAAGAATCGTTCGCAAATGGCATACCGCGCGCTCCAGACCACCCTTGGAACGGCTAACTCTGAACAGTGTAATCCGGAACTGAGGACTGTAGTCGCGAACTCACTACCACGTTCACGAACTGCGCACCCTACACCCGACATCAATTCTGCACTGCTCTTCTGTGATAGCCTCATACGAGGCTACAGAATGCGAATATAAATCAAGCAAATAAAAGAATGTTCACTGCAACTCAGAACCACACACCCGAACCACGGCTACTAAACCACGAACTAAACATTGTACACCCATAATTAACATCTTACTCGTGTAATGAACACCGTACACTCTAAATGAACTCCTTAGTGACGAACTGAACACCGTACTTGCGAACAGAAGACTATACTCAGGGCGCAAGCACCGAGAGGGGACTCCGGGTCAGCGTCCTCCCCAGCGCACGCCACCTAGGGAATGCGAGCATTGCACCCACCTCCTGAAAGTCCGGCTCCCCCTCAGCGCCGAGGCGAGGGCGCTCCTCCAAGCCGGGACCGCGGCGAAGACGACGATGTCGTTCCGGCGATCCGCATCATCCCAGATGGACAGAGACGACAGTGCCGAGCATGCCGGTGACGACAGTCAGGATCGTCTCATCCACAGCAACTTCAGCGATACACTTGGTCTCGAACACGTGAAGCAAATGCACACCACGAACTTATCGGAGAAGTAGAGCCGGTAATTCTTCGAACCGCGCCGCAAACACACACAACACTCACCCGCGCACGCACTACACTACACCACTTCCAAGCTCTTCAAAGATCACTCACGCCAGAGCAGGGTAGACGGCAGGGGATTAGTCGAAACGCGGTGCCAGATCACTCGAAGCCGCGGAAGAAACCGTCGTCGTCGGGATCATCGGCACGAGGGCTCGAGGGGAGGCTATCGATCGGATGTTGCGGCAGCAAAAGACGTACTCGAAATGCTCGCGAAGCAAACGGACAACGAAACGACCCGGCGAGCGAGCGCCTCAGCATCGGAGTCGGGCCCGCTGGTGCGAGCGACGGCAGCAGGCGCTCTGCTGCAATCCGGCGTCTTTTTGACGCTGCGCTAGCACGCCGGCGCAGCGGCGGCGCGCCGGAGGATGATGGTGGGAGAGGGGAAAAGGTCGCCCTCTCTCGCTCCTTTCGTCCAGCAGAGCTGCCTTTGTTTTGCGCCGTTTCGCAAGCCACACTCCGCCGGAGCATCACTCTCGGCGGCTCGCCGCCGCGCACTTCGAGCGGGAGCACCGGGAGCCGGGTCGTTGCCGGAGCAGGCGAGGCGTGGCGCTGGCGTCGCCTGCAATGCGACTACGTCATCAGTGACGTAGGCTTTGCGCGTGGCGCCTCGCGACCCCAAGAGCGAGGGGAGGACACCGTTGTCACTCATTGGCGGGAGATGCGAATAGCGTCGTTCATACAAACTCGCTTTTTGTTGAAATGCAACAGACGACAAAGAAGGCAGTGGAGGTGTGTTTTTATCCAGTTAGAGGCCGATCCTCTAGTGTAGGCCATGCCGAACAAATGAATTAAAGCACGTGTAACGACAACAATACCTTCGAGCACGACTATATACAACCTCACCAGTGTAACGCCTTCCAGCGTAACAACTTTCAAGCTAATATCAGACACATTAGCCTCAAAACAAGGGCAATAAGGCAGTTGTTGGACTCAGCTGTAATGAGATGAATAACCAAGTACAAAAAAAAAACTCCACATTCAGCACAGTTTTCGCCTAAATATCAGGGACCTTGCATAGCAAACCCATCGCCTTTTTTTTTTTTTTGAACCTGAATTTTTTTATGGCACAGTTATGGAACAGCGCGGCGGCTGCGAAATCTTTGTACTAAACACCTCAAGGTTTTAGGCCCCAATGGGGAGGAAGAAATGGGCTTGGGCAGGGCATGTAATGTGAAGGAAAGATAACCGCTGGTCCTCAAGGGAAACGGAGTGGATTCCAAGAGAAGGCAAGCGTAGTAGGGGGCGGCAAAGAGCTATAGGTGGGCGGGTGAGATCAAGAAGTTTGCGGGAATACAATGGCCGCAGCCGGCAAACGACAGGGTTAATTGGAGAGACACGGGAGAGGATTTTGCCCTGCAGTGGGCGTAGCCAGGCTGCTTATGATGATGATGAACGTTTTCAATGAGAACATACAAAAGGCAGTATGTAAAATAGAATTTTGCCAGTGCTACTCAACGTGTAGTATGCTCGAGATCACGCCCTGAGCTCTTGTGCTACCTAGCGGTGCGGATACATGAGAGGACGCTCTGCAGCCTCTCAGGAGAGTTCCCATCTTGCATATTTTATGGTTTATGTGTGTTTAACGTCCCAAAGCGACCCAGGCTATGAGGGATGCCGTAGTGGAGGGCTCCGGAAATTTCGACCACCTGGGGTTGTTTAACGTGCACTGACATCGCAGAGTACACAGACCTCTAGAATTTAGCCTCTTGCATATTTTAGCTTTGAAACTATAACGTGCATAAAATGCATTTTTTTTGTTTAAATCACTTAAGGGTTGCGCGCGCCACTGTACACAAGTACCTGCGGCACTGCAGTAGTAGCTATGACCTCGAGTCGACGGCAGGCACAAGCTTTCTGTTCTCACGCGGCCTCTCTTGGTTTTTTGTCAGTATGCTTAATATGGCCATCTTCGAGAGGCGTGGGACGGGAGATCTGGCTTAGAGCCGAGAAAGAACTCCACATACTCGTCTAGCTGCTATGATGTACCGTGTTTGCCAAAAGTAACCGAGCAGCCCTCTGCTGTGGCTCAGTGGTTATGGTGCTCGGCTGCTGACCCGACAGACGCGGGTTCGACCCCGGCCGCGGCGGTCGAATTTCGATCGAGGCGGAATTCTAGAGGCCCGTGTACTGTGTGACGTTAGTGCACGTTAAAGAACCCCAGGTGGTCGAAATTTCCGGAGCCCTCCACTACGGCGTCTCGCATAGCCTGAGTCGCTTTGGGACGTTAAACCCCCATAAACCAAACCAAAAGTAACCGAGCAGCCCGCCGCGGTGGCTCAGTGGTTATGGTGCTCGGCTGCTGACCCGAAAGACGCGGGTTCGACCCCGGCCGCGGCGGTCGAATTTCGATGGAGGCGTAATTCTAGAGGCCCGTGTACTGTGTGACGTTAGTGCACGTTAAAGAACCCTAGGTAGTCGCAATTTCCGGAGCCCTTCACTACGGCGTCTCTCATAGCCTGAGTCACTTTGGCACGTTACACCCCATAAACCGAACCAAAAGTAACCGAGCAGCCCGCCGGCGGCCGGAGCGGGCTCTCATCCGAACGATGGCGCTGCTATCTTCAGCGCCGGCAGCTGCTCCCCAGTTCAGATTGTAAACTTTCTGACGTAAGCCTGCCCCCTCGCACCGTAAGACAGCCCTCCAAAGGTGCGAAATTGCTCGCCGCACATACTACCTGCTTACTACTACTTATCAAGCAAGGAAGAAGGGCGAGAGTGCGGGCTTACGTCACCAAGTTTACACTCGTAGCCGGGGAGCAGCGGCCAGCGTCGGGGACCGCAGCGCCACCGCTCAGCTGAGAGCCCGCTCCCGTCACGTCTGCTCGTTTACTTTTGGTAAAGATGGTACATGCCCAAGAATTATGGACAGAAGTGTTTTTCAACGGGGAAGAGTTTATGAGCGCAATTTTTATACGTTGTTGGGACTGGGTGTCCGAACCAGGAAACGGTCGAGGCGACGGTGAGTCAAATGACTTTTATGTACAGTATGTAAAAGGGCTTTTACATGATACAAGGGTAAAGAGCACCACGGGCTAGCACAAAGAAGAAGGGCGGCCCCGGAGGCGAGCGTAGCTCCGGCGTGATGGCTCTTCTGCTGCCCGTCTGCTGCGCGGGCTCAGCGCGGCTCCGTTTTTAAAGCCACCGCTGTCGGCTGCGGCAGCCAGCAGTTCAAATCCTCCAATCAGGTCACGGCACTGGCCACCGTTCAAATTAGACCAATGGTCGAGAGGTGACGGCCGGCGACGCGTCGGAGGAACCCGCACCGACGGAGAGGAGGGGAGGAGAAGGGTCCGTGTCGGCGCCGGCGTGGAGGGATGAGTCACGCTGCACGTCGCGACATGTCCGAGAGAGTCTGGGCCTGCTTTGAGCGAGGGCGGGCGCGCAGCGCTTGTTTCCAGAGAGGCCAGCCAGCGAAATGTGGGCGCCGGCACTACAGCACCACCGCCGCCAGACAATGCGCCACGAAGACGAGCTACTTCCGCGTGGCTCGGATGCGGGGCGCGCTCGTACGCCAGGCTCCTCCAAGTTCTCGTCCGGTGTTCAGCCGCAGGTAGCTCCAGGCTCCTTTCCGAGAACGGGACAGGATCACTGCTCCGCAGCTTTGTCGCCCAGGTGACTGGATCAGCTTCGCTCGGTCCTTCAGAAGAACTTGCTTCTCAGCATCGGTCGTTGATCGTTCTGCATGTTGCCAAGAACCGACCGACAACAGGCAACACCCAACACGAGCAAGTGCCCTCCGTCACCCGTCAAAACGCCAGACTTAAAGGTCATAAAAACTCCGCTAGCAATAGTTCTGTCCCCTTTTTGCTCCCTCTTCAACAAGAGACACATGTGGGATACCAGAACTCTTAAAATAATAAACTCAAACATAG
The DNA here is from genome assembly GCF_055824585.1 of Amblyomma mixtum. NCBI lineage: Eukaryota > Metazoa > Arthropoda > Arachnida > Ixodida > Ixodidae > Amblyomma > Amblyomma mixtum. Next base: position 69,833,579 of record NC_143015.1, on the reverse strand, counting down.
TGTCAAACGCAAGCAACACAAGGAATGAAATGATTGTAAATTGGGTCCCTCGAGATCATTTGGGCAGGAAAACAATCGGATGAGGGCGCGAATGAGGACATCAATTTTTCCCCTATTTACGAGCGAACTTAACGCGACGTCACAAAATGTAAACCACGAGGAGGTCGAAGGTAGCCTTGCTCAGAGCGCACGGCTTAGTGCGTCTGCGTTCGCGTTTAACTTGCCTTTCTTGTAACGAACCACAACATTGTGCTGTTGGAGTATCATACTCCACCTCAGGAACCGGCCGCTCTTAGATGACATATTATTTAACCATGTTAGTGGGCAGTGGTCGGTTTCTACTACGAACTTGGAACCGGCGACGTAGCAGGCAAGCTTCTGAACAGCCCACACCAGGCAGGCGCATTCTTTTTCAGAAGTGCTGTACGCCTCTTCACGGCAAGTCAACTTACGGCTTAGATACAAAACTGGCCTTTCATTGCCTTCATCATCCTCTTGGCATAGCACAGCTCCCATGGCCCAATCACTGGCATCACATTGAATTATGAAGCCTTTTGAAAAATCAGGCGCCATTAGAACTGGCTCCTCGCTCAAGGCTTGTTTCAGTATTTGAAACTCGTCCTCTTTTTTTTGGTCCCATATCACCTTCACAGGTTCCGACTTTCGAAGCGCGTCTGTGAGAGGACTGGCCAGCGTCGAGTAGTTTTTTACATAATGCTGGTAATATCCAGCTAAGCCTAAAAAGGCCCTTATCTCGGTATTAGTGGTTGGCCGGGGGTAGTTTACGACAGCGGCTACTTTGATTTCTGACGGTCTACACCGGCCGCGCCCCACCACATGCCCTAGGTAAGTCACTTCGGCGCAACCTAGCTGGCATTTAGCAGGTTTGACTGTGAGGCCGGCATCTTTCAGCCCGCTCAGCACGACCCGTAAGTGATCTACATGTTCTTCCCATGTGTTAGAAAAGATGGCGACATCGTCTAGGTACGGGAGCGCGTACTCGGACAGACCATGGAGCACATGGCTCATTAGATTCGAGAAGCAATATGGCGCGTTTTTGAGTCCGAAACTCAACATGACTGGGCGGAGCGTTCCGAATGGGGAAACGAACGCGGCGTAGCGGCTGGCGCGCTCTGTAAGGGGGACATGCCAACAGCCTCGCACGAGGTCTAGCGTGGATATGTAATTCGACCTTGACACTGTCTCCACCCTTTCCTCAAGGTATGGTATTGGATACGTCTGATCCCGGGTTATCGCGTTTAGTCGCCGGTAATCAATGCACGGTCTGGGATCTTTTCCCGCTACTTGCACTAGTATCAAGGGCGATGTATAATCGCTCTCACTCGGTACTATGACTCCCAGGTCGCACATTCGCTTGATCTCACCTGCCATCATTTCTTTCTGCACGGGAGAATAGCGATACGGCTTACTACGGGTCGGTTCTTCACACGTTAGCTCGATATCGTGCTCAATTAGCGTCGTCCTTCCGGGACGATCCGAAAACACTTTTTCGAACTCAGAAACAATCATTCTCAAGTCTTCCTTCTGGGCTTGGCTTATGATAGATTTTGTTTGGCCTTCTACTTAGTTTAACTTCGTAGTTCGTATCAGAAAGTTTCTATACCACGCTCGCTGGCCCCTCCCACTGGACCTCAAGCTTATTTTTCTTAGACGGTCGCAGTATCACTACCTGACTGCCCACTTCGAAAGTACGCTTCTTTGCTGACTTGTCGTAGTACTCTTTTGACAATTCTTGCGCAGCCTTCATGTTGCTCTCGACAAGATCTTTCGTTTTCCCGATCCTTTGAAGTAGGTTAAGGACGTACGTGACCACGTTTGGGTCTTCCTCATCGCCTTCCCACGACTCTCGAAGCATGCGCAGCGGTGTTCTTAAGCTCCGGCCGTACACAAGCTCCGCAGGGCTGAAGTCTGTGCTCTCGTGGGGAGCGGATCGTAAAGCGAACTTAGCTGCAGGCACGCAGGCTTCCCAATCGCGTTTGCGCTCAAAGCAAAGAGCTCGCAATATTCTTCTGAGCACCGAGTGCATACGCTCTACTGGGTTCGACTGCGGGTGATGGATCGAGCTGTGTACGACCTTGATACCGCACCTTTCGAAAAAGGTAGAGGTTAGGCAGCTGGTAAAGACACTGCCATTGTCACAATTTCCGAAGGAAATCCGACACGAGCGAAAATTGAGAGAAGGGCGTCCACGACCTGAGGAGAATTGAGCTCCTTGAGAGGTATCGCTTCAGGAAACTTTGTCGCGACACACAGAGCAGTCAGAATATACCGACAACCGTTCTTGGACTCGGGCAGTGGCCCTACAATGTCAATTACCAACCGGAGGAATGGTTCGGTTATGATTGGCACCAGTTTCATGGGCGCCTTCCACTTGTCGGTAGACTTGCCTACTCTCCGGCAAGTGTCGCAAGAGCGCACAAAGCCTTCAATGTCCTTCCAGCAATGAGGCCAGTAATACTCTTGGGCGAGCCTAGCTTTGGTCTTTTTCACGCCGAGGTGCCCTGCCCACGCGTTTTCGTGCGCCAGGTTCAAAAGCTGACGGCGATACTTTTGTGGGATCAACAGCTGTTCGTACCTGCGACCACGGGCGTCAGCGTAATTTCGGTACCACAAGCCGGACTTTTGATGAAATGAAACATTCTTTTTCTTTGTTCCTCCTTTATCTTTATCCAGCAAAGCTATTATCGAGCTATCTTCCTGCTGTTCCCGGACGAGCGTCGCTCTGTCAACCTGAGTTAGCTCGTGCCAACTGTCGGAAACTGGGCTCAATGTGGAATTAGCCTCGCTCAGTGGCGTCGCCGTAACCTTCTCGTTGCCACTATCGTTGAAACTGTTTTCAGTTTCGTTAGCAGCGAGTTCTCCGCTTCCCCGAGAGTCCTCGATCTGAGGTTCCACCGACACCGTATCTAGGCTACAATGCTCATCTGGTTCCCTAAGCGGTGTTTCCCTCTCCGGTGCAAGGTCAAGTTTCTGCGAAAGCTTCCGCGCTTGAGATCGTGTAAGGGCCATGCATGCCACGCCGGCAAAGAACGATTTGCCTTTATCACTCAGAAGCTGCTCTGAGCTGTTCGAAAAGAGGTAAGGAAAATGCTCAGGGAGGGCGGCAGACACGGCCGCCTTGGTGTTAAGCTGACCAAAAGGGCCCTCAATGATCACTGTAGCGATCGGTAAGCAAGCACATTGCTCCTCGGCTACTTGCCGTATCCACGCGCATTCTCCTGTAAAATCATTCGGAGAAACTAAGGACGGGTGGACAACGTCCATAGTTGCCGCTGAGTCACGAAGGGCTTTGCACATCTTACCGTTCACACTGATCTCCTGCATATATGGTTCTAACAACCGCATATTCTTATCTGTCTCCCGAATCGTTCCAAAAGCAACCTTTTGTCTACAGTTTGCCGCGATATGCCCTTCCTTTTTGCAGTGGTAGCATGTCAACGGCCTCCGTGACTCTAACGCACGTGCGGCATCAGCGCGCTGCTTAGGAGCATCGTCAGATTTCCTTAACTCCTTTTGTTCTTCGCCTACAGCTTCCTTTAAAGCGGACGCATCTTTTCGAAAATCGCGACGCGCGAACGGTTTCCTTCCAACAGGCTTCCTTAGAGAAACATCCTTTGTTTCCGCCTTTTCGATGCGTAATGCCCTGCTGCGCAAGTGTCGGCGAATGTAGTATTCTTCAGCCAGCTCTGCTGCCTTGTTGAGCTTAACCTCAGTAAGCCTACCCTGCAGCAAGAGCCTTACATCGTCCTGGATGCAGCGGTAGAATTTTGCTCCAGCACAATGCACTCTACCACCTTATCACGATCGTCATAAACTTCCTCGCCCTTGATCCATTCAGCTAGGTCGGCTTTCAGCTTAAACGCGAAGCCGATGTGCGACTCACTGCCTTTTTTCGCGTACCGGAACCTTTGCCGGAATGCCTCAGGTGACAGCTTATATTTCCTCAACAGGGCCTCTTTGACCTCATCGTAACTCTCGAACGCCTCCTTCGGCAAATACGTTATCACGTCAGATGCTTCCCCGGGAAGCAGAGCTAGCAAAATCTGTGGCCACAGTTCTCGCTCAATGACATTCCTCTCACAGACATGCTCAAATTTCAATAGATACTTTGTCATGTCCTCGGCGATTACGAACGGCGGCAGTTGGTCTCGCATTCTTTGGCCGTTAGTCTGCACTGTCATTGAAGCTACGCTAGGCGCCGGCGAGCTTCGCAGCAACTCCAACTCTTTTAATTTTCTAATCTCTCGGCGGTCCTGTCGCTCTGCCTCTTCGCGCTCACGCTCACGGCGTTCATTGATCGCAGCCAAGACCTCATTGGCTTCTTCAGCCGTTACGCCCTCCTTCCGCATGATCTCGAGAATTTCATGCTTTCGTTTCGCACGGCCTAAGGTAAGGCCTAGCTCTTCACAAATTTCGACGAGTTCCTTCACTTTAAGGTTCTCCATCGCGCACAATACTCTCCTGCAGCTTGCCCTTTTAGATTTCCCTTGCGGTTCACTACCATAGCGCTACTAGCATGACACGCGCAAGAAATTCTTTCCAAAACGCCTCGTTTACTCCCTCAGCACCAGCTTTCGTTTCAAAGCCCTCCGACTTGGCTCGAAACAGCAAAGCTCTCTACAGTGCTACACACACAGCCCTACTCTAGACTACAATCACGTGTGCTAGAGTAGTCTGGCGAATTGAGGGGAAAACATCAGGCACTCACCGCGCCGAGGTAGCTGACGCCGGTCGATCCCGCAGCTGCCATCCACTGTTGGGACTGGGTGTCCGAGCCAGGAAACGGTTGAGGCGACGGTGAGTCAAATGACTTTTATGTACAGTATGTACAAGGGCTTTTACATGATACAAGGGTCAAGAGCACCACGGGCTAGCACAAAGAAGAAGGGAGGCCCCGGCGGCGAGCGTAGCTCCGGCGTGATGGCTCTTCTGCTGCCCGTCTGCTGCGCGGGCTCAGCGCGGCTCCGTTTTTAAAGCCACCGCTGTCGGTTGCGGCAGCCAGCAGTTCAAATCCTCCAATCAGGTCACGGCACTGGCCACCGTTCAAATTAGACCAATGGTCGAGAGGTGACGGCCGGCGACGCGTCGGAGGAACCCGCACCGACGGAGAGGAGGGGAGGAGAAGGGTCCGTGTCGGCGCCGGCGTGGCGGGATGAGTCACGCTGCACGTCGCGACATGTCCGAGAGAGTGTGGGCCTGCTTTGAGCGAGGGCGGGCGCGCAGCGCTTGTTTCCAGAGAGGCCAGCCAGCGAAATGTGGGCGCCGGCACTACAACGTATTGTAAGATTTCACTATAACAATCAATATGTCCTCAGATTTCCCGTCGGCCCGCTTGAATTTTTTTGCCATTAACGTTTTTGCTATCGAGAAAAGCCTTCCAATCGGTTTTGAGTGGCAGTCTAACTTCTCGATGCGAGCGATGGAAGCGACATAAGAGAAATATTTTGCTACATCTCTGAAGAATAGACCATTGCCTTCAATATTTCCACAACACTATCTTACAGGTTTCCAAATTTTCGTCCAAGAATGTTGGACATGTTCGCTCGAGAATGCAAGAGCAAATGGAATGTGGACCATGCTCAGATGTGTGTGTGTGTGTGTGCGTGCGTGCGCGCGCGTGTGTGTGTCCCCGTGTATGTGCGTGTGTGTGTGTGTGCGTGTGTGTGTGTGCGCGTGCGTGTGTGTGTGTGTGCGGGTGCAGGTGCGCCTGATTGTGTGTGTGTGTTGTGTGTGTGTGTGTGCGTGCTACTTTTACAGCGACTTCTTAAGAGCATGTTTCCTTGTTTTTGCAGCGTCGGTGTTGGCCTCGGTGTCGTCGGGTAACCCTACACCACGTTGATTGGGCAACATGCAGTGGCCTCACGCATGACGTCACCGCAACGCTCCACGCTGATTGGTACGCGTGCAGTGCCGTCACGCATGACGCCATTCTAACGACCCGTAACAACGCACGGCGCTGAGAAGTCCGAACTCAGTGACGCGGAAAGTGGCACCATAATGACGTCACGCGCGTGGATATGCGTGTGTTTGTTTTCTGCGTTGGGTTTTACGGCCATCATGCGCCAAGTTCAAGGTATAGGAAAAGTTTTCTCCAGAATTTTATAGAAATGTGAAAAAAATCTCTGCCTCTCCCATAACCGAGAGTACAGTAAGCATGAAATGTTTACGGGCATAACACATTGGTTGTAGATGGTAGTAGTCAAAATCTTGAAATGGGTCTAGTGTTCAACACACCACACATACTGTGCACTGGACCATGTGGACTCAATCGTTTCCTGTGAGTGTCTGGGGAATCTCTTCCGCTCTGCCTCGTCATCTGTATCCGGTTTCTGTTTGCCTTTCATCTTTGTAATCGTTGTTTTCGTTCCTTTGTTATTTGTACTATTTTGCCTATGTGACACTGCTGACGTCACCACTGGATTACGTCACACATAACTGATGACGAAGTAATGACAAATCACTAATTAGTGACTGATTACTGATTAATGACTCCATACTAATTAACTGCTAATTAATGACGCTTAAAGGGGTCACGCCAGCAAATTTTCAGGCCCACACTGTTAATGGCATGTTGTTGCTTGCGCATTCCGCATCAGCTGTACAAAATCTTAGCGCATTTCATGCGGTACGTAATTAGTAGATGTATTTTTAGAAATAGGAAAGCGAGCGGCTTTTGCTCGAGCACCACACTGGCGAGCGCTCATGTCGTGACGTCACAAGAGCAGGGAATCGGTTGCTCCTGCCTGTTTTCCCGTAGAGGTTGTCCTTGTCGCAAGCTATAGCGTTTGATCATTGCTCTTGTTCTTGCATGGAGAGCGGGAAAAAAATTGGCAGAGGCTTAGCTTGGTTAAGCTCGGAAAATGCGAAAGCAATACTCGCTTGGCTGCGCCTTAGTTTGCAGAGGTGATCCGCCGTGTCTACCGCCGCTCTGCGCCGACGGCACGAGCGGGAGCTCTGTTTATACAACTGGTATGACGTCACTCCGACCGCAGCGCCCCTAGCGGGAGAAGGGAGAGGCGCATCGCCCGCCGTGTCTACCGCCGCTCTCCGCCGACGGCACGAGTTGGGGCCCTCCTCTTTCACAGATGGTATGACGTCACTCCGACTGCAGCGCCCCTAGCGGAGAAACGAGTGGCTCACCGCCCGCCGTGTCTACCGCCGCTCTCCGCCGACGGCACGAGTTGGGGTCCTGGTTTTCTCAGCCGGTGTGACGTCACACCCGAGGTCAAGGAAAGGGTCAAACGTGTCCACCGCCGCGCTACGCTGAAGGCTCAAACTGCGAGCAGTATTGCTTTCGCAATGAAAGGAAGCCTTCGAGCACTGTGACGGGCAGAATTCCACCCCACTGCCCGTGCGTAGCTGTCGGATGCCGGAGCGAGAAAAGTGCGGCCAGCACTATGTCCTTCTTCACCCTTATAAATATGATCTACAGACAGTCTATAGACTTCTTATTGACTCTATTGACTTCCTATAGACATTGTTTTTTGTCTAGTCATAGTCTATAGACAGTCTATTGACAGAAGTCTACTAAAAGTGTATGGCCATAAATCTATAGATTGTCTATAAACTGTCTATGGAATTTGTATCGCCTATGAACTGTTCTCTAGGATTTGTCTACAGACAGTCTATAGACTTTATAGAAAGAAGTCTATAGACACTCTATAGACCGTTTAAAATTTTCTTTGTAAGGGCAGGTTCCCGAGGGAGCCGTTGAAAAGGAAAGCTTGGGAACAGTGTGTGGGCTGGAAAGGTTGGGCCGCGTCGAAGGCATCGTTGTTGTGTTCAGAGCACTTCCCGGCTGACTGTTATGAGGCCGAGGCGCACCTTATGAGTCAGTTAGGCATTCCAAAAAAGCGTCGACTGCGTGCGGATGCAACTCCGACAGTGTTTGCTCATCGGCCGATACATCAAGCAAAGCGGCGCGGCGCCTTCGAGAAACGTGAGAGAAAAGAGGCAAGTGCAGTACATTTTCTTGTCTGCGATGTGCGGGTTATGCATGGCTCAGGGTCAGGGAATATTTCCTCGTTCTTTAGCCGCCGCGGTGGCTCAGTGATTACGGCGCTCGGCCGCGGCGGTCGAATTTCGATGGAAGGCGAAACTGTAGAGGCCCGTGTACTGAGCGATGTCAGTGCACGTTAAAAAAACCCAGGTGGTCGAAATTTTCAGAGCCCTTCACTACGGCGTCTCTCATAGCTTGAATAATTGCTTATTGTGTGGAACAGGAAACGGAGATGATGGCAAAAGGAGAGCGGGCTGCTTATGCAAGAGAAACCGATTTTTTTTTCTCCTGCAGCTGATAAAAGCATATTGATATATGGCCAGCTCGTCGCTTATTATTTTTCTTTCTTTGGTAGTTGCTGCTATGGTAGAATCTGAGAGCTTGGGGTACAGTAGGGTACACTCAGCGACTGGGTCGGTACAGTTGGATTTTGCGCGCACGCCAACGCTCAGTAGCGAGTACATGGTCACGATACGATCGCGAGAGCCTGGTCTTTATTTCTGAGCGCCCAGAGCGAGATCAGTATTATGTCGACTTTTTGCTACAGCGGTCTCTACTCATATTTTCTTGATGTGCGCAAATTATATCACCACGAGGGTGCTGAAGCCAATGTGCCTTTTTTGCCAGCATTAGCAATGGCAGGGTTTTATGTGGGTGCTTTGGAAGCCCTGTGTTAATAGTTCACATTTCTGAGGAGAGCGCGATTTGTGACGAAATACATGCGCTCACAGATTCAAACTTCAAAGTTCATTTTCTCCACAGATTATTGATGCTCTGCTGGTGGTGGTGGTGAAAACTTTATTTACAACTGGGCAGTTTGGGACACACAGGTCCGTGGGCCCCCGCACGGCCCCACTGCACTCAAACGTTCATGTCCCGGAGGCTCATGACGCTGGCAGCCCGGCCTACGGCGATGGCTTGCTTGGCCGGGTCCTCGGAGCGCAGTAGGGCCTCCCAAGCCTCCCAAATGGTAAGGTGCTCCAGGCCCCGCGGGGGAGGATCCGCCGGGCAGAGGAAAAGGATGTGGTGAGAGTGGCTTTTGGGTGGTGGCAGAGGATACAGGAGGGGTTTGTGAAGACTTTGTTATAGCACGAGCGTATATAAGGAGAGGGTAAAGTGCGTGTTTGGAGCCGCCTCCAAAGTGTCTGATGATAATGGTCGAGGGAGGGATGGGGTGGAGGGTAGAGCCGACGCTCGGCTGTGCAGGCCTGCGTCATTTCACTGATAGATTCCAGCACTGTTCACACTGAAGAAGGGCCATCTAGGAGCTCTTCCCAACCAGCTAAAACTGACAGCGTGGAATTTTCTGATGAAGGCAGTGCAAGAACATTTCAAGGGGAGTCAGACATGGTTGAGTGCTGCAGTAGTGTGCAGCACTGCTTGCCAGTTGCCGAGTCCTGCGGCACTGGCAAGCCAGGGGTACAGCAGTGCCGTAAATTTGTCCACGTAGCCTTGAGAGCATCCTGCCGCAGCACTGGTACCCAGACAACACCAAAAGTAGTGACCTCAAGTAAGTGTTATGGAATCAATTTATGGAAAAGCTTCTTATTTCATGAGGCTGCTGAATTTAATTTTTAACACTGAACTTACATTTGCTTTGTTATATGAGTACTATTGTCTTCTATTTACTCCCTCTGATAGGAGCTTTGTTATCTTATATTGCATACAATTTTAACTTAGTATTGTTTGACTAATTTCTTGTAGTAGTAAAAACAACATGTAGGGGAGAAGTTTGAAACGTAAATATATTTGAGAGCATCTGCTGCATTTATTCTGGTGGTAGTTGCATTAGCAAGGCCTGTGGGAAAGTTGCATGTTTAGGAAAAACTGTCAAGGTGTTGCTGCCATTGCGAGTTGTCACACCACTTGTGTTTCTGGGAAAATGGGTCAACATGAGAGGCAAATCATTGCACAAAGTCGGGGCCCAAGGAGATGATCACAATGTCTAACAATTGTATTTCAGGCACCCAGACAGTGGGAGAATTTTGTGATAAGCGGGACAGCTCCATCCAAACTGACGATGAATGCTTGGATGAGCACTTCGTGTGGCACTCAACACCAAAAAAAAAAATCAAAGTGTTTCAGATATTGAGCACATTATTGAAGATGCGGACCTTACCTATGAGCCGTCCATAACTGACTCAAGTACAACGTAAGAGCATCTGACGAATTGCATGTTTTGGCTGATTTGCAGCAGCGGCAGTAACTCCTTGATATTAGCCCTACTGCTCACATTTTAGATGACAGACTGGACTCATTTCCTGTCATCTCCTTCTCCACTGTGTTCTAGTCACGTCTGGCCACCTTACACTCTTTCATTGCCAGATACTCGTTGTGACAAAGGGCATATTCTTTCTTTTTTTGCTCTGATTAGTACTTGTGTTAATTGCAATGCACCGATGTAATGTACCGGCCCCCTGATGCTGTCATCTTGCCTTGATAGTTATTATGCCTAGTTAAAGAAAAATAATTTTATGTAAACTCACTGATATTAGGAGCTGATGCTACATTATACATGAATCTTTCTTCCAGGAGTCTTGACTCCGCGAGTCTACAGGACCATCGAAGATAGGCTGCTTGAGCTGTTCCAGCGGTGCTGTGTTTGCCTCCAAAGAACAAAAACAAAAGTCGAAGTTTCTGGCTCGGCTATTGTAATTACAGTGACCTGCAGTGATGCTCCCTCCTTTTGTTAGCAGAGCCAGCCAACCATTGAAGCTCATTCAGCTGGAAATGTTCTGTTGGCTAAGAGCATCCTGTCCACAGGCCTCAGCCCAGCAAAGGGACTTTACATGCTGTAGGTGTGGCTACAATTTGCGAAAGGACCTTTTTTCGCTATCAGAGCAACTTCTTGCTGCCATCTGTCATGAAGGTATTGTTGTAATGTTTCCCTTTTCCGTTTTAGTCCCCTGCAGTTCCACTGTAGGATGGTAAACATAGACTCTCATGCCCATACGCCGCAAGTAATAGCCCTCCAAGAAGTGAATATAGAGGCTAAGATCCGAGGATATTTAACACATCAAACAAATCCCTCGGCATCCATCTTGGTCCACAAATCATGCACGGCAACCACTGCAGACCTTAATCTAGACACCGACATTGAATATACCTTCATAAAGCTACTACCACAGCACAGAATTAGCATGGGCACCTACATACTCAATATATATAGTCGCCCCAAACAGCACCACGTAGCCTTTGACGCGATTTTTCTAAAAGCACTAAGAGAAGCCCAAAAAGCTCCACTAGATATAGTTAGCAACTTTAATGCTTCTAGCCCCCTGTGGGGCTACCCGAGAGAAGACGCGAAAGGCAGAAAACTAGCATCCGCCAACGCTGACATGGCTTTGACCCTACTCACGGACCCGCAGCACCCGACGCGAGTCGGCACCAGCATAACACGGGATACTTCCCCCGACATCACGCTCGTCCACAATGCCCGCAACTATGAGTGGCTCAATACGGGAAAAACGCTGGGCAGTGACCACTACGTGCTGCAGACTATCTTCGAAAGTAACAAGAACAGCAAACCACGAGGGCAAGCCAAAATTACAGACTGGTAAACATTCAGGAAGGACACCAAACTAGCAACATCGGAACAAATAACCAGTTACGAAGATTGGTCGGCCTCCATTCTCGACCTCAAAGAAAAGTTCACAAAATCCCTCGCCACCACGGAGGACCATCCAGCTGTTGACAACCACCTCCTACATCTTTGGGAAGGCAGACATGGTCTTATAAAACTGTGGCAAAAACAAAGGACCAATCGTAAACTCAGAATTCGGATCGCCAAGCTTACTATCTAAGCGGAACAATACGCATGGGACCTCGCTCGCACCAATTGGCTAACAAAGTGCGAATCCCTCAAAGGCCGCCTAGACACCAAGGCCACAAGTGATCGCCTGATTTCGTTGGCAGGCCCATACCATATGGTACAGGTCCGCCTTCTCCCCGCAGAATTTGCATTGTGAGCCAAATGATTCCAGGTATGTGACATGTAGTCTTCGTGGGTGGTTGTAAGTGTTGGTCTGTAGCTTTCGGAGGTGTTGTTCTTCCCCTTTATCTAGTGTCTTAGCCGGCGGAGGGCAGACTTGACGGGATAATCTTAAGTGCTGAAGTATGTCGTTGTAAGTTAGTAGTGGGGTAGGAGGTTCCATGGCATCCGCACTGGGTGCCCGGGGAGAAATGCTGGGGCTGAGGCATGTGCGCTCTCGTTCCCTAGGATGCCCTGGTGACCTGGTACCGATATTAAGTGTTTGTGTGTGGGTTGGTAGCCACGGGTGTAGCTATCTTGCAGGATTTTATCTGCTAGCGGTGCGACCCTACCCCTGAGGTAATTGCTATACGCTGTCTGTGAATCTGTGAGAATGTATATTGAGCTAGTGCGTGTTGCAGCTAGAGAAATCGCCACTTCTTCCGCAGCCAGTATGTCCTGGCTAGCCAGTACTAGTCCGTCGACTGTTGTATTTTGGTGCACTACCGCGACGGCCGTCATTCCCTGCTCGGGACCCGCAGCATCGACATAGAACACGCCCTCGCGCCCGCCGTAGTGTCTTTTCATGGCTTCGGCTCGTGCTTGTCGTCTTGACTGGTGAAAATCCTGCGATGTGTAATTGACCCTCCGAAAGCGAAGAGTGAACAACACAAAAATTTGCATCGAGCCCTACACAGCTTTCAAGGCACGGATCAGGAACTCGTGGACGAACTCACGCGTCGCTATATCTGCACCGCGAGAGACCCAGAACCCTACAATAAGGAGCACCGAGGGCAACCGAACGAACACCGATATAGAGACTTCACTTTGGAGGAAATCATTGCAGCACTAGCAGATATGCGCCGAGGCACAGCCCCGGGACAAGACAAAATTACGGTCGGACTTCTGGCCAACCTCGGCACAGAGGCTCTGCAGCAACTCACGGATTACATAATCGAATGCTGGCGCACCGGCACCATTCCACAAGCATGGAAAACAGCCAATGTAAGTACACTTTATCCCGAAGGCCGTCAAGAAAATCAGCATTGAAAACCTGCGCCCCATATCCCTCACGTCGTGCGCAGACAAGCTCATGGAAAAGGCAGTCCACGCCCGTCTCTCCAACTGTCTTGAGGACAACGAGCTACTGCCACACACGATGTTTGGGTTCAGGGCACACTTGTCCACTCATGATGCGCTTCTGCAAATCAAACGCGAAGTTTGATTTTGATTTTATTGGGAAAGCAATACTACTTGCACTTTCACGCCGTTGACGTGCCGCGGCCGGTGACCACCATCGTGCCGCGGCGGTGACCACCATTGACCTTCATTTCACCTTGATTGCATTAGATTGGATTAGATTCGATTGTATTGGACTGGATTGGACTGGATTGGATTGGATTAGATTAGATTAAATTAGATTACATTAGATTATATTAGATTACATTGGATTGCATAGGAGTGGATTGGATTCGAGTGGATTGGATTGGATAGGAGTGGATTGAATTGGATTCGAGTGGATTGGATAGGAGTGGATTGGATTGGATTCGAGTGGATTGGATTGGATGCAAGTGGATAGGATTGGATTCGAGTGGATTGGATTGGATTCGAGTGGATTGGATTGGGTTCGAGTGGAATGGATTGGATTGGATTAGATTAGATAAGCTTACATTATATTAGATTACATTATATTACATTAGATTACAGTGGAGTGGACTGGATTGGAGTGGATTTGAATAGATTGGATTGGATTGCATGGGATTGGATTGGTTTGTATTGGATTGGATTATATAACCGATGCATCACCACAAGTCTAACCACAAGCACCACCACCAGCTACACTACCAGCTGTACCATGGTGTACGTACAGATATTGCTTTCGCAATTACCGGGCTTAACCAAGCTAAGCCACAGCAAATTTTTTTAAAGACCAGCATAAAAATCAAAGCAAATTTATGTCTATTGATCACGGAGCAATCAATCTTTCGGGACGCACGCTGCCTGAGCAAGTTAGCAACAAGCGCTTCATCCTGTGTGTTCGTCCCTTTTCCGTGTCTTTATAGATCTCACCAGTTACTTCATGTATGCATTTCCAACTAGCCCCAGGATTAGCTCTTTTGACTTTAATTTCCAGTTTATAGGGCGTGAATGTTCCTCATCTTCCTCCTCTACTAAAAATGCACTATTTTGTCAGAACCACCGCAGAAGAAAGGTTTCGCACCCGTGCTCTCTCATACGCCCTCAGCCATGGAATTTCCAACCCAGTTTTGACAGCGATGCTTGGAAGCATGGCTCCTGCAGAAAAGACTTCCAGATGGCTCTGCAAGATTCTTCGAGCAGAAAGCTGGAGAAGAATACGGCTATTCAGGATACACATCAACGTGATATGCACTACTTTCCTGGACGAAGGAGCCTCGCGACAGATGACAAGGTATTTCATCCAACACGCCGAAGCATGCGGTGAACAGCTATGGAAAACTAATTTTGCTAGTTTTCCAAAAAAATCAAAGAAATTTATGTTTAATGATCACGGAGCAATCAATCTTTCGGGACGCACGCTGCCTGAGCAGGTTAGCAACAAGCGCTTCATCCTGTGTGTTCGTCCCTTTTCCGTGTTGTTATAGCGCTCACCAATTCCTTCAAGTACCCTTTAGAGAACTGGTAAACACCTGGCGGCACTGGGGGTGAAACCCAGCACCTTCCTAATGCCAGGCAGTTGCTCTGCCTCAAGGCCTCTGCTTCGGTCAAAATGTATAAGCCCCGCCAAACGCTACCCCTCCAGCCGTGCACTGAGTAGACCAAGTCCAGGCCTCTTCTAAAGGCATTACTGAGCACTATCGTGCCGAACACCGGCGATACCCAGTTCCTATGAAAGGACTGGGTAAACCTGGCGAACGAATCCTCCTCAGGCTCTTTACAAACACCCTGCTGTGCCCGCGGTTCTCAAGCACTTTAATCCTTCTTTTGATGGCCGCTGATCATTCTGTGGGGAGGTGGCCGACACCTTCCACATGGTTTGGGCATGCAGAAAAAATCCTTCTCTCCCCCCAATCACCCCTTCCCTACCCGAGAGGACTTGGAGGCGGCCCTGCTCAGCTGCCAGGAACTATCGGCCCAACAGGCCCTGGTTCGGCGGACTTGTGTACCGGTCTCGACCAACGGGACCCCGGAATGAGGGACTCCGCCTAGTATTGTAAGGGGTGAGACCCATTAGGGGCCTCTCCCCGAGCACCTCTCTGTAAAATACTGAATAAATGTTTTTCACCACCACCACCACCAAGAGTGAGTTCCACACAAGTGCATACTACCACACTGGTAATGCTCTGGTACCAGTTTAAGTCAAATCATCCTTTGGGCATGAGTGGTCCTCCCATCGAGCATGTTAGGCTCTCTCTCTCTCTATTTGGTTTGGATCTCTCTCGTTATGTGTGGATCTAACCCACGTGCTTCGGACAGGCGGGCATGCAGCCCACCGTAGTGCGCTTCCATGCTGCGCAACCCTGCCAGGCGCCACAGCATGGTCGCCTTGGGGTATTCCCATCACGCAGCGCTTCAAGCGAGAGTCCAATCCTCCTATTTGAATTGCGAAAGCAATACTACTTGCACTTTCACGCCTTTGCCGTGCCGCGGCGGTGACCACCATTGACCTTCATTTGACCTTGATTGCATTAGATTGGATTAGATTGGATTAGATTGGACTGGACTGGATTAGATTAGATTAGATTAGATCGGATTGGATTTAATTGGATGGTATTGGATTGGATTGCATTGGATTGTATAACCGATGCATCACCACAAGTCTAACCACAAGCAGAACCACCAGCTACACTACCAGCTGTACCATGGCGTAGGTACGGATATTGCTTTCGCAATTACCGGGCTTAATCAAGCTAAGCCAGAGCGAAATTTTTAATAAGCAGCTTGCTTTGGCGCCGGCCCTGGTTGCACAAGGCAACCTGCGCTTCTCTCTGTTCCCATCTGCTTCTTTTCTGTGTCGGTTTTGTGTTGCTCAAAGTGCCCGTTTTATTCCTGAAGGCAGCAAGAAAAAATTCAGGGGGCACTTGACTGTCTAAAGTCCGTAGAGGCGAAAGCGTTTGCCGCACCCCTTTGCCTGCCTCTGTGGCACTGGCGACGCCACCACTGGATTACGTCACACATAATTCATGACGAAGTAATGTCGAAATAATGAAGCCGCGACTCTGCTCTTGTGACGTCACCAACGTCGCTGAATTTATTTCAAAATGGCGGTCGCTGTTCATGGGCGGAGCTTGAAGCCCACGATTTCAATTGATTAATTGATTTAACTTACGCGTTTAGTGCGCTTAATTCTGTATAGAACAGGTAGAGGAACCTTTTGACTATACGATACAGCCCAAAAAGCAAATGCCTTGAGGTAACTTGCCGCGGCCTTTTTAAGCTTGGCCTTTAGGAGTGGAACGCGACAGCGTGTTGTAGCGCTGCCAGGGAGTCCACGGAACAACGCCACCACCCGTTCGGCGCGACGCCTTGCCCTTTGTATGCAACGCTTCTTGAGGAAAGGAAATGGCGCAGTAATTCCCTGCCATCTCGGTGGACACCCGAACCGCACCGTAGAGGAAGGGAGGAAGTGGGAGTAAAAGAAGAAAGAGGGGCCGTGATGAAGAAAATTGATAAATTGGTTTTTGAGGAAAGGAAATGGCGCAGTATCTGTCTCACATATGGCGGTAGACACCCGTCATCCGTTTGTAGAGGAAGGGAGGAAGTGGGAGTGAAAGAATACGATAGAGAAGCAGGGGTGATAAAAAAGAAAATGAAAATTGTATTTCAGCTATGAAAATAACGCAGTAACTAACATATCTCGGTGGACACCCGTTATCCGTTTGTAGAGGAAGAGAGGAAGTGGGAGTGAAAGAAGAAAGAGGGGTGTAATGAAGGAATTGAAAATTGTATTGGAGGAAAGGAAATTACGCAGTGACTGTCCCACACCTGCACCTCCCGCAAGCGCAGTGTGCGCTCTCCAGGGCTCCGCGAAATCGCTCAGACCTAGCGTAGTGTTGCTTCCGCAACAAAACCCAGAACGTGTCGCTGACAACCATCAGCAGAGTGGGTCACGCTTATTATTTTTTTTTTGGGGGGGGGGGAGTGGGGGAGTGGAGTTATTTTGGGCCTCTACACAGCCACTAGTGCCTCGGATTCAGCGCTGCTGAAGAAATATCTTAGACCTGCAATGAAAACGAAACGACAAGGAGCGCTGTCAACAGATTTCATTTTGCAGCATGACTATGCTCATCCTCATGCTGCTAGGTGGTGGTGGTGGAAAACATTTATGTACAGGCATAATACAGGAGGTTATGCATGAGCTGACCCAGAGGGGGCCAGCCCTTACAAATACTAGGTGGAGGTCCCTAGTTCGGGACCCCAGTGGCATCGGCCGCCGCCCAGGCTCGCGCGACCAAGGCCCGTTGGGCCTGCAGGTCAGAGCAGCCGAGCAGGGTCGCCTCCCAGTCCTCCCGGGTTGGGTTGGGGTGAGGGGGCATAGCAGGGTTGGAGGGGCAGGCCCACACCATGTGGTAGATGTCCGAAGACTTCTCCGCACAGTGCGGACAGCTGCCCGAGAAAGAAGGGTCGAAGTGTTTCAGAGCTGCCGGGCACAGCAAAGTATTAGTATACAGGCGGAGCAGAAGCCGCTCCTCCGCCTTTGACAGACCTTTACACGGGCGGGGATAAAGACCATGGCCAGATTGATAGAGTAAAACGATGTCTTTGAAGGTGTAAGCTGGAATAAATTCGAGTTCCTGATCGTCAGGGTCGGAGGGAAATGTCCGGTGAGAGAGCGCGCGGGCGGCGGCGTCATCTGCCTCATTTCCCTCAAGGCCCATGTGAGCGGGAGCCCAAACGATACGCCGGTGCGCGGGGTCACCGGTGTAGACGCTGTTTTGAAGAATGCGGTAGGCTAGATACGGTACCCAGCCCTGCTCGACGTTCCGACATGCCCCTCGCGAGTCGGAAATAATTGTTTTTGAATTGGAATCAGATGCAGCCAACGCAATGGCGACCTCCTCCGCGTGTGTTATGTCACGGGCTCGGAAAGTAAGGCCGTTCACTGTTTTGGATTGGTGGACGACTGCGACTGTGTACCATCCCCCATGGTGGGGGCCTGAGGCATCCACGTAGAATACGCCGGGTTTAGATCCATAGTGGCGGGCCAGGGCTTCCGCCAGCGCCAGGTGCCGGCCATTATGGTCCTCACGGTTCATGTTCGCGGGAAGAGGGCGCACGTGGAGGGCACATCTCCACTGGGATGGAATACGTACGCGCTCTTCCATGAGAGTGGTATGTTGGATGTGTAGCCGGGCAAGGAGGCGGCGACCCGACGATGTCTTCGAGAGACGTGTGTATTGGTTAGTCAAGTGGGCTTCCCGGAGCTCCCGAAATGTGTTCACCATGCCTAGGCCCAGGAGGCGCTTGTTGGAGGTGGTCACGGGGAGGCCTAGAGCCCGCTTAATAATTTTGCGGAGGATGACTTCGAGTGAATCCTCGTCTTGCTTCCGCAGGTGGAGGTCTGGAGTCGAATATAGAATTCGACTGGTTACAAATGCATGCGCCAGGCAGTTGCGTCCACTAGTTACCTGCATTTTCAGTTGCTATCACAGTTGAGGTGCAGAAAACAGGAAGGGTTCATTCCAGTCAGAAGTGAACAATGGCACGAGCTCGAGCCACAAGGGTGCGAGACACTCCGAGCGAGCCTCGCTCGAGCGCATAGCCAAACCGCCTCGGTCTATTCACATGCAGAGGCTACCTAGCCACCAAATCTAGCTCAAGCGATTAGCATAAGTTTGGAGCTCAGAAGAGGAGCTTAGCGGAAAGACGCTTCGATCAGACGAAGTGGTACGCAAAGTGATGCAAGACAGCTTACGAAGCCGACCACAAGAATTTTTTTTTCCCAGAGAAATACCAGCGCTATTTAACTGCTCGAAAACTTGTACTGAACGAGGCGTAGACTATGAAGAAAAATCATGCAGATGCGTTTCTCGTCGTCAAAATAAATTGTTTTTTTTTTTTAATTTAAGGTGTTTATTTGAGAGATCCTCGCGTAATGTTCGCGGGGAGTGGCGGTATTCAAAGAATGGGATTATCTTGCACATCTGGGACTCTGGTCTCCATATATCACAGACACTGCCACTCTTTCCTTTGTCGTTGTTCGAAGCAATTTTTTGCGCCCGCGTTCGCCAAGACTTGCATGCTTTGCACGATGATGGTGATGAATCTTCATGCAACACCAATTGCATGAAGAGCCCCCATAAAACAGGCCCGTCTGACAGCACAAGCCAGTGGAGCCCTGGAAAGAGGACCCCACCCACGACCAAGAAGAATTCCCTTATTTTGATCACAAAAGTTTAGCTACCTACAGTTTAGTTAAATTGAGATATTACCGCGTCACAGAAGCGTCTCACTGCAAAGGACAAGCTGAAAAAATTCAGGGGGCACTTTGACTGTCTAAAGTGCGTAGAGGCGAAAGCGTTTTCCGCACCACTTTCAGTGCTTCTGTGGCACTGGTGGCGTCACATGTAATTGAGTACTAATTACTAAGTGATGCCAAAACACTAATTAATGGTTAATTACTGATTACTGCCTGAATACTAATTAACTCTGCTAATTAATGACGCTTAAGCTTCGCCTTTAGGAGTGGAACGCGACAGCGTGTTGTAGCGCTGCCAGGGAGTCCACGGAACGCCACCACCCGTTCGGCGCGATGCCTTGCCGTTTGAACGCAACGGTTTTTGAGGAAAGGAAATGGCGCAGTAAATCTCTGTCATCTCGGTGGACACCTGAACCGCACCGTAGAGGAACGGAGGAAGTGGGAGTGGGAGTGGGAGGTCCCTCTCTCCAGGTTAGGGCTCCCGTTATCTATGCCAGTGTTGTTATCGTTCGGAGCGAGCGCCAAAGGATTTGCTTTAAGTTCAATTTGTCGGAATCTACATGATTACATAATTGCAACTGGTAGGTTGATTTGCTAACTCCTTTAAAAATCTCGGAGTTTTTTTTTTTAATTATTATTATTCTCGCCAAAATGTTCTTTGTTATTTCACTTCAATTATTCTTCTGTCGTTTTTCATGAATACATTTTTCAAATTTCACGTTTAATCCTATGAAAATTTTCTTATGTATACCACTACACCTTGGCCAATCCCCCCACGTGGGTATGTGTCATTATAATGAGGTGAAGAAAAAGAAGAAGAAGATGAAGGAAATGAAAATTGTATTTGAGGAAAGAAAATTACTCAGTAACTGTCTCACATATCTCGGTGGACACCCGTCAAAATTCAGGGGCGGGGGTGCACTTTTTTGACCTAAAGTGTGGTCACTGATGTGTGGTTAAGTTGTTAAGCTTCGCCTCTAAGAGTGGAACGTGAGAGAGTCTTGCAACGAGGTCCTGGCCTTGGATCTTAAAGGCGCATTCGACAACGTCAAACACGAAGTAATCCTGGACCACCTCAGTAACACCAACTGTGGCCACAAAATATTCAACTACATAAAACAATTTCTTACAGACCGTCAAGCCTACATACGCATACAAGATGCGGAACACGGGCCATACACCATCGGCTCGAGGGGAACACCTCAAGGCGCGGTCCTGTCTCCCCTCCTCTTCAATTTGGCAATGCTTCATCTTCCCTCCAAATTGTCCTCTTTGCCCGGGATACATCACGCTCTTTATGCGGATGACATTACAATCTGGGCCACGCAAGGTAACCTGGGCCACATGGAATCCTGCCTGCAAGCAGCGGCGACCCTAGTCGACGACTACGCGGCCTACTGCGGACTCCAGTGCGCCCCGTCTAAATCAGAATTTGTGCACATACGTCCCTCCCCTCGGGACACAACTCCGCTTTGCATCAGTCTCCCCTCGGGACCGATCCGGGAGTCCAAGGAGATCCGCGTCCTTGGTCTCTTCATACACCACCAACGCAGAGTCGACACCACCCTAGCCAAACTTCGCACGGTGGGAGACCAGGTGGGCCGCATGGTCCGCCGGGTCTCCAACAAGCGGGGCGGATTACGAAGCAAGGATACACTGCGGCTTGCCCATGTTTTCGTAACGAGTAGAATCCTCTACTCAACCCCCTACTTGCACCTGCGCAAACATGATGATGACCAACTGGAGGTCATCCACCGGAAAGTCATCAAGCGGGCTCTCGACCTCCCGGTCACCACGTCCAACCAGCGACTTCTGGCCTTGCGCGTGGTGAACACATTTCGGGAGCTTCGAGAGGCCCACTTAGTCAATCAATACACGCGTCTTGCACAGACCACGTCCGGTCGCCGCCTCTTGGACCGGCTACACATCAAACATGACTACCATATTGAGGAAAGGGAGAGAGTGCCAGAACCCTGGAGACGCGCCCTCCGGGTCCGACCCCTTCCCCGCAACATGTCCAGAGAAGACCATAGCGGTCGTCGCCAGGCGCGCGCGGAAGCGTTGGCGCGATACTATGGTAACCAAGAACATGTGTATTACGTAGACGTTGCCGGCCCACACCACGGGGTGTGGTACACGGCCGCAGTCGTACACAACACAAACACAGTCAACGGGCTCACTTTCAAAGCCTACAGCGCAACACACGCGGAGGAGATTGCCATTGCTCTTGCTCTCACTACTCCCAAGTCGAAACACATCATCACCGACTCGCGAGGGGCCTGTCGGAACTACGAGTTGGGCTGGGCTCCCCCGCTTGCCTGGCGCATACTGGAATATAGCTGTCGATCTGAAGATCCAACTCCACGCAACCTGATTTGGGCCCCCGGTCACCAGGGACTCCAGGGAAACGAACAGGCCGATCAGGCCGCCCGCGCACTCTCTCCCCGGGCTATCTCCCTGTCCTTGGAAGGGTACTCCCAATCAGACAATCTGGCTATTACATTCAAACAAATCACCGATTACTACAAGGAGGAGCACCGACGCTACCCGGCCCCTTGTAAGGGTCTGGATCGCGCTGACGAGCGCCTCCTCATCAAAATTCTTACTAACACTGTAATGGGCCCGGCGGTGCTTAAACATTTCAATACATCCTTTGATGGCGCGTGCCAGTTCTGTGGGGAGGTGGCTGACACCTTGCACATGGTTTGGGCGTGTCAGTCAAACTCATCTATCCCCCCCAACCCCAACCCCACCAGAGAGGACTGGGAGGCGGCCCTGCTCGGCTGTCAGGACCTAAAGACCCAAAAGGCCTTGGTTCACCGGACGCGGGCGGCGTTGCTTGCCAATGGGGCCCCGGAATAGGGGCTCCACCTAGTATTGTTAGGGGAAAGGGCCAATAGGGCCTACCCCAATCACCTCTCTGTAAATATTTATTGTATTATAAATGTTTTTCACCACCACCACCTGCCAGGGAGTCCATAGAACGCCATCGCCCATTCGGTTCTACGCCTCGCTCGTCGGTAAATTGGTTTTTGAGGAAAGGAAATGTATTTCTCTCTCATATCTCGGTGGACACCTAAACCTCGCCGGAAGGGAAGGGAGGAGGATGGCAGTGAGCGAAGACACCGTATTCACTGCACGTGCCTTTGTTCATTCCAAACCATCGAGCTGGCATGGCGGAGTGAATAGCATGCTCGTCTCGCACTCCGAAGACCGGGGTTCGATTCCCGAGCTCGACCAATTTCTTACTAGGTTTTATTTATTTATATGGCCTGACTAGATAAGTTAATTAGGCCATTTGGGTAATTAAGCAATTAACTAAGCTCAGTCCCACTTAATTGGAGCATCACTATATGGTCCCTTTAATTGGTTGCATGGTTACTAGCCCAAGTACAATTGTCCCCGTTTGAAATTGGCGCACTGTGACGTCACGACCGTTTCGACCAACTGAAAAGCGTGACATTCTCTGTCGACAACTGCTGCTTACAACGATGAGACATTAAAGCGTTTCGCCTTAAAATTTTCCGTATCTCCGCAATGATGACTTTGTCCTACTTGCTGGGGCACGCTGTCAAAGACTTTTTAGAGCTGGAGAGGGAATTTCGGACGTTTAGTAGTTGTTTTATAGCTATGATATAGATAGTCACGAGAGTTTTGTTGCTGCAAATGTATTTTTCGCCTTATTCCGGATTTCTTCAAATTGTTAATACTGTTCATATCGGCACTCCCTGCGTTCAATCCGTATGCTTGAGAATGCAACTTTCTTACGTGCTCTTCAAGGGGATTGTTAGTATTACAAAGCATAAACCAAGTATAGTTTTCACAGCGGTAAGCAGTAAGAGCCGAGATTGCGGTGAAGTACTTTAATCTTCATCATTGTGTTTTGCAAAATGATTGTGCTGAGGGGATCTAAATGAATTCAAGCGTATGTGTTACCTTTCAGTTAACGAGAAGAAAGACTCGCTTTATTTCTGCAAGCCTCATCCACATCATATTGGGACAGGTGAGCCTATGGGTGGATCAAGCAAAGCCCAATGTTGAGCTAGTTGGTGACCGTTCATGATGTAAAAAATTAAGGGGGCGCTTTGTTGACCTAAAGTGCGGTGAGGCGAAAGCCTTAAGCGTGGTGCTGCTGCTTGTGTCACTCATATGTGGTTAATGACAAGCTTCGCCTCTAAGAGTGGAACGCGACAGCGTCTTGCAACGCTGCCAGGGAGTCCACAGAGCGCCATCGCCCGTTCGGCTGTACGCCTTGCTCCTCGGTAAATTGGTTTTTGAGGAAAGGAAATGTATCTGTCTCGCATGTCTCGGTGGACACCTAAACCTCGACGTAAGGGGAAGGGAGGAAGATCGGAGCGAACAGATACACCGTACTCACTAGAAGCGTCTTTGCTCAGTCCAAACCGTCGAGCGGTCATGGTGGAGTGGTTAGCGTGCTCGTCTCGCACTCCGGAGACCCTGGTTCGATTCACCAACTCTACCAATTTCCTACTCGGTTTTATTTATCTGGTATGACTAGGAAATTAGGTTAATTAGGCTGATTGGTTAATTAACTGAGTAACTAAGTTCAGTCCCACTTACTAAGAGGGTCACTATTGGTTGCATGGTTACTAGCTAAACTACAATTGGCCCTGTTTGAAATTCTCACACGGTGATGTCACTACAATTTCGACCAATTGAAAAGCGTGACATTTCTGTCGACAGCTCCTGCTTACAACGATGAGGCATTAAAGGCTTCCGCCTTAAAAATAGCGCGAAGGAAACACGACAGAATGGACAGGACGACGCAGACAAGCGCTTTTCTGCGTCGCCCTGTCCGTGCTTCGTGCTTCCTTCTATATTTTTCACTTTATATGGACACATGTTCAACATTCTCGGACGAAAAATGTTGAAAATTGAAAAATTGTAAGATACTGTTATGGAAATATTGAATGTAAAGGCCTATTCTTCTGATATGTAGCCAAATGTTTCTTTTAAAGTGTTGGTTGGTTTGGTTCGTTTATGGGGTTTAACGTCCCAAAGCGACTAAGGCTATGAGAGACGCCGTAGTGAGGGGCTCCAGAAATTTCGACCACCTTGGGTTCTCTAACGTGCACTGACATCGCACAGTACACGGGCCTCTAGAATTTCTCCTCCAAAGGAAGGAAGGAAGGAAGGGAAAACTTTATTTACACTAATGGTTTTTCCTGCGGTTTGGGAGCATCTTCAGAGACGTCTTGGTTCTACCCCCAGGAGCCTTCTCTGTCGAAGTCGTCCGCCTCTAATCAGTGGTCGGTTGCCCTCAGTCCAGGGCTCCGCTGGCCACTGCCGCCCGTTGAGCTCGCTGTACCAGACCTTGTTGGTCTTCGCAGCGGTCGCTGGACAGCAGAGTCTCCCACTGCTCCGCACTCGGGTTTTGTATTTCGAGGACCACGTCTATGTTTTGGCAGGCCCATGTGATGTGGTATAGTGTAGGTTTTTCGTCGCACCAGGGACATTTGTTCGTGTATATCGTAGATTGCATTTTGTTTAGTATATTGATACATGCATTCGAAGAAGAGACAGAAGTAGCGCATGCGCCCTTTTTGTGGTAGACTCCCCCGGTGTTCCTCTCCCGTGTGCTTTCCTTTTGCCTTTACTACGTACAGGTGAATACCAACCTTTTCCACCCGATTCTTGGCCGATCCCCCAGAGTGAGTATGTGCCATTCTGTCGTAGGCTACAACAACAACAACAACCACTAGGGGACCGCCGCAGGTTTTTCGTCTCTGCGCGGGTGTTCTTTTTGGCGTTGCACGCTACAGTTTGGTGGAGCAGTGCTGGGTACGCTTCCCGACCTGCAAACTCCGTACAGCGTCACTACGGACCTCACACCGGTTCACCAGCGACCCAGCCGCCGTCTCCGCGGAGAGTCGCCTGAATTTGGGCCCCTTCCCCCGCCAACAAGGACGACGCAGCCTCGACCGCCGAGTCCATCTGACATGGCCACTGACACCAGGACCCAGCCGCCGATCCAGCCTCTACCGTCGAGTCCAACTGCCATGGCCGCTGACACCAGGCCCCTGGCGCCGATCCTTTGCCACCCACCGCGAACACCGCCATCTTTTCACGGTGACGTGTTCGAAGACGCTGAGGACTGGCTGGAGACGTTCGAGCGGGTCGCACGCTACAACGGCTGGTGCGACGAGCGCAAGCTGGTCGCACGCTACAACGGCTGGTGCGACGAGCGCAAGCTGAATAACGTCTACTTTGCCCTGGAAGAGTCTGCTCGGACGTGGTTTGAAAACCACGAGGCTACACTTCCCACCTGGGAGACGTTTTGCCGGAGTCTCCTGGCTACGTTCCCCAACGCTGACCGCCGGGAGAAGGCCGAAGCTGCGCTGCACTCCCGAAATCAGCGCACGAACGAAAGCGTGCGCATGTACACCGAAGACATGGCCCGTCTTTTCAAGCGCGCCGACCCCAACATGACAGAGGAGAAGAAGCTGCGCCATCTCATGCGTGGGGTTAAGCAGGAGCTGTTCGCGGGCCTCGTGCGCAGCCCACCCCGCACGGTGGCGGAATTTCTAACCGAGGCGACCACGATGGAGACGACGCTGCAACAACGGGCCCGCCAGTACAACCGGGACATCAACTGCATGGTGCCCGAAGGCTTTTCGTCGTGTCTCGGCGGAAGTGTAGACACCTTGCGTGAACTAATTCGCTCCGTTGTCCGGGAGGAACTGCAACGGATCCATCTGCCTCAGGTTGCACCTGCGCCGCTGGCAGCGCTGTCCGAAGTTGTCAGGGACGAGGTGCGACAGGCTGCGCAGGCACCTCCTGTCCCCGAAGCGCCATCCCGGTTCGATGACCGACCCACGTACGCATCTGTTGTACGTCGCACGACAGGCTACGGTCCCATTACCCCAACGCCTGGCGTGAGCAACATCGGCACATGTCACGCAAGCGTGCCTGGCTACGGTGTGACCCCGTCGACCTCCGTGAGTAACATCGCCACGTATTCTGCAACCGCATCTGCTACAGCTGGGCCACGCCCTCGCAAGTCGGATTTGTGGCATACACCGGACCGCAGGCCTCTCTGCTACCACTGTGGGGAGCCTGGTCACCTCTACCGCGCCTGTCCGTACCGCCAAGTGGGCCTTCGCGGTTTCCATCCCGACGCACCCTGCCCTCAGAACGGCGAACGACCGCATGAGATTGCACAGCATCTCTGGGCACGCCAGAACCCTGCCTACTCTGGAAGGCGCGAGTCCCGTTCCCCTTCGCCTCTCCGTTATCGCTCTTCCAGCCCTGGCCGCCAGAGTAGCTCTGCTGGCCGTCGCTCGCCGAGTCCGCGTCGGGAAAGCTAACACCAGCGACCTCTGGAGGCAAGGCCGCTGACGTCGGGATGTGTCAAGATCCTCCATCGCGGAACCCTCGAGCCGACGATACCCGGACAGAGAGAGGCAGCGACAGTATCAGATACGCTGCATCCGATTTGCGTGTGACAATTGATGGCACTGACATTACCGCGCTGCTCGATACCGGTGCTGATTACTCTGTTATGAGCCGTGCCTTCGCTGGAGAACTTAAGAAGGTTCTGACACCGTGGACGGGGACCCCCATTCGCACCGCTGGTGGCCACCTAATTTCCCCTGTGGGCAAGTGCACGGCTAGAGTTGGGATTAGTGGTTTTACGTACGTTGGTGAATTTGTCGTACTCCCCGAGTGTTCCAGAGACTTGATTCTGGGGATCGACTTCCTGCAGTCGAACGGCGCTGTGATTGACTTTCAGGAGGCACGTGTCACGTTCTCGACCAAACAGGCCGTGGCGCGCTTTGACTCCCGCGATCCCTGCAGCAACGCTCTGCGCATTGTCGAGAACGACGTCACGGTGCCGTCGCGGTGCAGTGTTCTGGTGCTCGTGCGGAACGACCTCTTTCATGACTACGAGGGCCTAGCGGACAGCCATAGTCCACTGCTGCTTAAGCGGGGACTTGCCGTTGCAAGAGGTCTCGTCCAACTACGTGACGGCCGCACCCACGTCCTCCTGACTAACTTTGCCAACGAATATCAGCACCTGGCCAAAGGCATGGCTATTGCCTTCCTCCACGACGTTGCTGAGGTTCCAGGTTTGTGCACCGTGGGAGGACCCTCTCCGGATTATGCTGGCCCACATCACGTTCTTCAGTCAGTCAGAATAAATCCTGCCTTGCCGTCGGTTCAGAGGGATCTTCTGTCGGCCCTCTTGGCAGAATTTGCGGACTGTTTCGCTACGTGCTCGAAGGTCGGCCGAACTCCACTCGCCAAGCATCGTATCATCACTGACGAGACTACGCGACCCGTCTGCCAGCGCCCATATCGTGTTTCCCCGGTGGAGAGAGAAGCCATTCAGAATCAGGTTGCCGAGATGCTTGCAGACGATGTCATTCAGCCGTCCACCAGTCCGTGGGCATCGCCTGTGGTTCTTGTCAAAAAGAAGGACAATACTCTGCGTTTCTGCGTGGACTACAGGAAACTTAACAGCGTGACCAAAAAGGACGTTTACCCGCTGCCCAGGATAGATGACGCGCTCGACCGATTGCGGAACGCCAGATACTTCTCGTCATTGGATCTTAAAAGCGGGTACTGGCAAATCGAAGTGGACGAGAGAGACCGGGAGAAGACGGCTTTCGTGACGCCTGACGGCCTCTATGAGTTTAAAGTGCTCCCATTTGGTCTGTGCTCAGCACCGGCCACTTTCCAACGCATGATGGACACTGTCCTCTCCGGCTTGAAATGGCAGTCCTGCCTGGTGTACCTGGACGATGTCGTTATATTTTCGCCCACCTTTGACCAACACTTGGAGCGGTTGCGCATTGTGCTACAAGCGCTCAAATCCGCGCAACGCACCATCAAAGCCGAGAAATGCCATTTTGGCTTTGAGGAACTTCGCTTTCTTGGTCACGTTGTCAGCGCGCAAGGTGTTCGCCCGGACCCTGACAAGACTGCTGCCGTCTCAGGTTTTCCACGCCCAACTGACAAGAAGGCCGTTCGCCGGTTTTTAGGCCTGTGCTCCTATTATAGGCGCTTTATTCAAGATTTCTCGAAAATCGCGGAACCGCTGAACGCACTGACCCGTGACGACACGCCCTTCCTGTGGGGGACCGACGAAGAGGCTGCATTTGTCGAGCTTCGCAGCCGTCTGCAAAGCCCTCCGATACTCGGCCATTTCGACGAGCATGCTGCCACGGACATCCACACTGACGCCAGCAATGTTGGCCTTGGTGCAGTACTGATCCAGTGGCAAGACGGTGCAGAACGGGTCATCAGTTATGCTAGTCGGACACTTACGCGCTCCGAGACCAATTATTCTACGACGGAGAAAGAATGTCTTGCAGTGATATGGGCCATCTGCAAGTTCCGACCGTACCTCTACGGACGACCCTTCCGTGTGGTAAGCGACCACCACTCCTTATGCTGGCTGGCGAGCCTCAAAGACCCCTCAGGACGCTTGGCTAGATGGAGCTTACGCTTGCAAGAATACGACTTAACAGTAGTTTACAAGTCTGGCCGCAAGCATCAGGATGCGGATTGTCTGTCGCGCGCGCCTATCCCAATCAATACCGAAGAAACCACCGATGATTTCCCTTTCCTGGGCTCTGTTAGTACCACCCAAATGGCGCAGCTTCAGAGGGCGGACACGGAGTTGGCACCGCTCATCGATTACCTCGAAGGCAGTGAAGCTCCCATTCCGCGTGTTTTTCTTCGAGGGCTTCACACCTTCACTTTACGGTCTGGTGTTCTCTACAAGCGCAACTTTGCCAACAGCGAAGAAGTGTTCCTACTTGTCGTACCATCACAGCTGCGGTCTGAGATCTTGAGTGCCTGTCATGATGCACCATCCGCCGGCCACCTTGGAGTCAGCCGTACACTCGCGCGGGTTAGACAAAAGTATTATTGGCCCAGGTTACTCCCATCGGTGCGGGCCTACGCCAAAACATGCCGTGAATGCCAACGTCGGAAGACTCCTCCATTGAAACCGGCCGGATTTCTTCATCCCGTCGATCCACCGAAGACCCCTTTCCATCAAGTGGGCATGGACCTCCTTGGCCCATTTCCGAAGTCTTCGTCTGGAAAGCGTTGGATAGTCGTTGCGACTGACTACCTCACACGGTACGCTGAGACCACGTCTCTTGCCAAAGGCACTGCTGCTGAAGTGGCGCAGTTCTTCGTCCACAACATTGTCTTGCGTCATGGAGCACCCGCCGTTGTTGTTACTGACCGGGGAACTGCTTTCACGGCCCGCTTAACCCAGTCCGTGATGACTCTGACGCACACGAGCCACCGACGTGCTACGGCGTATCACCCGCAGACAAACGGGTTGGTAGAGCGACTCAACCGCACACTAGCCGACATGCTATCAATTTACGTTGACGTCGAGCATCGAACTTGGGACGCCATTCTGCCGTACGTAACGTTTGCGTACAACACCGCCCTGCAGGAAACAACCCGACTGACCCCCTTTCAGCTTGTCTTCGGTCGCCAGGTGACCACTCCGTTGGATGCTATGTTGCCCGTCGACCCTTACTGCGACTCTGACGCTGACATCGACGTAGATACCTTCGTTCAGCGTGCTGAGGAAGCGCGTCAACTGGCCCGCCTGCGCATCCACCGTCAACAGGAGGCTGACGCCACTAACTACAACTGTGGACGCCGTTTCGTCAGTTATGCTCCCGGCGACCTTGTGTGGATTTGGATACCTGTTCGTCGCCGCGGGCTCTCTGAAAAGCTGCTGCGCCGATACTTCGGCCCTTACGAAGTAGTGCGCCGCATCAGTGATGTGACTTATGCAGTTGCTCCCGCCCCGACAGCTTGTTCATCGCGCCGGTCGCACCGAACTGAAGTCGTACACGTTGTTCGCATGAAGCCTTACCACGACCGGCTACCTGACTGAACTGCGGTCCACTGCAGCTGTGTTCTACCCTTTCGCTGACTTTTCACTCCCAGCCGCATCGTGTCGATGCTGCAGAAGAGGGGGGCAGTGATACATGCATTCGAAGAAGAGACAGAAGTAGCGCATGCGCTAGAAGAGGAAGAAGTTAGTTGGCTCTCTCGCGCGCGCTCGAACCACTAGGGGACCGCCGCAGGTTTTTCGTCTCTGCGCGGGTGTTCTTTTTGGCGTTGCACGCTACAATATGTAGGTTTGGGAAAGAGCCTGTTTGTAATTGTCTCCAAGTGACAGCTTCCTCTCTGCTGAGAGATTTGTGCGGTGGTGGTGGTGGTGAAAACTTTTAATTACTGAAATAGAGTTTGGGAGCCACAGAGTGGCCCCGCTACATGGTCGGCGTCCCTAGTCCGGGACACCGCATGACAATGCCCCGTCTCTAGCCCGTTTCACCAGAGCCCTTTGGGACTCAAGCGAGGAGCAGTTGAGAAGGGCAGTCTCCCATGCCTCTCTGGAAGGGGTAGGGGAAGGGGGGAGGTGGGGATTTTGAGTACATGCCCACACCATGTGGAAGATATCATAGGTCTCCCCACAGTGTGGGCATCGCCCATCCGTGTTAGGATCGTAATGCTTTAAGATTGCAGGACAGAGTAGAGTACCTGTCTGCAGGCGCCTTAAAGTTCGCTCCTCCGTCTTACTCAGCCCCTTTGCAGGGGCCGGGAAAAGGCTGTGGATGCCGCTATAATGCGTTATAATTTCCTTGAATCGCAGCAGCGGCTGGTTAGTCTCCGAGCCAGAAGAGCTGGGATGAGGAGCCCGGTGAGTAAGCGCTCGGGCAGCCGCGTCAGCGGCCTCATTACCTCGTAAGCCCTGGTGGCCAGGAGCCCAAATGATTCTTTTGGGTGTTGGATCAGTGGCAGTCCGTCTTAGAATACAAGCAGCTAAGGGGGAGATCTCCCTGCCAAGTAATGATCACATGCTTTTCGGGAGTCCGTAATGATGATTCTCGAATTGGCGTGGGCGGCAGCAAGCGCTATCGCCACTTCCTCGGCTCGCATTGAATTCGGGGCTCGAAAAGAGAGTCCATCAACGTGCATTTCCTGGTGAACGACAGCGGCCGTGTAAAATCCCGTGGGCGATGGGCCTGCTACGTCTACATAATATACACCAGGTTGGCAGCCGTGTTGTCTCTCAAGAGCCCGAGCCCGCGCTTGTCGCCTGTTTACGTGCATGTCGGTGTCCATGTTACGGGGGAGCGGGGAGACCCAGAGCATATGGCGCCGGGATATCGCATTCTTCTGCCTCTATAGTTTTGTAGTATGGCCGAGTATTCCCTGGGTGCTGGCGCGAGTTCCGCGGTCTCGTCGGAAGCTCGGAAAGTAATGTATCGTCGAGCTATCCTGTCGGCCTCTCGGTTCCCTGCCACCCCCGTGTGCCCCGGTACGCACACAATTTTGTGTCGGATCTTGTCGTTTTGTTCTTCCCGGTTTTTAATTCTGTCACTCGCTGCGAGGAGTATACGGAGCGCATGACGACCTATCCTGCCATTCATGTAATTTCGGCAGGCTGTTTGAGAGTCCGTAAGTATTGTTAGTGACCGCCCGGTTCTATAGCCCTCCGCCACCGCTAGAGCAACGGCTACTTCCTCGGACTCTCCTCCAAAGAAATTTTCCATTGGTCGCATCAAACAGTTAAGACTGCCGTAGAAGACCAATGGTGAACACTTTTGACGAAAGCAAACACGTTATTAGAAAGAAATGCAAGACTGCCGTCAGGTGATCTGCAGATATATTAATTCTTATAGTGAAATCTTACACTATATGAAAAAATGGCGTTCATCAATGGTTTCCCGGTCAAAAATGCTTTTGTCCAGAAATGTTGGGTATGGATCGCAGTGCGCTCCTTGATCACTATTTCATGTTTCGGTATCTAGTTAATATCTATGCGGGAGTTGGGGGGGGGGATTTTTATTTTTTCAACTTACAGGATCGATGGCTCATATCGTCGGCTCCTCAGGAATCGGCATCGTCAATTCCATTCTGCGAGTTATACTCAGCTGTGGGAGTGGGGTTTCAGAAAGTCATATCCATTATTTTGCGCCGTTGATGCCAAATCACTTTGTCTCCCGTGGACAGGAGACCACCGTTTCATGCGTTCGCCGGGGGTGCAGCTCAAATTGCATTACATTTTTATTGTGTAAGCAATACCACGCCAGGTTTCAACCTTTCGCGTAGGGGTGGCGCGAGGCACGGTTGACCTTTAGAGCGACAGAAGATGGGCCCCCACTTCAAGCCGGCAGGTAAGGGCAGCGCGAGGCATGGGGCGCAACAGATGGAGCGTCGTGCAAGAACGGCCGTCGCTGGACTCCCACCTCAAGTCGTCGGATTAGGGCGCCGCGAGGCACGGCGCACTACAGCTGCCGCCGCGCCTCTGCCGAGTGGAGGCGCTGCCGTCGCCGCGCTCTCGCCAGCTGTGGAGTGTGGAGAGGACACTGGAGAACGGCGGGGGGGGGGGGGGGGGGGGAGTATAAAATAAGCGCCAGAGCAAGTTGAGTTAACTCGCCTGCAGGGGGTAGGTCAACTGGATTGACCCGCCTTTCTAAAAGCACGGAGTCGAATAGCCCGGTTAGCGAGAAGGGAGAGAATAAATAGGAACCGGTTTTTCGCCTGCGCCGTCGCGCCTCCGAGACAGCGGTGCCATGCCGCCATATTATAGGCTGTCACTGCCCTCTCCAGCTTGCGCTGTTTGACGCTTGGTGTCGCTGGAGTTGAAGCGTTCTCGACTCGTTCAAAACACGCAGTCGTCGAGTTGGGCTGACCCAGCTCGACGACTTTCGAGTTCATGTAAACGCCGCTCGTATTTGGGTCCTGAAAAAAGTTACCTGGATTTTGGCAGTGCTAATACGCGCGACGAGCCCATTTTGAGATAATGCAACGCAAGAAAGGCAACTCATATAGCTCGCGTAACTTTTAGGAAAGGCACAGTAGCGTAAAAGGCGTCCGTGTTCGCATTTTGCGCTACTGTGTCTTTCCTGAATATGCACCAACACACCAAGCTTCAAGTGCTTCTCGCGTAATTTTGACATGAGCAATTTTGAACCACGTTGCCAAAAGTAAAGTGCGGAACTGCGCTCACCTTCAAAGCTGACGCCATCAGTTTCGCAATTTAATCTTGCCCA
Organism: Amblyomma mixtum; assembly: GCF_055824585.1. NCBI lineage: Eukaryota > Metazoa > Arthropoda > Arachnida > Ixodida > Ixodidae > Amblyomma > Amblyomma mixtum. The sequence goes on along the minus strand of NC_143015.1, from coordinate 69,800,127 downwards.
GAGCAATAAAAAAAGCTAGTACCCTTTACTTACATTCAGCTATAGTGCCTAATTCAGCTCTTCAGCTTGTGTAATCTTCGCATATTTGTACCATACACCTACGGAGGCAGCACTGAGGCATGTGACTGTTTTTGAAAAAAAAAATCGTTTTACGTTAAAAAAATTGCTTTGTATATTCATTAATTCGGTCACACATCGATCACCTATGTGTATGCTGATGACATCGCCTTTTTTGCTTCAGAGAACGACATTTCCTCTTTGTACCAGTCCTTACAGTCCTACCTGAATGTCCTAGACCAATGGTTAGGAGACAATAATCTGTCCCTTAATGTCAATAAATGTGTTTTATTGGTTTTTCCGCTCTCTCGTCCAGTTAATATCTCTATTGTTTACCGGAACCATGTAATTCCTCAAGTGCAAAGTGTCAAATACCTCGGAGTAATTTATGATCCTTCTCTTTCCTGGGGGGCCCATATCGAGCAGATCACTGCGAAAGGAGTCCGAGCAGTCGGTATGCTGCGCAGGCTGAGCAATGTTCGTTCTGGCATGAGAAGGCACTCACTTCTTATGATTTATAGTATGTACGTCCGTCCAGTCTTAGAGTTCGGCTGTGTTTTATTCTCTGGTGCGCCAGCGTATAAACTTCGCCCCTTGATTCTCTTGGAGCGGGAGGCGTTGCGCCTTTGTTTGGGCCTTCCAAAATTTGTGGCGAATTCTGTTTAGTACCTGGAAGCGCGTATTCCATCATTGACTTTTAGATTTCGGCTCTTAACGGTGAAAACGTTCGTAAGAATGTGCGATTATTCGCTTCATGCCTCCAATTTGATCTTCCTTCGTCAGCCTCGGCCATTTTTCAACGAATCCTGGTCTCGTTTCCGTACCCCTCAGATATGTTTGGTGCAATCCCTCCTGGACCCCTTTAACGTCCGCATTTCGGACATCCGTCCGGTATGTGCCAACTCTTCATCTATTCAGATTGTCTTCGATGACATCTTCCCAAAACATGCAAAGTTAATGCCTTTTCATTTGCTCAGCGGTTTATTGCAGGATTACTAGCTGTGCTTTAAATCTCATGTGCTCATAGCGACAGACGCCTCACAGTGTGAAGAAAAGGCCGGTGTTGGCATTTTCTCCATCTCCCTTGACTGGTCATTCTCACTCCGCCTTCCCGATTACACCCCTATTTATTTGGCCGAATTTCTAGCAGTAGTCTTAGCGTTGCGCAAATTAAACAGCTCCTTGTCTTCTGTCATAATTATGACAGATTCATTATCGTTGTGTTCCTCTCTCACCGCGTCTACAACATCTCAGGCACTTCGGTTACTCAAATGCTTGGTTCCACCCCACGTGTGTTCATTACGGTTGGTCTGGGTGCCTGGGCACAGAGGAATCCATTTGAATGAGGTTGTCGATACCCTGGCGAAGGCATCTCTTCACGCCCCAGTCGTATCTGTGCTTCCACCCAGCGCATATATTACGGCGGCCAGGTTTCGCAGGTATCTGCTCTTGAAAGAATTCGCAGCATCAGCTCTGACCTCCTCTCCCGAATTCCGGCATCTCCTTTACCCGTGGTGCAGTAAAGGATGGCGATCACGCAAGCTTGAGGTTTCCTTCACGCGTCTACGTTGTCGCGTGCCTCACTTAAACTTCTACCTTTATAGATCTGGTCTGGCGGTCTCCCCATTGTGCCCGTTCTGCGGAGAACCCGAAACGATAGATCATTTCTTGTTGACCTGCCGCCGTTTCTCCTCTTTACGGAGCCGCCTGCTGGAGCTTCCGTTACGGCAGCTTGGTCTAAGTCTGTCTGCCGGGGTTGCTTTGTCTCTTGGGGCTTCCTCCCTTGGGCACAGCAACTGGAATGTGCTCTCCGCCATGCAAAACTTCCTTACAGACACTAAACGGCTGCCGTCTTAAAGGGACACTGAGGAGAAATTGAAGTTGGCTTGTATCGACAGAATACCAGCTCCTGATTACAAAAACGCCACTCATACTGACAACAAAGCTCTTGTAACGTAGAAAAGAGCAAGAACCAAAATACAGGTATCGCCGCCACAGGCCAAACTCGCAAGTACAAGCGTGATGAGATCATAGAACAAAACAGTGTTGCTAGAACGAATGGTTCTAGCTACACCAGGAACCGAGAAACCATGCATCACTGAGGCGCAGCCAATGCATGCGCAAATCTCCTTGACGTCGCCAGATGGCGCCACGTGCCCGGCTGCTACGCGCGCTCCTGAAGCATCGGGACAAATCAGCGCCTGTTTTCCGGCGGTAGGCGGGCTGCCGGTATTCCGCTAGCGGTAACAAGGTACACGGTATGCTAAAGGTGTCTATTTGCGAGAACTTCGTTGACGACTTCGAGAACGAGATCCATCGTAACGCTGGCAAAACGCCAGTGCAAACGTAATCGAAGCGACTGTAGCGACGGCCGCAATAGCCGATAGATGCCTTCAACGTGCGGCCGGCGGTAGCTTTCTTTTCGGCTGCTGCTAGGCCGCACTGCTGGCAGCCAGAAATCACGGAGTCTGCGTTACGTCATGTGCACGTCATGTTTCACGTCTCTTAGTCCTCTGTCGTCATAGACGAATCCCAAGTTTGAATCAGAGCGGCGGGAAAAACTTTTTCAACTTCGAATCCAAATTTCTTAGAAATAAATGCATCTTTCGCTGCCGGCCAAGTGGCAACAAAGCCATGACATGCCGAACTATCGGATTTTACTATAAAAAAAATATTAATAGTGCTCTCCTCAGTGTCCCTTTAAGCTCTGCTCTTTCTCATGATCAATATTCCTCTGGAACGAAAGCTTTCTGAAACGTGGAATATTTAGCCCCGTTCTCTATTTCAGTCGCCGATCTCACAGCATTTGTTTAGCCTATTTCAATTACACATCTGAGATCCTTTCATTTATTTCCTAATTGCTATTATTATCATAATTATTTTATTTTTCCCCACCATTATTTTCTTGTTTAACATTTTGTGCACCTATCAGTTGCCGCCTGTGTCTTGGCCAATCCCCCGCAGTGTGTACGCGCCATTACCTAGAGGACAACAACAACAACCGCTCCTGTGTCGTGTCCCCTCCCCCGTGGTGGGTACGTGCCATTTTATTTGGGGCCAACCAACCAACGAACCGCTCGAGGAACCATGAAAGAAGAAGAAAAAAAACGAACCGCTCGAGGAGCTCGCGCACACAGCGGCCAGGCCTAGTGTCACGTCACCATCGCTGCTGTTGGGTTGCGGCTAAGTACCAGGCGGTGCTGAGTTATTCCTCGAATTTCTGCTTGATTTCTTGTGTTTTCTTCCCATTTTCCAGGGTGACTGAACGCGGGAACGTGGACTGATGTCCACAAACTCTCCCGGCCAGGGGAACACCCCCTGGTCAGCTTGTCTCGCCCCAGATGAGCTGCCTCTTGATTGTTTCCTCCGTGGCGGAGTTAGCAGCATACCGGTTGCTCTCGTCCCCGCGGATGACGGCTCCATCAAGCTGAATAACCCCGAGGCTGTTCAGGCTGCGCTTAAATCTACCACCCCCCATTACATGAAGATTACAGACGTCCGGCAGTTCGGCCGTGGAGGGATCGTATGCAGATCGCCAGACCAGGCATGCGTAGCCGACCTGCTGAAGTGTTCGTCGTTTGCCAAGCACCCGGTGAGCGCGTTCATACCTCCTCATCTGGCGTGTTCGAAAGGGCTAGTCCGTGGCGTAGACCCACGTCTAAGCGCGTCCGAGACATTAGAAAAGCTCACTTCGGCTGGCGTGATCGCCATTCACCGATGCAGTCGTGTGGTGGATGGAACAAAGGTACCAACGGAGACTGTTATTGCTACATTTGCGGGGCTGTCCTGTCCATCTGAAGTTAAGGTGTGGCCTTTGATTTTCCGTGTGGATCAATTTACATCGCGGCCCCTTCAGTGCCGTAATTGCTGGAGGTTTGGCCATAGCGCCAAGGCCTGTAAATCGAGTTTTCGCTGCTGTGGGTGCGGAGAGAGCCACGACCCCGCTGGGTGTTCTGCTCAACAAGAGAAATGCTGTTTGTGTGGCGGTGGACACTCAGCAAGCCATTCCGAATGCCCAGCGCGGGCTGAGGAAGTGCAAGTATTAGAGTTGATTGACAAGCGCAGGTGCTCAAGACGTGAGGCAGTTGCAGTCATCAAAGATAGGACATCTGGCTATGCAAGTGTGGCAGCGCGGCATGCAACCGTTGTGGATTCCTCCTTGTCGCAAGCGATTGCGGCGGCGGTGGAGAAAGCAATGGCAAGTGCCATGGATCGCATAGTTGAAAATCTGTCCGCGTGCATTTCGCAGGTCATGGCATCCCAAATGTCCACTTTATTGCAAGCTTCTATTGCCCCCCTTTGTGGCACAATCACTTCTCCATTGGTTGCACCTCCCCAACCTTCTGTGCCCGTGACTTCCAATCCACTGAGTCAGACTCAATCACAGCCTTCGTCTATCCCTACAACCAGTTATCCACATCACAGTGAGACAGAACTCTCATCTGAAGAGTGCGTTGATATGGAGACTGAGATGCGTGCTCAAAAGCGCAGTGCGTCTCCGATAGGTGGTGCTAGTCCGTCTTGCTCTCAGTCGAAGAATAAAAAGAATCACCCTAGATCTACACCCAAAGGCAGCATTTTGGATCAGGCGGTCTCCGCTGCGGCCCTTTCGGCGACATAGGGTCGTTGAAGGTGTTGCAGTGGAACTGCCGGTCTATTCTTTCTGCTTCAACAGATTTAGTTTGTTTAATCAGTAAATTAAGTCCAGATTTAATTGCTCTTCAGGAAACGTGGCTCTCTAAAGATTCTTGGTACAATTTACAAAATTATCGTTCTTTCAGGCTTGACCGGCCCTCAAGAGGTGGTGGGTTGCTATTGTTCGTATCCACAAAATTTTGCCACAGGGCAACTGTGTCATTTCAATATATGGACAGGCAGTGCGAAATTCAGGCTCTTGATCTCAATATTCCTGGATATCAGCCACTCACTCTGGCTAATGTATATTTTCCAACAGGTGTGCATGACGTTCGGCCTCTTGACTCGTTTTTGTCTAGTTGCAGGAAACAGGTTTTAATTGTTGGAGACTTCAACTCGCATCATGTTTCGTGGGGGTTACGTACAGATCGCTGCGGTACGCTCTTATGGGACTGGGCTTGTGTGAATAACCTAATATGTTTAAATTCGGGTCTCCCCACATTTGTCCGTGGTCAGGCTCGCTCAGCGTTAGACTTGTCATTTTCTTCCCCCGGAATAACTGTGTCCTCTTGGGCGCCAGTTGACTGTGCCTCTAATAGTGATCACCTTCCGATCAGCTTCCAAGTTATGTGCCAGTTGACCTCTCCTAACAGCACACGGCGCACATTCATAAATTACGACAGTTTTAAAAATGCCCTCAAAGCAGACCTTCAGGAATTATCTCATTCCAACAGTGGAGATAATGCCATCCGCATTTGTTCAATTTTGGATGGAGCTCGTAAAAAATCGGAGTTCTTGGTTCAGGCACATAAGGGAACATCGCCGTGCCTTTGGTGGAACGCAGAGTGCGCTCGCGATTATAGGCGCCGAAAGGCTGCTTGGAAGAAACTTCTCCATAATCAGTGTCCCAAAAACTGGATCGATTATAAGTTCGTTGCAGCTACGTTTAAGCGCACCGTATCTCGTGCAAAGGAGTTGCACGATACTGAACGCTACGAATTCCTTTCAAAATCTGGTAATAGGCGTGCTCTATTCAATTACCTAAAATCCAGGAAACTAATCTCGTCCACCATGAACGCTGTCTCCCTAGTTCAGTCACCGGCTGAACTTGCACAGTCCCTGGAAGAGATAGGCAGAGGTCTTGAGCGCCGGTTTACGGCTCTTCTTCCTTCTCCTCAGAGATTTCTTGCCACTTTGGACGATTTCGAGGAGGTCACCCTCACTGAGCTCTCGAACACTGTATCCCGCCTTCCACCCGCGGCCCCTGGCCCTGATGGTGTGACTTCTTCTATGATTAAAATATTGTTCGAGGAATCTCCCACCGACTTACTGGCGCTTATAAATTACTCTCTTAAGGGGCCATGGATTCCAGATGAGTGGCGTTTAGCAAAGATTATCCCGTTGCTTAAAAAGCAGGGAGATGGTTATGTGTTAGACAATATAAGGCCAATTTCTTTAACTTCGAATCTCGTTAAGCTAATTGAGAGGGTGTTGCATAGTAGAATAATGTCTGTTATTTCAGAGGCTGGGTTGTTGAACCCTTGCCAGATTGGTTTCAGACCAGGATGCTCTATATGGTGTGCCCATACCGATCTGGAGAGCCGCATACAGTTAGCTCGGCGCCGAAATCAATACGCAGCGCTTGTTACTTTAGATGTATCTAAAGCCTATGACAGCGTTGAGCACAGGACGCTCTTGCAAAGACTGCAGGCAGTAGGACTTCCGAGATACTTTGTGGCTTGGGTTGCTGAATTCCTTGCTGACAGGGAATTTTACTGCTTTCAGAACGGTGTTTCATCAAGCAAATTTCGACAATCGAGAGGAGTGCCCCAAGGGGCGGTCCTCTCCCCTGTACTTTTTAACATCTTACTCAGCAGTATTCCCTGCAGTCCTCAGGTGGCCACCTATGTGTATGCTGATGACATCGCCTTTTTTGCTTCAGAGAACGACATTTCCTCTTTGTACCAGTCCTTACAGTCCTACCTCAATGTCCTAGCCCAATGGTTAGGAGACATTAATCTGTCCCTTAATGTCAATAAATGTGCTTTATTGGTTTTTCCGCTCTCTCGTCCAGTTAATATCTCTATTGTTTACCGGAACCATGTAATTCCTCAAGTGCAAAGTGTCAAATACCTTGGAGTAATTTATGATCCTTCTCTTTCCTGGGCGGCCCATATCGAGCAGATCACTGTGAAAGGAGTCCGGGCAGTCGGTATGCTGCGCAGGCTGAGCAGTGTTCGTTCTGGCATGAGAAGGCACTCACTTCTTATGATTTATAGAATGTACGTCCGTCCTGTCTTAGAGTTCGGCTGTGTTTTATTCTCTGGTGCACCAGCGTATAAACTTCGCCCCTTGATTCTCTTGGAGCGGGAGGCGTTGCGCCTTTGTTTGGGCCTTCCAAAATTTGTGGCGAATTCCGTTTTGTACCTGGAAGCGCGTACTCCATCATTGACTTCTAGATTTAGGCTCTTAACGGTGAAAACGTTCGTAAGAATGTGCGATTCTTCGCTCCATGCCTCCAATTTGATCTTCCTTCGTCAGCCTAGGCTATTTTTCAACGAAACCTGGTCTCGTTTCCGTACCCCTCAGATATGTTTGGTGCAATCCCTCCTGGACCCCTTAAACGTCCGCATTTCGGACATCCGTCCGGTATGCGCCAACTCATCTATTCAGATTTTCTTCGATGACATCTTTCCAAAACATGCAAAGTTAATGCCTTTTCATTTGCTCAGCGGTTTATTGCAGGATTACCTGCTGTGCTTTCAATCTCATGTGCTCATAGCGACAGACGCCTCACAGTGTGAAGAAAAGGCCGGAGTTGGCATTTTCTCAATCTCCCTTGACTGGTCATTCTCACTCCGCCTTCCCGATTACACACCTATTTATTTGGCCGAATTTCTAGCAGTAGTCTTAGCGTTGCGCAAATTAAACAGCTCCTTGTCTTCTGTCATAATTATGACAGATTCATTATCGTTGTGTTCCTCTCTCACCGCGCCTACAACATCTCAGGCACTTCGGTTATTCAAATGCTTGGTTCCACCCCACGTGTGTTCATTACGGTTGGTCTGGGTGCCTGGGCACAGAGGAATCCATTTGAATGAGGTTGCTGATACCCTGGCGAAGGCATCTCTTCAAGGCCCAGTCGTATCTGTGCTTCCACCCAGCGCATATATTACCGCGGCCAGGTTTCGCAGGTACCTGCTCCTGAAAGAATTCGCAGCATCAGCTCTGACCTCCTCTCCCGAATTCCGGCATCTCCTTTACCCGTGGTGCAGTAAAGGATGGCGATCACGCAAGCTTGAGGTTTCCTTCACTCGTCTACGTTGTCGCGTGCCTCTTTTAAACTTCTACCTTTATAGATCTGGTCTGGCGGTCTCCCCATTGTGCCCGTTCTGCGGAGAACCCGAAACGATAGATCATTTCTTGTTGACCTGCCGCCGTTTCTCCTCTTTACGGAGCCGCCTGCTGGAGCTTCCGTTAAGACAGCTTGGTCTAAGTCTGTCAGCTGGGGTTGCTCTGTCTCTTGGGGCTTCCTCCCTTGGGCACAGCAACTGGAATGTGCTCTCCGCCATGCAAAACTTCCTTACAGACACTAAACGGCTGCCGTCTTAAGCTCTGGTCTTTCTCATGACCAATATTTCTCTGGAATGAAAGCTTTCTGAAGCGTGGAATATTTAGCCCCGTTCTCTATTTCAGTCACCGATCTCACAGCATTTGTTTAACCTATTTCAATTACACATTTGAGATCCGTTCATTTATTTCCTAATTGCTATTATTATCATGATTATTTTATTTTTCCCCACAATTATTTTCTTGTTTAACATTTTGTACACCTATCAGTTGCCGCCTGTGTCTTGGCCAATCCCCCACAGTGGGTATGCGCCATTTTCTAGAGGACAACAACAACAACAACAACACAGCGGCCGTTTCTTGCACAGTCCCCGTCCTCGGAGCCGCCGTGTCCGCCATCTTGTCTTCGCCCAGGTCCCTTCTGCGAGCGAGGTGCCGTCCTATTCGGAGCGTCCCCGAGGAACCACCGGGGTCCCTTGCTGCTGCGTCTGGCCGCTGCTCTCTGGCCTAGTCCTGCCAGCTGTACACGAGCGGCCACCAAGGGCTTTCCTCGGACCGCACAGCCTCCGCCTCAGAGACGAGGTGGGCCAGACGCGTGTCAGTATGAGTGGAAGGCTTTGTTTCACGTCACGCTCGCCAGCTGTCATCGCCACCGAGCTCGACCGCGAAGATGTGCACAGCGTAAAAAATTGCAAGCTATTACAGAGGCGGAGCTATACTGTCGTCTTTGCAGTTGAAGCTACCAGTAGTCTACCAGCAAGTGCCGTGTCGGCAATAATGCGCTGTTAAGCTCGGCCTTGATAATTGGACGTTTTCAAGCATGAGTTTATGCCGGCGATTAGACATGAATGCTTTTAGCAGCGTATTTTACTGACACAACGTTGTTCATGAAGGGAAGGTATCTGTTGAATTGTTGGTTCATGCGACATTCACCCGTGTGTCGAAGTTCGAATCTGTCAACCGTACTTTAGCACCTACGGTACGGCGCTATACTGCTCACTCCTTCTTCGATGATTGGATTATGGCCACGACGGCCGCATATCGGTGGAGACTGAACGCAGGACATTATGCACTTCATGAATGATACGTATGGCGCTCTTAAGTGGTGTAGCAGTGGGATCTCCTTGAAACTTCCTTTGGTAACAGATGTGCGACCTCCACTGAGAGGGAACGAACACCTTCTCTTCTACTCCGCGGCATTGCAGTGAAGTGAGTCACTACAATGTATGCACACGTATCGTCTGTCCTGGAAGACGTGAAAATTTTTCTGACTTCTGCATTCCTGTTTAAGGCTTTTGGATTTCGAAGAAAACAGGTCCTCTAAGCTTAATTTCGCACCTTGTTCGTGTAATTGAGTGAAAAATCATGGCAGCACTGGATCTATTGCAGCAAATACTGTCTTGGGACTAAGTTAGGTGGCCGTACTTGCGCATGAAGAACCACCTGTGCTTAACGCACAGTAGAACGGCACACTTTTTGCGAACGCCGGACGCCTAGAAACTGTCAAGGTGATTCTTGCACATCCAGCGATGTAGGAACTGTCACTGTTCCTTCCCATGGAGGCAGAAAGAACAGCGATTGCACTGTTGCGCCCCTACTCTGCCTATGTGGGGCTCCCTTTGCTAGGTCTATATGTAGACCTCTCTGTATGTCCTTTGGGAAAGTGTGCATGATGTCACTATGCTGACACTTCTGAGGGCACTGTGGTAGGACCTTTCAGCTTGGTACATTGTCATGCAGCGTTGCATGTCGTGCCATGTTACAAAGACGTCATGTGCGATGTAGCTATATGCTGGCCAATCAGCGTGTCAAGTTTGACTCGCTTCGCTCTTTCTCCCCTTCCCACTTCATCCTTGCATTAATTGGTGTAACGTCAACACCGCAGAACCGAGAAACTTGCTCATACAGCTGACACTGCGAAGCCTTTCCCTGGTCATTTTTCCCTGCAGTTCACAAATGAATGCAGCGCTGGTCGAAATCAGTGCGGCACCCTGCACTGTTATTCCTGCATAACCCTTGACTCATAACTATGCATTAAGCACCACTATATAGTCAGTATTTTTGTCGCTGCTTTTTACTGGATCTCAGGCAGACTCTAAGGCACCGCTCAGACTCTGAGACTCAGCTCAGAGTCGTCCGACTGGCTGAAAACGCTGCCCGAGTCCAAGCACTCCAGGCCGTCGTCTAGGCGAATGGGCTGAAGCCAATCCTGTATCCGTCGGAAAATAAACTTACCTCCTCCTCCTCCTCCTCCTCCTCCTACTACTACTACTACTACTACTACTACTACTACTACTACTACTACTACTACTACTACTACTACTACTACTGCTACTACTACTACTACTACTACTACTGCTACTACTACCACTACTACTGCTACTACTGCTACTGGGGTAGACGTCATCAATGGGTTTTGTAACTTACTTGCAAAAACGCAGCATCATTTTTTTGCTGAACGCACAGAGGCAAGTGCAATCTCCTTACCGATCTTTTTTTGCAGGTTTAGGGCCAAGGAGGGACCGACAAAAGCACTGCACAGCACCGCCGTCCACTTTTCGAATAGATCCTTCTTTGGTTAGGAATACTTCTGAAGCGGAATCTTAACCAGCCTAACCATGGGTAAGTCGTAGCTATGCATGTATTGCTTCTGTATTTCAAACCTTGCACGTTTGCCCCATTTTCTTCCCCAACCATTCTCACATCTACATCTTCTTTTTCAGGTGAAGAATCAACCATCGAAGGAAGTAAGTATTCGGGCTCATACCTAACCACGGTGCTGAACTGCAGGAAACTTGAAATATTCAAAAGGCTTGAGGCTATAGTGTCATTCACATTAAAGAAAACCCACCATCGCGGATCAGAACGTGCAGCTGGTATGGCGCTGCTCATTTCAACGGAATCAGTCACTCGGATACTTGACGAGGACTAGACAGCATTCAATGTAAAGAGAGCCACGTTATTTGCTCAGCTAACAGCATTATAGTGTATAACGTTCTCGGCGTCATTTATACTGCCGCAGTGCGCAACCTATAGGGCCGCATTCTGTAAAAATTTCCCTCACAGTTCATTTGCTTCTCTGCCATTGGTCGCTGTTCCCGGTGATGTAGATCGTGGAGGTTCTGGCCGCTCTAAGCATAGAGGAGCATGTCCGTGATGCCACTTCTTGCAAAACGTGTCCCATGCCCAAAACCCACTGGCTGACCGATGCCGACGCTGGCAAATCACAGAGCAGGACGACGCATCGCGTACTGCCCCGGCTGACAAGCTTCATTGGTCCTAATCCTCATCTCGCGAGAGAGAAATTGTGTGCTGGTTCTGCGAGCAATTGTCGCGTCATGGGCCTTGGGTATTCTAACCGGGTGCGGAGGAACTAGGGCTACCAACAACGGCGCCGCGACCACACCATCCAGGCTTGTGTTATTGGTTTTTTGTTTTACCAGACCTCTCGTCATGGGCAAATGAAACGAAAACGACGTATTTTGTTACAAAATAAGGTCCGTGTTGCCGGCTTTTAAGTATAGACAAGCCCGTATCTGGAAGCGGAAATGAGAGGTGGCGCCACGATTTTCTAGTGGACACTATGTACACTGCATAATCATCATCATCACCCTGACTACGCCCAGTGTAGGACAAAGGCCTCTCCCATATCTCTCCAATTAACCCCGTCCTTTGCCAGTTGCGGCCCCCGCATCCCCGCAAATTTCTTGATCTCATCCGCGCACCTAACTTACTGCCGCCCCCTGCTACGCTTGGAATCTACTCCGTTACCCTTAAGGACCAGCGGTTTTCTTGCCTTCTCATTCCGAAACGAAGTATCAGAATTTATTGACACCCGAGTGCCAGCGCTAACAGCCGAAACATGCCCAGAAACCATCCTGCCATTCTATTTTAGCGTATGGAGCGTTGCGCTGGAAGAATTCCGCCTAGATGTAGTTCTGAATAACACTGCATCCTCCGTGTATTCAGCGACACTACGTACGCCTGAAAACAAAAAAAAAAACCGAAGCAGCGTTTCGTCATAAAGCGTCAATTGGCTTGCGAATATGCGTTGTCGCCGCGTCAAAGTCAGAACCCACCTGTTGAAAAGCAAATACCCACAGCAATCGCGCGACGAACCTTGCAGCGTGTCCAGTGGAAGCTTATTTCTGCCACCGGTTCATGCTGTCTGCGGTTAAAGCCAGCGTGAGGACAGTGTACCTTACCAGTACCATTGAACGTTCATATTTCTTCAGGCAGGCAGGCGCTGGGTTCTACCAAATTTGTGCGTTCTCGAACTAAATCCCTGCTAATTTCACTGACGTGCTTAGTATGCTCCCATTGCCGTTAGAAAGGCTGTCGTCAGAGGTAAAGTTGACTGCACGATTGAGCTTGCGGTAATGCGAGTTTCAATGCATTTTTAATGTTCAGCTATGTCCAGCCCAGCTATTCTGGGCAGAGCTCCTTCTTACCGATAGTTTTATGCAGTCATGGTGTGTCGAGTTGAAGTGCCGGGAGAGAAAGTGTAGTAAGGGGAGAAAGGGGGGCAAAGGAATAGGAAAGCGCGCGTCACGAGTGCTACGTAGCGTAAAACAAGGTCACGCATGTCACTTGTTCATTTTATTTTTCATACCCTCCATCGACGAAGCATTATACCAGGGACTGGGTTGACAAAACAAATCATAAGACCGAAAGCTGCAAGCAATAAAACAAGCAAACTCTAATACAATAAGGGAAGTATAAGTATAAACCCTTCCAGCAAGCAACAAACCTAAAATACAAACAATTCCGATGGGAGTTACAGAAAAACCATATCTATTGATGTTCCATCGGTATCGATCGATATCAAACATTTATTGAGCCATAATTAATGTTATTAGGTGGTCGGGAGTACAGCGTGCCGAACAAAGCGAGAGCGGGTGTAGAAGGAGGGGGGAGGTGGAACATCAAAGTCATGACTGACGTCACTGTGTTCAAAAGAATCAGTGGTTGCCATTCTGGCCAATCAGCGTCATGGAATAAGCGTCGTAATGCGAACGGCGCCGCGTAAAAGGAATACGCGGCCTTAACAAAAGCCACTGCGACACAGCAGATCGCGCATGGCGACCGCTGCATAAGCTTGTGATTGTTGCAGTTTACATTGAAGGGGCTTCCCCCTTTATCAAGTAGGCATGATGCTCGCAGCAATTGCCGCAGGCGAGCGGTAGCATATCATATTCCACAATCAGACAGGACGCAGAAACTGGGTGTTATGGATCCTCCAGATGGGCCTCAATATCGGCCAGAGGCGATAAATAAGGCTCCCCTGTACCCAGCGCAACTGCCTCGCTTAAGGACTAACACACACGTTGTTCGATCGCAAGACGTCATTTCTGGTTCCGCAGCTACCGTGCTGAAGACACTCTCACTGTCTTCGACACGTCTTCGACAGGGCGTATTAAGAAACCCCATGCCGGAGACAAAAGTGGCCGGATCCTCCATTAAGACGTCCGTCATAGTTAATGTGATGGTTTATGACGTTAAACCTCATAAACTATATCCCACATGCCATCGCATGTATTCGGCAGCGGCAGTGCCTTATGGGGCCCAGTGTCATTATCACTGAATTCATCAAGATAGCATTGGTTTGAGGCGTGTCTCCTCATTCACACGGTTTGCGTCGAGGTTGAATAGGCGCAATTACTAAGCGCTACAGCGGTTTCTGAGGATTAGAGCACCCAGCAGGAAAGATAATGGGCCCTGTCTTTTGTTAACAGCTTTTCCAGCTGGCACCGAAAAATGTCAACCGGTTGCGTTGAAAGTGATAAACAAAATCGCCGCAATTGTCGCAAGCGTCGGCGGGAGTGCACCAAGGAGTGCAATTTAAGGTATAAATTGCTGGATTTTTTATGAAAGATGGGGAAGACTAGATTTTTAGTATCAGGAATGTTTGGCAGAAAAAAATATACCGTTAGAGTCTTAGTCTATAGCACCACCTAAATCGTTTCGACTAGAAATCAGGAAAACTCGGGAAGAAGTCGATAGACTTACTCTGAATAAGATATTTTAAAAATATCAGCACGCTTAGGCTAAAAAACGAAAGATTAATCAGAGAGGGTGGATCAACACTGCTGCAAAAAACCAGAAAATGAAAAGGCCAAAAGAAAATGTCAGCACCCTTGCGGTCCATTCGCGCACCGTGAAATCATGAACCATGGACTGACGTCACAATCTGCACTGCTGTGGCGAGAAATGAGAATTCTATTGAGGCGCATATTACCGTTTTCGAGTAAAGCCGCCGCGAGGGCTAAAAGGTTATGGCGCTCGGCTGACCCTCAAGATGCGGGTTCGATCCCGGACGCGGCGGTCGAATTTGGATGGAGGCGAAATTCTAGAGGCCCCTGTACTGTGCACTGTCAGTGCACGTTAAGGAGCCCTAGGTGGTCGAAATTCCCGCAGCCCTTCACTACGGCGTCCCTCATAGCCTGAGTTTCTTTGGAACGTTAAGCACCAATAAACCACGATTCCGAGTAAAGACACTTTGCTACGTGAAAGAAAGTGAATAAAAATATTAGTTTGATTCTGTAGGCATATAAATTTCGTACTCTTACAGATATCTATTACTCTTAGATATCTCTTACAAAGGTATATCTTACTCATGCAGATATCTGGTGCAGACAATGAAATGTTCTAGCCCATCAGTGCTTGCACCCGGTGGAAAGGAACTGAAATATAAAGCCCAGACTCGTAAGCCTAAATATGTAATCATGGCGGCTAAAATCCTATAGCTTTGTCTAGACTTGGTATATACGTATAGTGTGCGGCAATTTCTCGTTACGTGTCATCATTTGCATATACTTCTCTTTTACAGCTGCGATGTCGACGATGGGTAAGCACCATAACCCGGGGTAGTCTCGGGAAAGAAATGGGCACTCATTGTTTTCAGCTTCATGCTCTTGCCTCCTGTGACTGCAGTAATCGACGCCTGACATCTTATGTATCTAAGGTTGTACCCGGTAGCAAGGACCTGAAATGGAAATGTTCACACTCTGTTCAAAGCAAATGTTTGACAGGATGGTGAGCTTCTATACAATCTCTGTGAAAGCCTCTGATATTTGACGCTGATTTTGGATCTGTTTGATAGTTCATGTAACGCGCTGAAATCCACGAACCAAATTGTGCAGGTGTCCTGTCACCAGCGTATTGAACATACCTTAATTGTTCAGTTCTACTTCGAGTCAAGACTTGACTTTCAGCTTTTTCGATTACGTGGTAGTACATTTATTTCATTTGTGGCGAGGATATTGAGAGTAAGACTCACTGTGAGTAAATGTGTGTCATCGGAATGGAACATTGTTCTTTGTACAATTTCCAGCTTGAATGCAGCAGTGGAGCAAGAGGTGTATCGGATGTATTCTGGTTAAAAGCGGTGCTGATGACTCTCACGCAATTATCTGAGCGAAACTAGGCCAGTCTCTTTTTTTTGTGCCAAGTATATGTGAATCCCTTTCTCAACGCCGCCGTCAGTCAGCGCTCAGAGTTATCAGTGTGATAGCAGCGTGTACATATGCTCGTTTGGCTGAGTGGTAAAAAGAAAGAAAACATTAAGCGTCTATGCCGCGAGCGGGAGGAGGATAAAGTTTTTTTTAATATTCAATCTGATTTTGTTGATAAATTAACCATAATATGTCACAACCTTCTAAGCTCACTTTGTGACGCCCATTTACTGCTCTCTTATACCGGGTGTTTCACCTAAGACTTTCTGCAATTTTTAAAAATAAGCTATTTGAATTAGATGCGCGCTTTTTCTGGCATAGCATTGTCAGTGGTGTAGTACATCATAATGCAGCTAAGACGTGCTAACTAGCAGGCTTGTTAACTAATATTTAATAGTTAACTTTTAAACTATTACCCTTGGGTTCCTTAATTATTCAGAGGCATGCAGCCCATCGGACGTAATGTCCATATCCGTATTTAGAATTTCGAGCACGCGATTATCCTCGGCGCTGTGGCCCAACACATTTCGCCTACATCGCGCCAAAATACATGCGGTTTGAGAAGCTTGCAGGCAAAGCAACCTCTCCAGTGAACCTAACTCGTCGAAATAGCCAAAATTTGTTGGGCCACAGCGCCGAGGATAATCGCGTTCTCGGATTTCTAAAAACGGATATGGACATTACTTACGGTGGACTACATGCCTCTCACTAATTAAGGAGCCCAACGGCAATAGTGTAAAAGTTAACTATTAAATATTGGTTAACAAGCGTACTAGTTAGCACGTCTTAGCTGCATTATGATGTACTACACCACTCACAATCCTATGCAAGAAAAAGCGCGCATCTAATTCAAATAGCTTATTTTTAAAAATTGCAGAAAGTCTTAGGTGAAACACCCTGTATGTGCTCGTTGGCATAGGCAGGGGAAGTGTTTCTGTTATGAGTTTCGCTGAACAACCACGCGTTTAAATTTGTATTTCATTTGCTTTCGCAAACCGTTCTTCCCCTGGGGAACTTTCTGCAGGATGTTTATGTCTACGTAGCTCTCTGTGACACATATCGCATAAAGGCTCGTCCACGAAATCGGACTTATCTGCCATTGCTCCAAATGTGAATGACACGCGCAGATATGGCATCAAGGAGGCAAAAAATAACCGCACAAATGGATGATGTTAGCCTATATGCAGTTTTGATAATTTTGCGTCGTACAAAACAAAAGGCAATGTCAGCTGCTCGTGCTCTATAATAAACACGACGCATTCAGCCTCTAATGTCAGAAGGTTGGCCCCAATAGAGGCAGCTGTTTTCCTAGCGAAGACGACAGAGGAGAGTGTAAGGTTAGAGGGCTTCGGCCTAAAAAAACAATTCCTGACGTCTGACAAGTGTGCCGAAATCATGGAAGCCTCTATAAAGCTCACATGCCTACTTCAGTCAGCATCGATTTGTTGGAGCTCCTTATATGAAACTATCGGCTCCGTTACATCAGCTGACACGTCTTTCTTTCTACCTCAACCCGGCAGAAATCGCACTGCACTTTGCAGGGATAACAGTAGCGCAAAAGTTGGCATTGAAAGAGGTGTGCTGTAAATGCTCTCGATTTATATATGCATACAGCTTTAGAATGCAGAGACCGGGGGTTGCATTTGAATTAAAAGCGTTGGCAGTTTACGCAGCTATGCTATTAGAAACGGGGGCGGTGAAATTTTCTGCTTTTGCAAACAAGATTCGGCGCCCATTCTAAAAAACACCATTGAGAAATCCTCACTTAGTGAGCACGTCTCGAATACGCCCTGGTCTACAACGACGCCGATAGGTAAACGGGCATCATGGGAAAGACGTTTTACCTTTGTGCATTTGCGATATTGTGTTTGAAAACTGAAGCTGTCCGTGATGTCCAGTGCTGTTCAAAGCGCTACTAATAATTTAACTCTGTTTTTCAGAGGGGAGCCAGATGTCGAGTAAGTGCCAAGAATCTAAACAATATAACTTATTCGCAGCTGCTTCCCAAGCTAAAAACGCAACACCTACACCTGCTTGAACCTAGGCAACGCGTGCCCAAAGAACGGCAGTTTAGGGGCGAGCGCCCGATTTAAAATCAAATCCGCCCTTAATAGCTCATACTGTCGTCTGTTAGCAGAGGGTGTCACACCATTGGCAGCGTTTAACTCGTGTTAACTCAGGCACTAAAAAAGATCAGAGAAAACGTATGGTTGCGTCAGAGAGAGGCGCAAAATAAACCTAGAATCCACGCTTGATGACTGTAGATAATTAGTTAATCAATTATAATCAAAAATGTTCAAATTGCATCGAAATACCGCGGATGTCGATATAGCCACGAGAACGGTATGACGTCAGATTCACCAGGAGTCGTCATGGCATAGTGAAAATTGTCACAGAATGGTCGGGAAAACACCGTATTTGTGTCAAATTAGACGGAAAAATGTCTAATTAAGCGTAATTACCTCTCAAGATCCCCGAAAGATGTATAATATTAGTATGGATATAGCCACGGGAACGGTGTGACGTCGAATCCACCGGAAGTCGTCACGGAATAGTGCCATCGGCTTTCGACTTTCAACTCTAATTGCTGAAGTGTCCTCTCTCTCAATTGGCTAAGGCTGCCCTTTTGGCGGAAGGTTCCATTAATCACACCGGCGCACCGGGAAAGCACCACGATGTAGAGACCGTATGCAAACTTCTCGCCAGAAAAATGCATTTCGATTCGACTCATCTTGTTTGGTAGCGGTATACAAATTCCATACTGCCCTGACCTGCAGAAGCGCAACCTTTGCCTAGTTGAGACGACAGCACGTAAATACGAACGCTTGAGCGATTTCACCTCTACACGCGACTCACATCACGTCGTTGCTCAATCCGGCAAACGTTAACGAAAGCAGCTCACAGCCGACTTCCAGATGGTAGCTGACACTTTGTCCTCATCGTCGTCATCAAATCATCGTCATTATTATGCTGCATGTAAGGGAGTCAGGAACTTGCTCAAAGCAAACTAAAAACTAATCAGCTTTCTCAAGTAGCGATGTAATCGGTTCGAAAAGTTATTTCTCACTTGTGTGTCAGATTTGTGCACTGTGTAGTTAGTGCACGAAGTGGCGGCTCGTTATAAAGAGCGACCACCATAATGCCTGCCGCAACACCTAGAAGGATTGTGCGCAGTGCATGCGTAGGAGTGCGACCACCCCGACCGCTATCGCTACGTTGACTGCGGTGCAAAAACTGACGTGTTTCGCCAGTGCACATACCACACGAAGCACGAATTTCCAGCGCTCCGCGGGGGCACCAACCCGCTGCAAACTATTGCAGCATACCTCAAGGTTGACGGAAGAAAAAAATGGCAGTGGCTTAGCTCAGCTAGACCAGGATATACTTAGCGAAAGCAGTTCCGTTTAATGACGTTTCGGTAGCGACGTCGCATTTCGGCTAGCAAAGCGAGCGGAGCCGTGCGCAACGACGAGGCAAGCGGTGTGACGTCATACCAAACGGCGGCGGCGGCTCCGAGGAGCGCGGTCTGACGTCATGCCACATGGCGCGGCAAACGCGCGGCGTTCCCCAGCGGCGGCGGTTGCTAGGCAATGGCTCAAGGTCGGTCTCTGTTCCTTCTCGGAGCACCACCACAGAGAAGTCGCAAGTTCGTGGCCAATGTAGCTAGCGCTATAATAAGCAAGGTTGTCTCAAGAACGACAAGCACAACACAGACTGTGCTCACGCACGGTTATGAACTGGCCACCTGAAGTTGTTGAACCTCGATTTCAGAGAAGAAATGTCATTGCTTTCTTTTGCATCCATGGCACATTGATTAGGGTTTATTGGTGCACTTTGTAATTTGCGCAGCACAGTTTAGGCTTCATGCCGGGCTCCGTAAGAATAAAGGAACGATGTCAAATTATTTCGATGCTATTCATGTTCATAATTAGTTGAATTTTCGCTTATATTACAACAAATACCTTATCATCAACGTCATCAGCCTCACTACTCCCACTGCAGGGCAAAGGCCTCTCCCATGTCTCTCTAATTAACCCTGTCCTTCACAAGTTGCAGCCACCGTATCCCCGCAAACTTCTTAATCTCATCCGCCCACCCAACTTTCTGCCGCCCCCCGCTACGTTCGCATTCTCTTGGAATCTACTCCGTTACCCTTAAGGACCACCGGTTGTCTTGCCTTCGCATTACATGCCCTGCCCAAGCCCATTTCTTCCTCTTGATTTCGACTAGGACCTCATTAACCAGTGTTTGTTCCCTCGCCCACTCCGCCTCCTTCCGATCTCTTAACGTTGCACCTATCATTATTTCTATAGCTCTCTGCGTGGTGCTTAACTTAAGCTGAACGCTCTTTGTCAACCGACAACGCACTTCCTCACCAGAACAAGATTTGGCCACCCTGGTGTAGTACTTGGCCGCGACCTTCTATGAACGTACCTTATAGTACGCCCAAAAATTACTTGCATTTCTTTCGAATTTACTTCAACGACAGTCGAAAGCGAGACAGAAAAACAAATTTGTTTAAACGGCCTTTGTCCTGGTGCAGCTATGGACGCGGTCGTTCTTTATATTTTGTTAATAGAATGTCCATTTCCTGCGCCAATATATTTTGACTAGCGAGGCGAATAGTGGCGTCTCCACCAGAGAGGCAGCTGGGGCTCCAGAACTTATCTAATTTTCTTCACCTGTCGCTTTTCACTCAACCCGCAAAGATGGGTTAAAAACGGCTAATCGCTTTGTTAGATTGATTCCTGCCTAAATCACTGTCCGAGTTATATCCAACGATGCACAAAACATAATTCATCAATAACAAACACAGCGACAGCGATTGACCACAGAAAAACAGTCAACAGAAAGGAGATACGACATTGCTTTCATTGAATACGGTGTTAGTTATTCGCCGTTGGCAGTTACCCGCCGTCCAACAGCGCGACACCACCAAAACATGGCTCAGAATTAACGTCGATGACGTTTCTACTGCACTAAACACGAAGAGTCGCGTACTTGAGAACGACGCCGTTAATGTGACATAACGTTAGACTTTCTTCTTCCCTGATTAGCGGCAACAGCTTTGTTGACGTCAGTCGTACATGAAGCCGCAAATCCGGGCTTTATTTATTTACTGCATGCCGTTCTTACGTTTCATTTCATTTTCCCTAGCAATCGAGGGTGGAGGAGGGTAAGTATAGATAAAAAAATTACTTGAGTACCTCAGGATTCTGTTTTTCTTTTTGAGTTAGTGGTGTCTGGAATGGACCCATAACCATCTCACCAAACAAATGTTCAGTTATTCAGGCTTCTCCATTGACATCAGTTCACGTAATGAGAGGAGCGCCACATCAAAACATGCAACTGCAAAACGGACGACCCCGTCATCCGATTTGGTATTCAAGAGTTTTTCTCGAACCTTCCGCCGCCAGTGATTGTTTTAATACTGTGCTCTTACCGTTACGGCGTGGCATTGCTATTCGAAGCCTGTCACCCCAGGGCCGCAATACTTGAGCTACAGACCGAGTGATTTTTTGAATCACTGCGTGAACAGTACTACATGCCTACGTACCGTCCTTATCATAGCATATGCTACACCAATACAGAGCAAGCGTTACTCACCAGCCGGTGGAGGAAAAAATCACCCATTCCGGCATGCAGGTAGAGGCTGCGTCCGCACTGCACTTATCGACATCACTTATTTCTGCGGCCACGTATAGTTACTGTAGCCGAACACAGGTTCGGCCATCTTGAGGCACTTTCTGTTGAACGCGAAGTTATATGGCCTGTTAAGCACTGCACGTTGCAGCACTAAGTGGAAAATATATTTTCTAGAGTGGCGCACAGATCCAAGAACTATACTCTTTATTGCGGCAGCTTTAGAACGATTATCGTAGCGCAAACCTGGTGGCGACGGGCGTTTATCTCAATAAGCGTAGAGTGGGTAACTTTGGCAGGGGAGGTCGAGGGAAGGATGTGATGTCATGCACTGCCGAAGGCTAGCAGGTGTGTAAAGGGAAGCGGGATGGTAGAAGCGAGTAAGAGCGACGTAATGTTTGACGTGGAACGTAGCGTTCCTGGCTCTCGGCCAGTCACAGAGGAGTATGGGTGAGGCCTCCTGTCGACATGCAGCCGCTGTCTGCTGGGTGGACGCAGACGCTAAACATAAACTGCAGTAATATAAGTTTAAACATAGGAGCAAAATGTCTCGAAACAGGAAAGAAACCGAATAGCACAAAATGTGAAAAGAAGAGCCAAGTAACTAAAGAGAAAAGAGCTCGAATGACCACCCCGATCAAGTCGGGAATTCAACAAAATCCATTCAAGTAATCTGCGCTCGTATTCAGTTCGGCTTGCACTTTGGCTCGTGGCACACAGTGATTACGGTTTGAGACTAGCAGTGTCCACGTTGGGTTAACCGGCACAAACCGCACTACCAGGCTTCTAGCCTGAAGACAGATTAAAGGCTCGAAATGGGAGCACCAAAAAATTTGCTTTGCAGTCAGTCCGACAACAAAGCTGGCCCGGTGATCCTCGTGGGCCTCTGTTGCCTGCTTCTGCTGGTTTTTGGCGTCATGTACATGATCTTTGGATCTTCAGGTAAGTACGCACTCGATATTATTTAAATTAGTGTGGCTGGTTTTAAGAAAGTTAGCAAACAGGACGGTTACCACTGCGTAACGCCATATTCCGCCGGAATGCTTTTCAGTGGTGAGCATATTTCCTGCGCATTAATATTTGTCTTCTTCGCTGGTAGTGTGCGCGTGGCGTCAGTATGCTGTCACTCGTGACGTCAGTGCGTTCGAACCAGTCAGCGTGGCGGATCTAAGAGGCCTCATACGTGACGTCGCAACTTTCCTACCAATGAGCGCGGCGCAGTGCAGCTGCGTCGCTCCCCCCCCAGTACCCTTTCCTCTTCGCACTCCCCCTCGTGACGCCAACACTTCGCAACTGGGAAATCTGCCCTCACAGCTGTCACAGCTAAGCGCACGCTACATACGCAGCATTCGCTTAGGACACAACCCACGAACTCGTCGCCCGATAAGGTCGGCAGGTCTGTGCACACGCATTTGATAGAATGGGACAGATTCCGACAGCCGGAATAACCCTAGTGACGCCAAGATAACGATATCATTTCCTTAATTCTCCTACTGCCAAACGTCGTTGTTCCAAAAAAAGACCACTGCATAAAACTCCCTGCTAGTGAAGGACACACCGGATGTGATCATTAGTTTTGTGATGTTGTCCCATTTCAAGAGTTTTTTTTTTCTCTTTAAGGACTCCAGAAACACACTTCTGTGAGAAGGCGTAAAAGCTGTCTGTATATCAGGGATATTTCAATTTCTATGTACAATCAGATAATAAATATGACAGTTGCGATGTTTTCCGTTCTTATATGGTGCAGTATGTGAAAACAAAATTTTTAAGAAAGGTGTGTTCTGAAGGAAGTTAGTACTCTGATGACATGATGACGTCTTTCAATTTGGGACATTGGCAACTAAAAAGTTAAAAAGGCGCAGCATAGGAAGGCCTCACTCCACTTACGATCCTTTCGATACGAACCTCTTCGCGAAACGTCGAGAAGAGGACAGAATCATTGCTTCCCCCTCGTCTCCGTGTTTCACCTTTTAAGCTTTCATTGACTTTTTCCTGCTCTTTATCTACCACATATCGAATGAATTATCTAGTGGGGTGTTATTTACCTTTATTGTTACCTGCAACACTAGTGTGAAAAGATGACTACAAAAGATAACGACTCTTTGTTTTTAGTCTCCCTTGCAATGTCCCGCACTGCGCCAATCAGAACCCTGAGTTCAACCGCTACGTGACCGCATGTGGCGCACTATAGAGCGCTCCGCCTCCTCAAATAACACGGTTCTCGTTGCTCAAGCCATGCATCTAAAGATGTCTGCCGAAGCCTGTCTAATTCTATGAAGCTTACGATGTAAAATCTTCACTTGGTCTTGCCGACATGCGGAACCTCTTCAATGACAGCCGCCAATCCCCTTTGTGCAATTCGCAGGCATTACGCTTCCACCTGCTACCAACGCCAAAAACAGATGCGCCTCCATTAATGTAAAGAGGCCGCGCACGCGCTCTTGGCACCTCATAGAAGTCCACTGAGCTGTGCTCCTGTGTAATATAAGCACCCGCAAACGCTGGAACACACAAAGTACATAAGCTTCCCTTCATAACCTTGTTCTTCATTGGGAATAGCAGAGTAAACAGCATTCTGGAAGTCGTCAAAGTCAGTAACTTCCTGGCGACGATCTTCAAGCGCATTGTCCCCAGGAGTATAAGTGTGGCCGTCCGAAAGGCATTCTTAGTGCTCAGAAATATAGCAGGCCGGGAGCGGCCCATGCATAGGAATCTGAAAGTGTGGCCACCAAGGGATCCAAAACAATGTTATAGCTGCTCTGTATGGAGCAGGAGCGGACGCTGTTTTGAAGAAAGAGCGCATCCTTTTCTTTCAGTTCTAGCGGCAGCGGAAGTGCTGAAGAGACTGTAGTCTCTGTCCACAACCAAGCTACTTCGTAAAAGGTATATAGAGGCAATAAGGACGGGAAAACTAGGAGTGCTCTTCGTTCTAAGGATCTGAGAAAAGAACTTTCGCCAGCGGAGTGCTGGCGAGTGGAAATTCGGCGTCTATGGTGATACAACCAAAGCTGTTTTTTCATTGTACGCAGATGTCGTAAAGGACCCAACTGAGGGCGGTAGTGGCGGCGGTTCCGATGGTTCACCTTCCGGATACAAGAATCCCCCGAAGCCGGCCGCAGGTAAGCGTCGGTGATCTATTTATTCATTGTGTAGGGGTGCGTTTATTAGGCGTCCTCGGAGAGACCGAGCCCCTGTGTAGGATCTGGCAGCGTAGACAGGCGTAGCCAGCACCAAGGGAGCGGGGCAACTTCGTCGTCGTCAGGCGCAGCGTAGTGTCTGTGCATGACGGTAGCGGAACTCGTGACATTTGGCACACTAGAATTTCGACATACTCTCGGGCAGACTTTCTCAGTCAGGAGAGACACTGTGAAAAAAGTGAAACGTGCGTACTCGAAACGCGAGTTATGTTCTAAGTCAGTAGAAGCGATAGGGACAGCACGGTATACACCGACGCTTCCCCGTACTATGGTGAACGAGGAAATAAAATGGTGGCGGTAGTCGTCAACCACCAGGGAGAACACATAACGATCCTCACGGCCAGGGCATCAAATGTAGCAGAGGCGGAGGAGATAGCGATAGCCCTAGCAATGAGGGAGGGGGATAGAAAGGGGAGACCCCTGAATATCTTAACAGACTCACAAGAAGCGTGTCGAAACTGCACAAAAGGAAGGGTAGGCAAAACGACACTCAGGATCCTCAGCGAGGGGACACCCTCGGGGAGGAGAGAGAAACATAACATAATTTGGATACCAGGCCACGCGGGGGTCTGGGCAACGAAAGGGCGGACGAACTAGCTCGAGGGCTTACTATCCGAGCTGGGGGGTCACAAGCCCCGGAGGAGCTCTGGACTAGCCTAGGGGCCGGGTACTCTGAAACACTAAGTTTATACAGGGGGCTAAGATACAAATACCCCCCACCACACAAAGAGCTAAGCAAGGAAGAAGCCGTAAAATGGCGGAAGCTACAGACAGGCTCCTTCCCCAACTTATATACTAAGTAAGATGTTCCCGACACAATACCGCGCCACATGCCCTTGGTGCGAAGCGAGGCCAACACTATACCACATAACATGGGAATGAGACAGAAACATATCGTTCCACAAACACGACACACCAAGTGCGGAGCAATGGGAGAGCCGGCTCACCAGCTGCGAGCTAGAGGCCCAAAGGGCACTCATAGCACACGCAAGCGAGGTAGCCAGACTCAGTGGAGCCCTGGACTAGGGGACCACCCAAGGCTAAGGAGGCAACCTCAAGACTTGAAGAGAAGACTTGAAGAAGACCTCCACCGCAGGCTAAATCTTAAAAATCAATAAAGTTTCTACTCACTCACTCCGAAGGAGGAGTTCCACGCGGCCTTATATAGCGAGAGGACTGCTTCAAAAACTCGTTACATAAGGGCTGTCCTTCATAGTGCAACGTACGCAGAGAACAACGGGTGGTTGGAAGTGTTTTTCGGGATAGGAATTAAAGGCAGCACTGGGCTTATTGCGTTGATTTCCGTTAGAACTCCAGGCTCTCACCTTAACTGTGATGTACGGAAGAATGATGCCTACTTTGAGGACTACTGTTTCAAATATTCGTTGACATTTCGTTTATGCTCGGAATACTTATAGCAACGTGTTATACTGCACATAATTTATTATGTCGTATCAATGCCATACTTTTGGGGCCTATTATAGATCTTTTATTAAGTGGTCGTTTTAGCAGCAGCCAAGAGGGTCGCCGCTCTGTCAGCCACGTTGCTGCCTTTTGTCTCGTCCCCCAAAGTATTTCTGCAACAGAATGTCTCCAAAGAAAAAAAATAAGAAAATAAGTAAACAAAAGAAAAGAAAGAAAGGAAGAAAGTGAGACAGAAACAGAAAACAAGAAACGAACATGTAAAGGAGAACAGAAAGAAAGAACTGATTGTTACAAAGGGGGGACTGTACATTACCCACGTATGGTCTTCCGCCAAGCGCGCTAAATGTTGTGTTTCCCGCCAGAAAAAAGTAAAGCTTTTTCTGAGCTATTCTAGCAGCAAATCGAGAGGTCAAGTATACCTTTTTCTTTTGCTACCTTGCGACCCAGGGCAAGAAGCTGGTTTCTTTTCTAGACGTAAACGGTGCCGAAGCGAAGCTTCGGTCGGGCAACCGCTTTTTCTGTGCGTTGCAGCTTTAGTCCCCGCGTGTACGGCGGGTATTTTAAATAACGAATCGACTATATTCACAAAATATGTGGTATATTGCACGACGGTGAATTAACATGGTAGCGACGCGACATTGCAGTGGTACAATGCAGCCCGGTAGAATAACGTTAATGACACTGGCGACAGCATATCGGTAGATGCGTATGAACCAGTTGTGGCTTAAATATTAATGCAATCTAATCAACATAATGTGGTTCTGGTAGCCCAGCAGGTTCCTGTAGGCTGTCAGGACAATGCGCAGCGACAGCACGAGCACGCTTGTGGGCGGGAGACGTCCGCACAGAGCAGCCCTCCAGCGAGAACCCTCTGGTCTAGCATTGCCGTTACACATTTAAATTCTGCCACGGCGCGCCTGGTCGGGTTTGCAAGTTCACGCAGGTCCGAACCGCTGCTGTTCCGAGGATTTAAATCTATAAGCGGCCCGGTGCCCATTCACGGGCGCCTCGTGCAGATATTCGTCCGTGTTTAGCGCTGTTTCCACCCGGTAGACCTTAGCAACGAAGTGCTAAGCACAAACCGCGTCTACCCGCCGCGGTGGCTCAGTGGCTATGGTGCTCGGCTGCTGGCCCGAAAGACGCGGGTTCGATCCCGGTCGCGGCGGTTGAATTTCTTTGGAGGAGAAATTCGAGGCCCGTGTACTGTGCGATGTCAGTGCACGTTAAAGAACCCCAGGTGGTCGAAATTTCTGGAGCCCTCCACTACGGCGTCCCTCATAAACTTAGTCGCTTTGGGACGTTAAACCCCATGAACCAAACCGAACCACAAACCGCGTCTACCGCGCCAGCTAGAATTCGCAGTAAATGGTTCTCTGTGAAGCCGGACCAAGTTATGTCCACAGCACACAGAAAAAACTTTGCTAAGAACACTTGCTCGGAGGTCTGCCATTTTCTGCATAGCAGCAAGGCGGAGCCTGAAACTAAAGATGAGCCATGTTCTGCCTGACGGCACTTTAAGAGAAACACTCAGATGCAGTAGCGAAAGTGGAAATATTTTGTTCTCTCGGTAGTGCGACTCTCTCTTGATGTCCTGAAGGACATCCGATTGTTCGCCGCTGTCCGGCGGCTGTTGGGTAATGAGGCGGCGGTAGTACTTTGAAAACTAATTCCCAGGTGTGTTTTGCGTCGGCGGACCAACACGAGGTACTCTCGTTAAAACAACACTCTAAGAACTGATACTCTCTATAATAGAGCATACCAGCTACTCTATTCTCTTTAGCAGCAGTTTACTCCGCCCAAATTTCCTAAGGAGTGAAACGCCTCCTTCGGTAAAGAGTAAAACTGCGAGTGCACTCCCTTTAGGTCCTGAGGGAGTTGGAGGTTGTTTGTTTTCTTAGTTTCTGTACTGCAGCGAAGCCATATATAGAGTGACCTGTAACTCGCATCTCACGCAAACTAGTGATAAGCAAAAAACAAACAAACAAGAAAGTGCGCTGTGCTCCGCCCACAGAGCCAGACCTTGTACATAACCTGTACGTGCAGTGTAAACTTTGGAGATTACTGCGTTGCATTGATACAGCATATTTGATCTGATTTCAGTGGATTTTACGTCCCAAAGCGACTGCACTGACATCGCGACATCCCAAACCGAAGTGCACTGACATCGCACAGTGCATGAGGCTTTGGCATTTCGCTTTCATCGAAATGCGACCGCCGCGGGGTTCTGAATAGCGTATACCATTCAGCGAAGTCATGCACTTCCGTACAAAGCGTATAAGAAGAGACTATCATGGTAACAGTCGCAGTTTATCCTAAACATAGGTTTATTGCTATGTGAATATATTTTATGCCCTTCGGAACCGGCATTCACATTTTACAACATCTGTTTCAACACAGCGACCTCCAAAGAAAAGCGGTTCGCAGAAAAGAGCGATGCTTCTGTTAAAGGAAAACACTTCTGTCAGATCCCGTAAACCTTCGCGGTCGATGGCGAAACATTAGTCTAAACACTATATATTGCATTGCTACTACGGTATGAATGATGGACGAGTGCTCTAGGTAAGCTACACATCATTTTAATACAAATAATTGTGCATCAGGACACCAGTTAACTCGTTCGCGAAGTACGAGTCAACGTACCGTGCACCATGAAATTGCTGTCGAGTAAAGATGTTCCGTGGCGTTCAGATGTTGCCTTTATTGTTTCATCGTTTACTGAGTTGTGCCAACTCTAACCAGCCAGCGATCTACCAATTTGGAGAACAGATTTCGCGACGTATACGCACGAAACTACCACTGAACTCAAAATGTAAGTATATATAAATATTCAAAAGCTCCAGCACCTGTTCCAAGTGTAGACGAGAGGTACCAATTTGTTCAGAAGAGTGAGGGATGGAGGACTCGGGCTTGGACATTTATTTGCGAAGCAATTGGTCAATAGATTCTTGTTTTTGCGCGATGTTAATGATCCTTTTCTGCGCACAGTGTGCCAAGTAAGGCTCGGTAGGGCTTTGCCAGACTTTGTGATTTCAACTGAGTGTATGACGGGTGGCATGTTTGGGTTTTTCAAGGGGATAGTTGCCAGCGTCCGATTTTTGAATTCTAGATTTTCAAAACAATATTTGAGTGATGTGAGCCGGAAAGATTTGTACAAGGATTTGTGTGACATCCTCTTTCCGGTGCCCTTGTACAGGGCCATGTACTGTGGAGGGCCGGGCTACAACGTATTGAAAAGAGTAAAGAAAATGAAGGTACCACCGGGAGTCAAGAGTTTCTTCCTTAAGTTGCACTCTGGAACTTTACCTGTGAAAACTTTTCTTGAGGCAAAACAGATATTTCTTCCTTGGGGGTCGCATTGTATCATATGCAAACAGCCGGAGACAATTGATCACGTCTTTTTGCACTGTTGGGAAGGGGTCTATTTCTGGGACGTGCTGCAGAGGACTTTAAAGAAACAGCTTCCAATCCACTCATACGGAATAAGGTTTTTGCCAACCAAGAACGAGGATGGGGTACCGTTAGACTTAGTCATGCAATGTAGTGCTCCCCGGTTCGAATCCACGCACCGGCACAGCTTTTTTTTTTTTCACCAGCCATTCGTGATAAAGGAGTGTATCTACTCCTGCAGAGGGAGTACGCCTTGAAGGAGTGCGGCGATTCTGGAAAAAGGAGTGAAATATGGGACAAGCGTATACTCCATCGAAAGGAGTTCCCCGCACTCCTTTAGTTCTTAGAGTGAAGTCATGGAATAGCAAAACTTATCGTGCGAATTTTAAAAGGCTGTTGCATGCTCAACTTCGCTTCTCTCTTCGTCCTGGCGAACCGTGGCCAAATGAATGCGTGTAGACGGATTGGCTTATACTCCTTAATTCCATAAGTATAGCGCGGCGAAAGGGACATCGAAGAAAGGAACATGCAGGGCCCTGTTGGTCGCGCTGTAGATTCCTCCCGTCACCAACTCGCCGAACAAATTAGCTTGCCGAACTTAGTCCTGCATGAAGGAAGGCAACGGTCCCCGAAACCAAGTAGCATGGGGGCTTTCTTTAGATATGTGGTGTTTATAAATTAAGAGATTAATAGAGTAATAATGGTTATAGGAAGCAGATGATAAAACAACCACATGCCACATGTATGTTCCCAATCAATGACCTTCTAATTTCGCATCCGGTGCTCTACCAACAGAAATACGGCGACGGCTGTCCAGACTTCTACTTTAGAGACTTCAAGACTCTAAAGTAGACTTCAAGGCTGCCAGAACCGAGGCCCTCGTTGTCTATTGAGCAGAAATGCGAAGGGAAAGAGGGGCGAGTTATGACATATATAGCCCTGTAGTGGGATATGAGGTAACCACTTTGTGAAAGCGTCAATTTAGGACAAGTTTGCTTCTACAAACAAATGCACTAGCCAGTTAGAGCCCAGTTCCAATTCCATTTTTCCACTAGAAAAAAAGCAATTAGGGCTATATATTCTTCAGAAATTGTAGTTTTTCACTCAAATGGGTTTTAACTCTTCGGCATCTCCACAGATGCCACGCCTATAAATTCTGTGTTGTGTTAAAATGAAGCTAGGCGAGGAATCGAGATTCCCCTACACGCGACGAACGCAGGGGATAACGCAGAACCTAAAACGTCTGCAAAAAACCAACCCCACTTCGTGTACGTTACACACTATATATAGGCCGGAATATGTAGCGGCGCTAGCTGCACTATAGCTTCAATCTGCACTCGGAACTGTCTAGATGCTACACTGAGGCTTGGCGTTTCCTCAGAATACATTTATCGGGAATAAAATATCTGTTTTCATTTTGCAGGTGCTGAACCTACAGAGAAGTCCACCAGCAAACCGAAGACCACGACTGAGGCACCAACGCCAACAACCGCAACTACTACTGGGACTACTATGACTACTATGACTACTACGATGGCCACTTCAACCACTATGGCGACGGAAGAGGCGACGACAACGGCAACAACGACGACGACAACAACGACAACGACGACGACAACGACGACGACAACGACGACGACAACGACGACGACAACGACGACTAAAAAACCGACGACGACAACTAAAAAAACGACCACTACTAAGAAAACTACAACGACTAAAAAGACTACGACGACTAAAAAGACGACCACGACCACCACAAAGAAGCCATGTAAGCTCAATCTTGAGTTTTCAATGCGCGTGCGACGTCGAACACTGCCATTTGTGTCTCGGCTCTCGGCATTGTGGACCAGCCACCTGCATTGTTAAATTGGATCATCATTAACGGTAGAGCACATGGAAGTGTCCATAAGGCCCCTAGCAGTGTTGCTAAGGCAGGCGCATGGTGTGCGATTTCCAAAGCACATTTCTCATAACAACCCCCTCGCTGCCTAGTGAATCTTAACTGTGCTCATTCTGTTAACCCTTCACAAATGCTGTTTAAGATATATGACGGCATCAGATCGCTGAGTAAAAATCTCAATATAACTTCAGAGGCCTCTTGGCCCGAGGAATGGTACTGTGGACCAGATATAATGCGCAGTGCCATCTAAGGTTCCGAAATATTTTATTGTAATAGCTGACCATTTCAAGTCTTGCCGTTCAGGGCTATAATATCCATGTTAACGATAGAGATAAATATGCTTACACAAGCGCACAAGTTTTTCACTCAATGGTGACATTTGCGAGAAAAGCACGTCACTTCAGACTTACTATAATTTATTTCGTACAGAATGCGAGGTAGAGATGCCACGTGCGTCATGTCACGTCATTCACTACCGGCTTGCAACAGCCGATGTAACTTCCTGCTAAAGAGCGCATTACAATGGTGCAAGTTGCATCGGCTCGTCTTCTGCAGCGACTGTGGTACATATACCCCAATTAAACTTGGTGTCCAACATTGTTGCGGTATTAGTTCCTTCTCCTCGAAGCAAGCCTGAGAAGTTTCAAGCCGCGCGAGGGCTGCCCACGCTAGCATTTCTTCAAAAGCTCACACGGTCGTAGGTTTTCCCACTTGAAATTCAGAGGCATATCGTATAGAACATGTAACAGGTGGTCCGTTAATCACTTTCGAGATATTGAGGCAAGCTGAATGTACGAAGGGGATGCGTTTATGAATCGCACCGTGTGCAGCCACTACGTTCATAATTCGAAATCTTTGCGTACCTCTCGTCCCCAAATAAACCGAAACCTAACCTGAAGGATACCGCGCCCACGCTGATGTAAATCCCGCGGTAACGCATTCAAAAAGGGCATGCAAAGACCTTCTCGCAGGGTTTTGCGGCGCTGCTGTAGGCGGCCGCGTTTGAGGCGGTGGAATCTCAGGGTAAGAGTTTTGCTGTAGAACGGTGCGCACGGCAGCCCCTGTACAGGGGTATTTAGATGTATGGATGTGCATTTTGGATGTGGGGCTAAGAATTAACATGCAGAAAACCAAAGTAATATTCAACAGCCTAGCAAGGGAACAGCAGTTCGCAATTGGTAGCGAGGTGCTGGAAATAGTAAGAGAATATGTCTACATAGGGCAGGTAGTGACCGCAAATCCAGATCATGAGAGGGAAATAAGTAGAAGAATAAGAATGGGGTGGAGCGCATACGGCAGGTTCTCTCAGATCATGAATGGCAGCTTACCAATAT
Source organism: Amblyomma mixtum (assembly GCF_055824585.1). Taxonomy (NCBI): domain Eukaryota; kingdom Metazoa; phylum Arthropoda; class Arachnida; order Ixodida; family Ixodidae; genus Amblyomma; species Amblyomma mixtum. Next base: position 69,767,522 of record NC_143015.1, on the reverse strand, counting down.
CCCTGAAAAGAAAAGTATACAACAGCTGTATCCTACCGGTACTCACCTATGGGGTAGAAACGTGGAGGCTAACAAAGAGGGTTCAGCTTAAGTTAAGAACAACGCAGCGAGCCATGGAAAGGAAAATGATAGGTGTAACGTTAAGAGATCGGAAGAGGGCGGAGTGGGTGAGGGAACAAACTCGGGTTAATGACATCTTAGTTGAAATCAAGAGGAAGAAATGGGCTTGCGCAGGGCATGTAATGCGAAGGCAAGATAACCGCTGGTCCTTAAGGGTAACGGAATAGATTCCAAGAGAAAACAAACGTAGCAGGTGTGGGTTCCTAAGTGGACACAGGCCACCACCCACCGCGGGTTCGAGCTTCGCGCGAGCCAAGGGCCCCGATCAGCCGTCACCACACACACACTGGGACACCGATGCGGTGCACTCAACCTCCGCTGGGAGGAGAGCGATTCGCCGCAAAGAAATAGGCCTCCAAGTTCACCAAGGAGACGTTTATTCACGTCGTCCTTCAGCAGTACACACGCACTCAATAGTCACCCCGTCCCGGGGGCGCGCGAGGAGCAAGGCTCCGCTGCGCGCACGAAGCGACTCGAGCAATGTGCGCCGCTAGCACGCCGCTGCAGGAGAATGTCCCCGCGGCAGTGCTGTGATCTCTCTCTCGTGTCGACCGTTGGGCCGGTTGCGAGAGAGAGTGGGCAATCAACGCAAGGTACGCCTGTCGGAGGTCGCTGGACCCCGCTGGACAGGCTCGAACCGCTGCAGGTCAGAGGACACGTGCGGGCGAGCTCGAGTAAGCACTGGTCCGAACGGCAAAGGCCGGCACGGACAAACAGTAACGTACGCACCTTACGCTGTCTCGGAGGGATCTCTCTCTCTGGGCCCCGCTCGGACGGTCGCGGGATGCGCGGCCGCCAAAACGGGTCCCGGATTCCCGCCAAAAGGCGCCAATGGCAAAGGCCCTTGGGGAGCCGGGGCGGAGCTGTGGCTAAATGACAGTGATTAGTCACCCAGCCGCCTCTCCACCGCCTGAGGCGGGAGCAAGGGAAAGAGGAGAAACAACGCGGGCGGCCGGCACAGCCGCGCAAAGGCGACGGCGGAAAGCCAGATTCCCACATCCCCCTCTCCTTAAATGCCCTCCTACCCATCGGCAAAGCACGCGGCCAAAATAAAGAAATCAATACACAAAAAAATAAGCTACACTTCAGTTCCAAAATAAAGAAATGAATACACAAAAAAAACTAGATACACTTCAGTTCCAGCCACAACAACGTAAGAAAAAAAAACAACACAAACAAAGGAAAACAAGGCAAACAAACAAACACGGGCATACGCTTCAGTAAATCAAAGCAGCCTGCAGATTATATACACGGTACACAAGGAGATGTGAATACCACTGTACAGCTGTGTTACAGGTGGATGCCAGCCTCAAAGTTCGATGGCGCGGCAAATTGGGCCGGTCGGCGACTCACCGCTCGCAGACTTCAAGTTGAACGGGTTGGGAGGGCCGACGACTGATGGCGGTCTTCTTTCCGTTGATGTATGGTGCGTTGATGACGACGGGGCCGCGGCAGAGCACTGACCTCGCGCCCTTGGACACGACATCACGTTCGGGCACAAGAAAGTTAGTGCACCCCTTTCACGCCGGCTGAAACGGGCGAGGACGTTCGGCGGCGTCCTGATGTGTAACCTTGGCCACAGCGAGGGGTCCTTCTCATCCTCGCGCTCACGCAGAAGCACACAACGGCACAACCTACAGGCGTCGCCTTGGCTCATGGTTACGCGCGCACACAGTCACAGCCACAAACACGCATACACCGGCACGTGCGCGGACGCTGGTCGGCGACAACGATCCCCTCATCAGAAGCGTCCAGAGGCGCCGCGGCGAGGGTCAAAGGGTGCACTTTCCGCCCCCCATCGTCCCAAACGCCCCGCCAACTTCCCCTCCATACGGGCCGCACAAAACTCGCACCGCGACACACGGCTCCTTAACGAGCCAACCACCCACAGTCGGGCCGGAAATGAGAAAAGGCGCGCTGTACAAACGACACCTAATCCAATCTATTCCTTCTAGAAGATAAGAGCAAGCACGAGCGGGCTGAAGTTTGCCTATGTACATCTCGGTACGTTAGAACGAAAACAGATGTACAAGCGGGGAAACGAAAGTGGCTAGAAGCTGACTCAAACAAAACAAATAAATAGATAAACACACAAGGCTGGAACTGAGCATGCTGCAAAAACAAAAAAAAAATAACACACCGTGCTTCGCCTAGGTAGGGCCTGACGAGAAAGCTCGCCAGCTAGCTGAGGCTGCGTGCCTTCGGTTGCGGAAAAAGTCCGCCGTCCGGCATTAATCACACCGGTGACCGTCGCCTCAGATTGTACCGGTGCTCCGTACGCTTGCGTTCCGCAGCACCTGTTGTGCATTTGCGCTTGCCTTTGATACCAATGGGTACCGGCGCAAGCTCGTCAGACCGTGACGCGTAGGCCTTCAGGTCTATGAACCCCTGCTTGCTCCTGGGGAAAGGCCCCATCAAATCGCAGGTGGCCATCTGCCACGGACGCACACTGTCAATCGGTTGCTTCATTCCAGGCGGCTTGCCGCCCCGTGACTTCACCGCTTGACAGACATGGCAGGAACGGCAATAGCGGAAAATGTCACGCTTCATGCCGGGCCACGTCACCGAATGACTCAGTTTTGCAAAAACTTTGGAGCCACTCAGATGACCGGCCAGTGGCTCGTCATTAGAGAATCGCAAAAGTGCGCCTCTTAGACTTTTGGGGATAACCACCTTGAACGGGTCGATGGACTCGTCATCGGTGGCTATGTATTTCAGCACGAGCCCGTCATGGTCCAGCAAATATGAATCCCCGGGGTTCGCCGCGACACACGCTGGCTTCTGCCCCCCTGCGCCCGCTACAATACAAGTAGCGTCACGGCGCTCCGTCTCCCTGAGACCGTCGCTCACCTCGCGACAAAAGGGGTCATTTTGCTGGGCTTTCAGTAGCTCTTACGGCTGAAAACGATTCCAGTCATCCCAGAGGGGAGCATGGTCTCGTCCCCACTCAGGTTTGCAGCCAAAATTTCCGTTCGCGTCGGCACCTCCGAGGCGCTCACGAAGAGCTTTGCCTCTCGTCCGCTTTGCGAAGCGCTGCTCGCCTGGTTAGCGGAATGGGTTAACCCGTTTGCGGGTTCCCCCTCCTTGCCGCCCGGCGGCTCGTCCGCTGTTTCGCCCCCTCCGCCTACAGGCGTCAAGGCGCCGCTGGCGAGTGGGGCACGGGATAGCGCGTCAGCTACCACGTTTGTGCTCCCCTTTCGACACTGCACGGAAAAGTCGTAATGCTGTATCAGGAGAGCCCAGCGCGCCAGCCGACCCGCAGGCTCGCGGAGCCGCATCAGCCAACTGAGCGCACTGCACCCCTGCCTCAGTGGAGGCTTGGGCGGGCTGCACGAACGAGGGAGGCAAGGCTCCTAGTTCGATGAGCGGCGTGGTTTCCACAGGGAACCGGTCCAGCGCCTCGCCGTTCCCAGAGCAGAATTGACTGCTCGCGGTGCACGGCTGCTGCTGTTCGAAACTGCCGGTTGCGGCAGCGTGACACGAACTGCTTTCGCACTGGGCGGAAAGCGTGCACAGCTGAGGCATGTGACCAGCGGATGCACCGCAGGGTGCTTCCGATACAGCTCCAATGGGAGCCGCGTGGTCGACATTTTGGGTTGTGTTGCCGTAAACCCCAATGGGGGCCGCGGCCAACCACGGTGTCTAGCTATTCGAAGGAACAGCAGCCAGCGGATCAAACGACGCTACAACTCCGTAGGGAGCCGACATGTAGCTGCCGAGTGCCCCGCTGGGGGTGGTAGACATGGTGCGCAAGCGTGATCGGCAAGGCGACCTGCTCGGCTAATGTGCCATCAAAGGCGTAAGCGCCAATGACTTAGCACGTTGGGCGCCAGTTGTGGGTTCCTAAGTGGACACAGGCCACCACCCACCGCGGGTTCGAGCTTCGCGCGAGCCAAGGGCCCCGATCAGCCGTCACCACACACACACTGGGACACCGATGCGGTGCACTCAACCTCCGCTGGGAGGAGAGCGATTCGCCGCAAAGAAATAGGCCTCCAAGTTCACCAAGGAGACGTTTATTCACGTCGTCCTTCAGCAGTACACACGCACTCAATAGTCACCCCGTCCCGGGGGCGCGCGAGGAGCAAGGCTCCGCTGCGCGCACGAAGCGACTCGAGCAATGTGCGCCGCTAGCACGCCGCTGCAGGAGAATGTCCCCGCGGCAGTGCTGTGATCTCTCTCTCGTGTCGACCGTTGGGCCGGTTGCGAGAGAGAGTGGGCAATCAACGCAAGGTACGCCTGTCGGAGGTCGCTGGACCCCGCTGGACAGGCTCGAACCGCTGCAGGTCAGAAGACACGTGCGGGCGAGCTCGAGTAAGCACTGGTCCGAACGGCAAAGGCCGGCACGGACAAACAGTAACGTACGCACCTTACGCTGTCTCGGAGGGATCTCTCTCTCTGGGCCCCGCTCGGACGGTCGCGGGATGCGCGGCCGCCAAAACGGGTCCCGGATTCCCGCCAAAAGGCGCCAATGGCAAAGGCCCTTGGGGAGCCGGGGCGGAGCTGTGGCTAAATGACAGTGATTAGTCACCCAGCCGCCTCTCCACCGCCTGAGGCGGGAGCAAGGGAAAGAGGAGAAACAACGCGGGCGGCCGGCACAGCCGCGCAAAGGCGACGGCGGAAAGCCAGATTCCCACACAGGGGACGGCCGAACGTTAGGTGGGTGGATGAGATTAAGAAGTTTGCGGGGATACACAGTGGCGGCAACTGACAAAGGACAGGGTTAATTTGAGAGACATGGGAGAGGCCTTTGCCCTGCAGTGGGTGTAGTCAGGCTGATGATGATGATGATGTGCATTTTGGCCATTAGTGTGTCGCGCCAGGCTGACAGGGTGACAGAAATGAGTTTCCTTTCTCTTTCACCGCCGTGCGCTAGCCGTGCGCTACGCAACGCCACTGGACGATCGCTGACTCACGCCATACCTTTCTCCCCACTCGCTGGCAGTCTCGGTCGAGGAGATGGTTTGCACGGTTGGAGCCCGGGCGGTTGTGAAGCAAATGATTCCCCCGGATGGCATCTGCCCTCTCCTCTACTACAGCGACGTAGTGGTGTATGCAAGAACACTGCATGCCACCCGCGTCGAGAGGAGCTGGAGAGTATTCAAGCAAGAGATCAAATCGCGCAGTAAGACCAAGGGTGGCATCTCATTCGACATCCGGTGAGTTCCGTTTCTTCGATGCGTATATCCGCGCCTTTTCCGATGTATCAGGGGGGGGGGGGGGGTGCAGCCGAGTGGTCGCAGTCTAGCTTGCCCTCTTGTTTGCAGTTCGCACACTGAGTTGGCACACTGTGGCGGTGCTTCTTTGAATGTACTAAGGCGAAAGCCTATAATGTCTCATCGTTGTCGACAGAAGCTTGTCAGCAGAGGTGTCACGCTTTTCGGTTGGTCGAAATGGTTATGACGTCAGTGTGCGCGGATTCGAAGTATAGAGGCCACCCACGGATGCCGGACGCCCCATTTTCGAGCACACGCAAACTAATACCTGTCGTCCGCTCCGACAGGGGGCGCAAGGCGTCCATGGGTGACCACATTACACACCTAATTACTGCGAACAGAGACATGGGTACCACCGAACTCGTTGAAGCAGAGAGTCGTGCTAAAGAAGCAGTCAAAGACGGCAGTCAAAGTGTGTAGTTGTAATATGTAGTCAAAGTGTGTAGTCAAATAAAGCATTATTACAGCACAAACAGTCTCGCAGTCAGTGCCAAACAGTGCGCCAGGAAAGGCTTTCGCCTTGCAGAACTTTAGAAAGCCAAAGTGCCCCCTGAATTTTTTTGGTGTTGTCCTTACCGAGTATTTGAAACGGTCAGGAATATCTCGATTGGGCCTGCTTGCTTCAGAAGAACGCGCATGGGATTAGTGCGCACAAAGGACCTTTTCATTTTGCCTAAGGCGGCAAACAATTTATAATATTCTCTTACGACATCTCAGCTTCCGTTTCAATATCCGGACGCTTAGCTATGGCGCCAGCTCTTCGTGCCGGTGACGACAAGCCCGGAAAAAAGTGTTAATTTATAGGTGCTTGAAAATGTTTTGTCATTCTGGCATTTTCGGCAAAGTGGCCCAACATCCTGAACATGCAGCGCTGGTAGACGAGGGACGAAGGAGAGACGACACACACAGGGCGCTGTGCCGTCTGTTCTTCGTCCCTCGTCTACCAGCGCTGCATGTTCAGGATTTCAAATCAATTTCCCCAGCAACACACCCTGCTCAAGTCAGCGCCCTCTGTGTGAAGTCTCTCCTTCGTCCCTCGTCTACCAGCGCTGCATGTTCAGGATTTCAAATCAACTTGCCCAGCAACACACCCTGCTCAAGTCAGCGCCCTGTGTGTGAAGTCTATCCTTCTTCCCTCGTCTACCAGCGCTGCATGTTCAGGATTTCAAATCAACTTGCCCAGCAACACACCCTGCTCAAGTCAGCGCCCTGTGTGTAAAGTCTCGCCTTCGTCCCTCGTCTACCAGCGCTGCATGTTCAGGATTTCAAACCAACTTGCCCAGCAACACACTCTGCTAAAGTCAGCGCCCTGTGTGTGTCGTCTCTCCTTCGTCCCTCGTCTACCAGCGCTGCATGTTCAGGATGTCAAACCAACTTGCCCAGCAACACACTCTGCTCAAGTCAGCGCCCTGTGTGTGTCGTCTCTCCTTCGTCCCTCGTCTACCAGCGCTGCATGTTCAGGATGTCAAACCAACTTGCCCAGCAACACACTCTGCTCAAGTCAGCGCCCTGTGTGTGTCGTCTCTCCTTCGTCCCTCGTCTACCAGCGCTGCATATTCAGGATGTCAAACCAACTTTCCCAGCAACACACTCTGCTAAAGTCAGCGCCCTGTGTGTGTCGTCTCTCCTTCGTCCCTCGTCTACCAGCGCTGCATGTTCAGGATTTCAAACCAACTTGCCCAGCAACACACTCTGCTAAAGTCAGCGCCCTGTGTGTGTCGTCTCTCCTTCGTCCCTCGTCTACCAGCGCTGCATGTTCAGGATGTCAAACCAACTTGCCCAGCAACACACTCTGCTCAAGTCAGCGCCCTGTGTGTGTCGTCTCTCCTTCGTCCCTCGTCTACCAGCGCTGCATATTCAGGATGTCAAACCAACTTTCCCAGCAACACACCCTGGCCCAACAGGCCACGCGGAAGAGATTAGGCAACAATTATTCAGTTATTTTTTGAGATTACATTATTTTTGAGATTACTTTCAGCTTAAATGAAAAAATCCTAAATTTGCACTTAAGCTAGAGAAGAGGCCTAGCGTGTTGTAGTAAAGATGCGCTAATGTTTTCTTGACCTGTTTTCGCACTTAGGCACAGGTTTCAGTGAAAAGGCCATATGTGACACTCGCTGTCTACTAATCAAGGCTTTATTCTGTTCTAGGTACACCACGGCCCAACAATTCGACAATAACGTGAAAAATCACATGAACAGTCTGGCAAACCAGAACATCAAGAACTACGGCTTGCTCACAGTTGTTGCGGTAACCTCGAATCTCGCAAGCGTCATGCAAAAAGCAAAAGCCGTGCTTGACGTGAGTACCGAAGATAATAGCTTAAATCCAGCAAACCACAGTGTCGATTACTGTATCGTGTGGAAGCTTTTAGCAGCGGGTTGGATACCAACGTCGTGCCCTTGCATGAAAGAGCAGGCATGACTTTACAGGCGGTACTTGCTTTTATACATAACAGAAGCCCTTTTATGAAAGAACAGATCGTTTTTCATACTGACGAGAGAGTCTGCTCACTTATTATTGTATAAGGACAGACTATTATAAAGCTTATGAAACATCAATGAATTTTGATTTTAGAACAACCGCTTTCAGTTACCCGTCTTTCGGAACAGGCCATTATAGTACGGCCAAGTACTAAGTCGGGCAGGATATAACATGAAATTTTCCAGCAGTCATTTTACGGCCGGATAAGAACATCCTCATCTTTTGTTTTTCTAGATTGAAAAGCAGCGCCTCACTCAGGAGGTCATTTTCAGCCTTTTTGTGCATGGACACTCTGGCTTTAAAGTACGCGTACCATCACTATTAGTTCAAAGACAATCTGAATGCTCACGCACCAACATTACATACAGAGATAAGATCAGGATTCTTCGGAGTATCTGATCCAATGAACATAATGCCTCTCATGGCAGATCTTTGAAGTTTGCTGACTTCTGAATAGACAGTCAATATTTATATTTATAACCTATTCCTCCAACTCCCCTCCCCTCTGCATTCTCATACAGCAGAACACAAGACTGCTACTCAAGTGCCTTCAAAATGTCTACCCAAACTTTAGGCTGTGAAAGAAAACTGCTCACAACACTGCTGCCTTTTCACTTATCTCGAAACTCGATCGCATGCGATTTGCGGCCTGTTTTTTTTGGGGGGTCCCTCACAAGGGCGTCCGCCCCTGCTTCCTAGGGGGAAGGGGGAGGATTCCGCGGACCGAAACCTTATCTCCGCCTTTCTGTTATTCAGAAAGGCGGTTATGTAAGCGTGTGTTCTAGTAGCTACGCCTAAGTCAGATAGGGCGCCTAGTATGGCTTTGTGCTGGACATTGTCAAACGCTTTCGTGAGGTCTAGGGCTAGTAGTGCTCTCGTGCGCTTGGCGTGTCTGGGGTGTAGAATTTCTTCGGAGATCTGGAGCATCACGTCCTGCGTGGACAGGTTGCTTCTAAATCCCAGCATCCTATGGGGGAAGAGATCCTGGTGGTGCATGTGGTTTTGGAGACGATGGAGTATGACGTGTTCGAGGAGTTTCCCCAGGCATGATGTGAGCGATATGCGACGGAGGTTCGCCAATTGAAGTGGTTTTCCTGGCTTTGGAATAAAGGTGACCTTAGCGTGGGTCAATTCCGGGGGGAGTGTGCCCTCCCTCCAGTGTTTGTTGAACAGTTTGGTTACGGCTTGGATCGAATTTTCTTCCAGGTTCCGTAATGCTTTGTACGAGATTTTATCTCCGCCCAGCGCCGACGTGGTGCGCAGTTTGTGCATAGCTGCTCTCACTTCCCAAGTCGATATGTCTTCGTCGAGCTCGGGGTTCGGAGGGCCTGAGTATTGGGGGAGTGGGGTCTTAGGTGTGGTTGTGAGATACCTGTCTTTTAAGTTCTGGATCAGGATGCTGTCGTCCACATCTAATTTGTGAGCGATGCGGGTCACGTTACGTTGTTGGAAGGCTTTAGTGCTCTCTGGTTCCAAGAGGCAACGTAGAAGTTTCCACGTGTCTTTCAGTCCCAGATTTCCCTCCATGTGGTTGCAAATCTGGCCCCACTGTTGACGGGTTAAGTGCTGCATGTGTCTCGATCTTTTTTACTCAGGCCGCTATCCTTAGTTTTAGAGGTCTATTGTGTTTGTTTTTGAGTCACCTTTTTTGCATGTTGGAGTGTGCTTCCCACATGTGAAGAAGTCTGCTGTCCACGATGTCCGTTTCCCGATGGCTGGGAACTTGGGATGTGGCACTTCCGACGTCCTTCGTGAGCGTATTCACCCATGTTGAAAGATGTTCTATCTCAGCAGGGGATTCCTTCCGGAGATTCCTGAATTTATCCCTATCTGTGATTGTAAGTTGTTTTACAGAGGGGGTGATTGACTTCAGTACGAAGGTTGTTTCAATGATGTAGTGGTCGCTGCCTAGGGAGATCTGCGTGTTGACGCACTGACATTGTGCGATGTTTTTGGTGATTGTGAGATCTGGGGTGGTGTTTAGCTGCTCGCTGTTTGTTTCCTATGCGCGTGTGCTGTTCTGTATCGTTAACGAGGGTTAGGCCCTCATTTTCCATTAATGTCCAGAGTTGTGATCCCTTTCTGCAGTTATGCTTGTAGCCCCAGCTTATGTGTCTCGCGTTAAAATATCCTAGGATTAGTAGCGGGTTTTTCGCGCTGATCTTTAACGCTTTTCTAATGACTGCGACAAGGGGGGCTCCGCTGCTTTTTGGGGCGCTGTACGTGTTGAGGATGAATAAGCTAGAGCTTCTTCTAGTGTTTGGAAGGAGCTCTATCAAGTGGCAGTCTATATTTTCTTGTTCGATTTGGTGATCTGTAGCCGTGTAGGTTCTATGGATATTGGTGAAAACAGCGCGAAAGAAGAAGCCCGAAGGCGAAACGAGGAAGTGACAGGAAAGAGCGCTGACTGACAACTGAATTTATTGAGCGAAACTCGCGCAATATATAGGAAGGCAGTGCCAAAGATAGTCAGATGCAGTCAACGTCACATGGTGCAAAGAGCACTAACAAAACATGCGAGCATTGCATGCAAGAGAGCTTCCAACTGCAGACCGCACGGTTAATACAGGCAGGTTTTCCGCAGACTGTGATTTCGGCAGTGACTGAAGCTCTGCTTCAGAAAGTTAAAGGCAAGAAGAAAAACGTTACTCAGGAAAGCAATAGGAGGGTGAGGCCTGCCGTTATCCCGTATTCCCACCGGGTAGCACATAATTTGAAAAAGGTTGCAAATAAATATGAGATTCCCGTAGTCTTTTCTGCCCCTTGCAAGCTAGCTACGTTGTGTCACAGGATAAATAATGAAAAGCCAAGACAGCAAACCTGTGGCGTAAAGCATGCCAACATGTTCGTCAGGTGTAGGGAAGGTGTGATTTATCAGATTCCGCTTACATGCGACAAAGTTTATATTGGTCAAACCGGAAGGTGCCTGAACGAACGTTTAAGGGAACATGAGCGCTCACTTGAAAAAGGCACTGGCTCTAATCTAGCGCTTCATTGCAAAGATTGTAAATGCATGCCTCGATTACGCGACACTATTGTTCTTGATAGGAGTAGAGACAGCGTAGCCCGGGAGTTGAAGGAGGCTTTCTTTATAAAAAGAAAGGGCTTGGAATGTGTCAGTGACGCGTCAAAATCATTGTACAGGAGTGAACTTGCCTTTTTGGAACAACATTGCTAAATTTTTATTGTTGACTACGCATGTTTCAATCGTTGAGTGTCACTGTTTCATCGTTTTATTGTTAAGGTCTGTGCATGTTTTAGCCATACGTTGTTACATTCAGTTAGTTTTTATTCTTTCCACAATTCCATTTCGTCATTTTTTATCGGTTTTACCCTTGTTACCTGCTATGGATGTTTTATCGGTTTTTATGGCTCTTTACACCTTGTGACATTAACTGTTTAAGTCATCATGTATTTTTTTTGTTACCATCCCCTTGAGATTCTGCTGACTTTTAGCCTTTTCACCCTGTTATTTTTTTATCGCTTTTATGGCTCTTTACACCATGTGACATTAACTGTGTATAATCATTAAGTGTAGTTTTCATTTTGTTACCATCCCTTTTGATATTCAGTTCACTGTTAGCTTTTTCACCTTGTTTTGTTTTTATCGCTTTTATGGCTCTTTGCACCATGTGACGTTCACTGCATCTGACTATCTTTGGCACTGCCTTCCTATATATTGCGCGAGTTTCGCTCAATAAATTCAGTTGTCAGTCAGCACTCTTTCCTGTCACTTCCTCGTTTCGCCTTCGGGCTTCTTCTTTCGCGCTGTTTTCACCAATATCAGAATGGACCAACTAGCCCAGCAAAAAGTTCTGCTAGGTTCTATGGACAAGGGTGGCTATCCGCGGGGTGGTGGATGTGTTTGGTTGGTGAGGGGTGTAGTTCAGGAGTTTTGCAGGGGTTTGCGTCTCCTGCAACGCGATTACCGCTGGGATCTCCGCGTCGGAGAGTGATTGTATGTAGAGCTGCAGGTTGCTGCGTTTAGAGCGGTAACCTCTGCAGTTCCACTGTCACACTCTAAGTTCCTTGCGTGTTACTTCCATCATGAACTAGCTTAGCGGGGGCGATTGGGTTGAATGTGGGTTGGGAGGAGGAGAGTTTCTCTAGGCTGCTTTAATGGTGAGCAATGATAGCATCTTGTGCACTCATCTTTTGCTCGAGCGCTGCCAGGCGGCTGTTGACTGTTGCTTCCCAAGTTTTTGTTTCCTTGGACATGTTTTCTATCTTTTGTTCGAGGATATTAATAGCCCTAAAGATTGTCTCGAGGGACATTGCGCTATCGGCTGTGGTAGAGGTCGGTTCCTTAGCTTTCACGCACTTTACCCTCCCCTTATACACGCTCGCGCTATCACCAAGTCTACACAAACCCCTCCTGTACCCTCTGCCACCACCCCAAAGCCACTCTAGAACCTATCGTTTTCCTCTGCCCGGCGGATCCTCCCCCGCGGGGCCTGGAGCACCTTACCACTTGGGAGACCCTACTGCGTTCTGAGGACCCGGCCAAGCAAGCCATCGCCGAAGGCCGGGCTGCCGGCGTCATGAGCCTACGGGACATGAACGTTTTATTTATTTATTTAGTAAGGAACCCACAGCGCCGTGGCATTACAGTGGGGGGGGGGGGGGGGGGGGGGGTGTGCAATGTACAACAAAGAAGCACACATGACACCTCCGCTCGCAAGCAGAGTTACAAGCATAAAACTTTCACCAGGTACATCTCACTTCAAAAGAACACATCACAATCGCATCACATCATTAAAGAACGAAAGAACGCATCATTTGATGTCACACTCGCAACATCGCTCGGTAGTCTGTTCCATTCTCTAATGGTTTTCGGAAAGAAAGACATTTTAAACAATTCAGTTTTTGCCGCGAATTCGCGGACTTTAAAAACATGGTCAACACGGTTGGATCTATAAAAAGGCTCCTGCACATACCTTTCGCGTTCAACCCGAACAGTTGAATAATAAACAGCATGAAACAGCTTCAGACGCAACTTCTTTCGGCGCGTGTCAAGCAATTCCCAGTTGAGTGCATCCTTCGTACGCGATGCACTGTAACGAGCCCCGCGTGTGCCAGACGCGAAACGAGAGGCAATGCTCTGCACCCTCTCCAACTTATCTTTATCTCTAGCAGTAGGCGGGTCCCAGACAGTGCACGCGTAGTCCAGAACCGACCTGACATAAGTCTTGAATAAAATGTCACGACATGACAGTGGAAAAGTGCTTGCATTTCGGCGAAGAAATCCCAAGTTTCTGCATGCTTTAGCAGAGATATAATCGACGTGACGGCGCCAGCTCAAATCAGGAGTAAAATAAACGCCTAGATATTTAAATTCGAATACCTGCTCTAACATTGTGTTCCTAATAACATATGATTACACATCAGGGTTTTTCTTTCTTGTAAACTTCATATGGACAGTCTTGGACAAATTCAAATTCATATTCCATTTAACGCACCACTCTGAGATTCTGTTCAAATCTTCTTGGAACATTTCCGCATCTCGATCACTAGTGACAACACTATAAAGAACGCAGTCATCCGCAAATAACCGCATTTCAGATACTATTCCGTCACCAATGTCATTCACGTAGAGCAGGAACAATAGTGGCCCTAACACGGAGCCCTGGGGAACACCAGACACAACCTGCACTCTTTGAGACTCGGCGCCATTCATAACCACAAACTGCTGCCGTAAACATAGGTAATCTTTTACCCATGATATCACTTGAGGGCTAATATTGTAAAAAGACATTTTTTGAATTAGTAAAGAATGCGTCACGGTATCAAAGGCCTTTTTAAAGTCCAAAAACACGCAGTCCACGCTAAGTCGCCTGTCCAGTGCCTCAGCCAAATCGTGCGCAAATTCAGTCAGCTGCGTAGTACACGATAGGCCCCTTCGAAAACCATGCTGACGAGGATTAAACAATGAATGTGCGTCCATATGTGCTGCTATACTGGTGAACAAAATATGTTCGAGTATCTTGCACGCAACTGAAGTTAGAGATACCGGTCTATAATTTGATACAGTGTTGCGAGGGCCAGATTTGTAGATTGGCACAACACTTGCAATTTTCCAGTCATCTGGAAGGCAGGATTCTTCAAGCGATTTTTCAAAAATTATCTTTAAGTAGGGTGCAACCGACTCAGCACACAGTTTGTAGAATTTGTTTGGCAAGTCATCAGGACAACCAGCCTTAGCAATCTTAAGATTCTGCAACAGAGACTGTATACCGTTGATGCTGATCACAACATCATCCATAACACTCGCCACTGGCTGGAAACTCGGGGTATTCATATCGGCATGTTCGATTTCAGAGCTGAAAACAGAGCTGAAATATTTATTAAAGAACTCAGCTTTTTGTGCATCATCGTCAACAAAGGTGTCACCAGAAACAAGAGGTGGTATAGTTACAGAGTCTTTTCCATTTCTCTTTACATGTTTCCAAAATTCCTTTGGATTTTCTTTTAATTTCGTCTCCATTGAAATGCCAAACGAATTTTTTGCAGCTGCCACAGCAAGTTTCATTCTTCCGGCAATTTCCTGAAGCTTGAACCAATTCTCACGCGTCGGATTTCCTTTAAATTTAACGTAAACACGTTGCCTTTTGCGCGTAATACTGCGTAGCTCCCGAGTAAACCATGGTTTGCTTTTACTCCTCCTCTTCGTTAATATCCATGCCGGAACAAAGCACTGCCTCAGTTCAAACATCTTATCCTTAAATCTAGACCATAGTTCAACCACTCCAGAGTTATCGGCATGCAGTGAGAGCAGTGCGGCCGTCCGGGCGACCAAGGACATGCGTGTCCCAAACTCCCCGTTCCAAATAAAATTTTCCACCAGGGGTAATCTCCTAGGCAAAGAATCGACGGCTTGGGACAGTCGCACTGCACAGAAGCGCGCACCTGAGCGTCGTCTTCGTTTCAAAATACTTCGTAGTCCTCCTAGCGTCCGTAGCAATATAGTCTCAGAATGTGGGTTCACTGAAGTATTTCATTGGAAGATGTTTAAATATAGCGATATATGTCTATTTTCAGCATGAATACTTGTTTTGTATCGGAGTGGACTGCATCAATGCTTTTATCACTTGGCGTGGATAACATACCAGTGCATTATGCGCAGCCTAATCAACTTCTGTTCTTTAGTTTGTGTTTTTATTGCAGTTCATTTCTGAGATTTCCGTAATACAACTTCACGGTCTTCAAATTTGAATGGCAAAGAAAAATGAACTAGTGAAGTTAGTTCAATAAACTTCGCACACTACACTAGTATATTGTCCCTTCAAGCGATAAGTATATACATGCTGTGTACCTCGATACACAGCACATACTGCTGCCCAAAATAGCCCCAATGTGCTACACTGAAAAAGCTGCCGTCCAATTACAGTTCGACGAAGGCGCATTCTTAGGCCATATGATACTAGATAAACATTTATTCTATACATAAGACAAATCAAACTGTCGTAACTGAAGTAGTTTCTTCAGAATTGTTCTCTCAAACAGGCACATCACCAAAACTACAGGCTTCGTTACCTGCGATAGCGCCTCTTGTGCACTTGATAATTCAAATACCCTATCCTGGTGTGCATCAATTTGCAGAGTGTACATAGCGACAGAGCGTACCAATGATCTCGAAATTGTGCTGTTTGAAAGAGAAAAAACGAAGAATGCTCGCATGCCTATGGCCTAAAATGGAGCATTCGCTCAGCTGGACCCCGCCTTACTGCGGTAGCTTTAGAATAGCCATGGGGGCAGAAACTGTCCGGCCTCGGCGTCTGTGTGAAGCCTATAGCTGTCAGTGGTGGCACATGGTGGTTAGGGGAATTTTCCTCTCAAAACCTTCCAGCCGTCCCCGCACTTCCCTCCCATACCACCTATTCACTTTTAGGTGAGTGGAAGAAACCGCCCTAGATGGCACAGCATACACCAGTAAAAGAAGCGATTATGACTAGAAATGCAACAGCAATTAATAGAAAGACTGACTTGAAGCAGGATCATCACCATCATCATCAGCCTGACTACGCCCACTGCAGGGCAAAGGCCTCTCCCATGTCCCTCCAATTAACCCAGTGAGTTGCCAGTTGCGGCCACCGTATCCCCGCAAACTTCTTAATCTCATCCGCCCACCTAATTTTCTGCCAACCCCTGCTACGCCTGCCTTCTCTTGGAATCCACTCCATTACTCTTAAGGACCAGCGGTTATCTTGCCTTCGCATTATATGCCCTGCCCAAGCCCACTTCTTGCTCTTTATTTCGACTAGGATGTCGTTAACCCGCGCTTGTTCCCTCACCCACTCTTCCCGCTTCCGGTCTCTCAACGTCACACCTATCACACAGGTGTCACCTTAAGCAGGATACGAATAGAAGATGCGAATACAACTCGAATATATTTGCGAGTGCGAGTAAAATGCCACCGCATACTCCCGCCGCACCAATTTCATTGAGCTCCCCCAAATATTTCATTTTGTGCTTGTCTACTTCGATTTCTTATTCTGGTGACAATGTAGAGCTTCTTGAAACAAGGGCTGCAGTTTAAAAAGATGACCTTTACATGCACCTCAAAAAAGCCGAACCCAAGGCGCGAAGCTCGCGCATAACGCATTTATCTATGACCAACCTTCCACCTCAAGGAGAAGAGCCCCTGAAGTACCACAAAGCTTCAGTTTTGTTGATTTCGTTTACCACTGTGCCCGTTCCTAGCACATCGTTACATGCGGCAACTGTTTACATCATTTTCGCAGGGAGGTTACAAAGTTCTTAGTCAGCCTTTGTTTGTATTGAGCGCATACGTGTCGTTCAGTTTCTATTGGGGTTTTGTTGCAGAAATTCAAGGAAATTCAAGGCCATGACCAGAACAAAAAATCAATTATAGCACTCGGCGTTTACGACTACCACGCCAAAAATGCGTACAGTACCTTCACAGCGCAGTTCAAATCGGCCGTCGAGTGAGTATACAATGATTGAGGCCGGCGTGTCTCTCCTTGCTATTTCCAGAGCTGGTGGGTATCGCTGGTTAGTAGATCAGGTGTAAGTGTTCTCTTGGATGTAACGGAGCGCGAGAGGTGACGGCAGAGGTCGTCGTGGAGAGAGATGGTTACGTTACGCTACGAAACCTCTGAATTAAGGCGCCTTAGCCGTTCCGCATCTCAACGGTTTACCACCTTCCCCGTCTCCTCTCCTAATGAAAGCAACGTAGCAGGCTAGGCGTCGACCTTATAATGGCTTAAAACATGAAGTGGTCGTCGGCTCATTCGGGTGGGCTGGCATATCATCGAATTACATGTCGCCAGAGCACGCGCTGCAATGAGACACAAAACGAGATCCTCTGCTGGGCTCATTTTGGAGGAAGGCAGGGGAGGAGAGATGAGGTTGCAGGAGGTTCCAGTAGTCCTCAACAGCGTCGTCATAGCACGGGCAGAAACATTTGCACAAAATGAGACCTAACAACCAATGACGCATTGTTCCAAGAAAAGTTTAAACCTGCGCGTTTAAACACAATACTATGTAAGTGCGCCCTGGCGGCAAGAACGCGCCAGAAATTATTTCTTGCAGCGTTCATAACGGTACTCGGTAGAAGAGTTATTTCAGAAATCGTTGTTGCAGATAAGTGCGGTCTGGACTTGTTCACCTGGTGGTGGCATGGCATGATTAGACCTTATACAGGGAGGGAGGGGTTCAAAGCAGGGGAGAAAAAAATAAACATGAAAAATGCCGCGGTGGCCAGGGGAAAAACATAAAGAAAGGCGAAAGCCGGCACGTGCAGGCACGTAATTCGGCATGACCTGAGGCGATGCAGGCAGGTGGCTTTCTTATCCGTGTGGAGGCTGTTGCTTCGAGGAAGTAAGGTGGATGGTATTTGTTGGCGGAAAGCGTTGGCGCCGCGATGATTTGATTGATTGATTGATTGATTGGCTGATTGATTGATTGATTGATTGATTGATTGATTGATTGATTGATTGATTGATTGATTGATTGATTGATTGATTGATTGATTGATTGATTGATTGATTGATTGATTGATTGATTGATTGATTGATTGATGTCGTGGCGGAATTTCATCAGGTCTCTGGCCTCTGGAGGGCGCGACAGGATGCCGGGGTTTTCATTTATCCCGGCCTGCAGTGTGTTAAATTAAAAAATGAAGTATGACTCCCGTTGTTCCCGCTTACGAGATCTGTGAAAACTGATCTGTAGTAGCGTAACCCTCAGCTTGTCGAACTCGTGATTTTTTTGGCTAAGGTGCTTCGGCAGAGGGAGGTAGGAAAAGATTTCGCGTCAGCACGATGGTTCTTAAATCTAATTCGGAATAAATTCTCAGTTCGACCAATGCATTGCATTTGATGCCTGCCACATTCGAGCTTGTACACAGCGTTGCTGCTGTCACAGTTCAAATTTCCGCGAATGGAGTGGTGAAGTTGGAATGTGTGCTTTGAGCTAGCATTGTTTTCTGCATGTGCTTGCAAACTTTACAGTGATTCTTAACGCAAGGTAGGCTCCTGCATACGTTCGTCTACTGATAGCAGAGTGGACTACCCTATTTTGTAAAATTTTTGTTCGCCTGTACGTAACACGCGGAACTGTTGGGAAAAGTTTGGAGAGCCGATCACTTTGCTCGATGATGTTGAAGTGTTTTCTCAAGATTTTGATGTTCGGAAGGTTACTTCGAAAGTTAAGGGGAAATTGGAACGATGGTCGTTTGGGGCTGCTGAATGATTTCATTACGATTTATTGTGTCAGCCTTTTTAATCGCGTCATCAATAATAGAGAGCGGATAGCGTTGATTTCGTAGAACCGTCCGCATACCATCAGAACATTTCACAAAGTCCTCCGAACGTGAGCAGATTCGCTTGTACTTTCTTTCTTGCTTCCCCTTTTAAAATCATGTGCAATACCTTCATTCTCAGTCCTGATGAAGGCCAGCTTCTGGCCAAAACGTCGACGTAAGAAATGCGTCGATATGAAGCGATGTTCCTCTCTCTCTCCCTATTCTCTCTCTCTCTCTATATATATATATATATATATATAAGAAGGGGTGAAGATCGGATGGATCCGGTAGAACATAAACGTAATTCGGTTGACACACGGTAGAAAAACAACAACTTTATTCTAACGGTTCGACCAGGGTCTGGCCTTCGTCAGACTCTGACGAAGGCCAGACCCTGGTCGAACCGTTAGAATAAAGTTGTTGTTTTTCTACCGTGTGTCAACCGAATTACGTTTATATATATATATATATATATATATATATATATATATATATATATATATATATATATATATATATTGCCACCTAGTATTGCCAGGTGGCGCATACGAAGTAGGGCGACGACGACGAAGCAGGGCTCGCGCCGTGTGGAGTCTGTCGCTGTTGTTGCCCCAGCTTGCCTGGCCTTCCCTTCCGTGCCTGCTAATAAAGCCCCCCTTGGTCAGCAAGTACGTTACAGTCTGGTGGAGGTGCTGAGGAAGATCCCTGTATATGTCTAATACTCCTCCGCATACCCTGGGCTCCAGTCCTTCGCTGGTGGACACCCCTGTGCACCGTGCTAGCCGGAGAAACCAAGGCCTACCTCCCGAACACGGGCTTTTGGAGTCTGCAAGAGCACCCACCCATCGACCTGTTATGCCAGCTGCAGCCTACTATACCTTGCAGAATCCGCGACTGCCCAAACCATTCCATGGCAGTCAGCTCGAAGACGTCGAAGACTGGCTGGTCGTGTTTGAACGCGTGGCCTCGTTCAACCAGTGGGACGACGCAGCCAAGCTTCGAAACGTCTTCTTTAGCCTGGAGGATGGGGCACGTACGTGGTACGAGAACCGAGAAGATGCGCTAACATCATGGCATGAGTTCCGCCGACGCCTGCTGGAGACCTACACCAGCACGGATCGCCGAGAACGGGCTGAACGGACTTTGCAGTCTCGCATTCAAATGCCGAATGAGTCTATAGCCATGTACGTGGAGGATATGACTCGGCTCTTCCGGCGAGCTGACCCGGCCATGCCCGAAGAGAAAAAGGTGCGCCAACTCATGCGCGGCGTCAAAGAACAGCTCTTTGCAGGCCTCGTGCGCAGCCCACCATCGACCGTCGCTGCATTCCTTGCCGAGGCCGCGACGATGGAAAAGGTTCTTCAACAACGTTCTATGACTTACAACCGGCCCGTGCATGCTGCTGCAGCCACCGAATCGTTTGCCACCGCCGTGAGCCACCCTGACGATTTGCGCGAACTGATTCGCACCATCGTGCGTGAAGAGGTCCTCAAGTTTTGTAGCCCTTTGCAGTCTGCACTTGGTTCGATTTCCGCTCTTGTTCGCGAGGAGGTGCAACACGCGTTCAGGGGTCCTACCGTCGAAACACCACCTCTGCCGGGAGACTACAGCCGCCCCACCTATGCCGAAGTTGCGAGACGCCCGGCTGCAGCTTCGCCACCGCCGATTCCAGTAACGCCTCCTGCACCGCTGTCCCCAGTTCCACCAGTCCCGTATTTCGACGATCGCCGAGTGCACTTGCGGAAGGCCGATGTCTGGCGCACACCTGACAACCGGCCACTCTGCTTTCACTGCGGAGAACCAGGCCATCTCTACCGCAATTGCACTTATCGACGCCTCGGTCTGCAGGGCTTTCGAGCCGATTCGCCCAGACCCCGGTTTGGCCACCGGCCTCCAGACATTGAAGACTTCCTCGCGGAACAGCGACTTTCAGCCCGTGCGCCGCATCAGCCGCGCTCATCTTCTCCGCGGCGCTCTTCCCCGAACCCGCACAGCTCCCCGCGAGCAGTACAGGGTCGCTCGCCGAGCCCTCGCCGGGAAAACTGAGACCAGCGACCTTCGGGGGCGAGGTCGCTGGGAGTCGCTGCGCTGAAGACCTCCCGCCGCCGCCGCTACGCTCCGACCGTGAACAGATAGTACCGTCATCTGACCAAGACAGCTGCGTTTCCTTGGACATACCTGTTCTTCTCGACGGTCACAGAGTCAGTGCATTAGTGGACACCGGGGCCGACTATTCAATTATCAGTGATAAATTGGCGACTCTTCTAAAAAAAGTCCTTACGCCTTGTTCTGTAGTGCATCTCCGTACTGTGGTCATCTCGTTACTCCAAAGGGTATTTGCACGGCTCGCGTTCAGATTCAGGGATCTACGTTCGTCGTCAGTTGTGTAGTTCTGTGCAATTGCTCCCGCGATCTCATTATCGGCATTGACTTTCTGCGGGAGTATGGTGCTGTCATCGACCTCCGCCGACGAATCATCACCTTTTCGACCAGTAAAGCGACCCACCTCGCCGAATCTTGCCACCGCAGTGCCGCCCTTCGTGTTTCTGCAGACAGTGTCACGTTGCCGCCACGAAGCAGTGTTTTGGTTGAAGTCACTTGCAACGACTTGCATGACGCAGAAGCAGTCGCCGAGGCTAACCGTTCACTCCTGCTTACTCAAGGCATCTGCGCCGCTCGCAGTCTACTGACGCTTCGTGGTGGCCGGTCTGCGGTCCTGGTCACTAATTTTTCTAATGAGTACCGGCACCTTTTTGCAGGAACGGCTATCGCTTCTGCCGAACCTGTTACCGATATTCCCGTTTGTTTTGCGTCCGCGGCAGCCGGCACTGACGAACCTTCCCTTGAAAACGTCGACATAAACTGCCACCTGTCTCGGGAGCAACGCCTGGCTTTGGAACAGCTGCTGAAGGAATACAAGTCGTGCTTCGCTTCCTCCTCGAAGGTTCGTCAAACACCCATCACGCAGCACCGCATCACCACCTATGACGACGCTCGCCCTATACGACAGCAGCCTTATCGTGTTTCTGCTAAAGAACGGGCGGTTATCCAAACTCAGGTTCAGGAAATGCTTGACGATGGCGTTGTTCAACCTTCCCAAAGCCCGTGGTCTTCACCTGTAGTCCTTGTTAAGAAGGACGGCACTCTCCGGTTTTGTGTCGACTATCGCAAACTGAACAGTGTGACCAAAAAGGACGTCTACCCGTTGCCGCGCATTGACGACTCGCTGGATAGATTACGGCGCGCTAAGTACTTCTCATCCATTGACATAAAGAGCGGCTATTGGCAAATTGAAGTAGACGAACGGGACCGCGAAAAAACCGCCTTTGTGACTCCAGATGGCCTCTATGAATTTAAACTGCTTCCTTTCGGTTTGTGCTCCGCCCCGGCTACGTTCCAACGAATGATGGACACCGTCCTCACAGGCCTCAAGTGCAAAGCTGTCTTGTTTACTTGGACGACGTCGTAGTTTTTTCGGAAACGTTTGACCAACATCTCCAGCGCCTGCGGGCTGTCCTCGAAGCCCTCCGCTCGGCAGACCTTACCATGAAGCCCCAGAAGTGTCATTTCGGTTACGAAGAGCTCAAATTTCTGGGTCGCGTTGTGAGCGCTGAGGGAGTGCGGCCGGACCCCGAAAAGACTGCCGCCGTCGCACGTTTTCCCGTTCCGACCGACAAGAAAGCTGTCCAGCGCTTCCTGGGTCTCTGTGCGTATTATCGGCGCTTTATTGCGGACTTTTCCACGATTGCTGAGCCGTTGACGCGCCTCACCAGGAATACCACCTCCTTTGTCTGGACCACTGAGCAACAGACCGCTTTCTCTACGCTCCGCCAGCGCCTTCAAACACCTCCCGTTCTTGCGCACTTCGACGAAGATGCCGATACCGAGGTCCACACCGACGCCAGTAACATCGGTCTTGGCGCGGTCCTTGTTCAACACCAAGACGGCCTTGAGAGGGTTATCGCCTATGCTAGCCGTACTCTCTCCCGCGCCGAGAGCAATTACTCCACGTCTGAAAAAGAATGTCTCGCGGTCGTGTGGGCCACCATGAAGTTTCGCCCTTATCTTTACGGCCGCCCATTCAAAGTGGTCACCGATCACCACTGCCTATGCTGGCTGGCAAATTTGCGAGACCCATCTGGACGCCTGGCACGCTGGAGCTTACGGCTCCAGGAATTTGACATTACTATTGTTTACAAGTCCGGCCGTAGACACGAAGACGCCGACACACTGTCGCGTGCACCAGTTGATTCTGCCGACGCAGCGCCCGATGACGACAGCGGCTTCCTTGGTACTCTCACCGCCTCCGACCTACTGACTCGGCAGAGGGCGGACTCGGACCTTCGCCCTCTCATTGACGCCCTTGAAGGTAGTGATACGGTTATACCTCGCCACTTCTCTCGACGTCTTGGCTCCTTCTGTTTGCGGCAAGGTCTCTTGTACAAGAAGAACTCGAGAGGCAACGATAGACCTTACCTTCTCGTCATTCCAGCCGACCTCCGATCTGACGTTCTTTTCGCCTGCCACGATGAGCCCACGTCTGGCCACTTGGGCTTTTCACGTACGCTCGCCAGAGTGCGGAACATGTATTACTGGCCTGGACTTTCTGCTGATGTCAAACGATACGTTAAAAGCTGCCGAGAATGCCAGCGCCGGAAAACGCCACCACTTAAGCCGGCGGGTTTTCTCAAGCCCGTTACTGCCCCTCGCGCTCCGTTCGACCAGATCGGCATGGACCTCCTCGGCCCTTTCCCCTTGTCGCAGGGCGGCAATAAGTGGATCATAGTTGCTACCGACTATTTGACTCGCTACGCCGAGACCAAGGCGATCCCTCGTGGCACAGCTTCAGAAGTCGCAGAGTTTTTCATGCACAACATCGTCCTGCGACATGGCGCTCCTTCGCACGTGATTACAGACAGAGGGACGGCGTTTACAGCGCAACTAATCGACCACATCTTTCGGCTGAGCTGCACAACACACCGCAAGACCACGGCCTACCATCCGCAGAGCAATGGCTTGACCGAACGATTAAACAGGACCCTTGCCGACATGTTGTCCATGTACGTAGATGTTCAACACAAAACTTGGGATGAGGTCCTGCCGTATGTCACGTTTGCCTACAACACCGCCCTGCAGGAAACTACGCGCTTCTCCCCGTTTCGCCTTGTGTACGGACGCGAAGTCCAGAGCATGCTTGATGCCATGCTCCCGTGCCCAGAGGATGACCAACTCGCCCCAGCCGCCCAACAGTTTGCCCAACGTGCTGAAGAAGCCCGTCAGCTGGCCCGCGTGCACATCGGGCAACAGCAGAGCTCGGATGCGCGCCGTTACAACCTTCGCCACCGACAGGTTGACTACAAACCCGGTGACCAAGTCTGGGTGTGGACTCCTGTTCGTCGCCAAGGCTTGTGTGAGAAACTGCTCTCCTGCTATTTTGGCCCTTACAGAGTGGTACGGCGTGTGAGTGAGGTTAACTATGAAGTGGTTCCGGACGGTGCTGCGCTACCGCGACGCCGACAGCCCGACTCTGACACTGTGCACGTTGTGCGGCTTAAGCCGTGCTATACACGGTGACGCAACCGTGCTGATGTTTTCGCGCGCTTCAGTTGCGCCAGTTTGCTTTTTTTTTGTTTATTTTTGTTTCACCCTTACGTCGACAGCGACAGCGCTCTTTTTTTTTCTTCATAAGGGGGGAATAATGCCACCTAGTATTGCCACGTGGCGCATACGAAGTAGGGCGACGACGACGAAGTAGGGCTCGCGCCGTGTGGAGTCTGTCGCTGTTGTTGCCCCAGCCATAGCCTCCTCTATTTTTTCTGTGCCTGGTCAAAGGCTGCTGAAGCGCCGTCTGACTCCGCCGTGTTTCTCCGCGGGGCGGCGCTGCCAGCCCAGGATGGATGGGCGTGCGCGTAGTTGCGGCCGGCTGCAGGGGCTTCGGCGGCCGCGGAATAAATGTGGCCTTTGCCTACTCCACGAACGACCAACTCGTCCTAAGCCATTACCAAAAGTATATAAAAGCAAACATTCGGCAACACAAAAACGACGTCCGCAACTATGCAAGAAAGCGCGCAGTCCTCTAACCGAACATTCCTAAGACACACAATCAACATCGACGAAACCAGCACACTCAGAGCCGGAACGAGTTAGCAAAAACGCGCCTAATCCTTGTGCACTGAAATGCGCAGCAACCCGGAATAAAGCGGCGCTAAAAACAGATTTCGAATTAGCTGAATGAAGCCCGGCCGGCGACAGAAGCAGACGGCCTGCACAAGGCGCCGAAGAAAAACAACAACACAAGCAAAGCGACAAAATCAAACGTTTAATGCGTCAAATACCTCATTGCTAAAGAGGGGTTCAAGTTTGTTCTGACCAGAAAGTTTTCTTCGGACCCCATAGAGTCGTTTTTTAGCTGGTTAAGGCGGTCTGCAGGAAGCAATGATCAGACAGATGCTAGAGCGGTACTCGCTGGCGTAGCGAAGGCCTTAAAAACTGGGTTAGTGTCTGCTTCCCAACACAGCAACGTAATAGAAACGGAAAGGCAAGCACTTGGAGCACTGAACAGTCCACAGAAACTTGCAGTCACCCAGCGCGCGGACGACTTTCCGCCGGAGGCGAAAAGTCTCCTTGAAGACCTTCTCAGGACACAGAAAACGTTGCTGCCAGCGCCAGACACTGCAGCACTTGCGATGTTAGGAGGTTATTTGGCTCACGTCGTTCAAGAAAAAATTGATTGCAGCAGCTGCAATGCTCTTCTCACGCGACCAGCCTCATCTGCGCCCAGTGACAGTTTGATCCGTCTTCAGGACAGAGGAGGCCTCCTTTATCCTTCAACGCAGTTTTTGTATGTTCTGTACGCCCTCAAGAGCTACGTCGAGGTGTTGCTCAACAAAAGACGGTTCTTATCAAAACCCCTGCAAGCTGCAGTCAACAATGCAGTTGAGGCTCTTGCAGAACATGGAGCACTGAAATGTGAGCTTGCGTCCAATGACCACCACAGCCAGCTTCTGAAACTCATCTGCGGAAAGTTTTTCCGCCCTGTTTTTGCGAACTATGCCTTATCGGTGACGGACAGGAACGATGTAGTGAAACCGCTGACATCAAAGCCTCTATCTAGAAAGATTTTGAAGTTGTGAAAACATTTTTGCATGTATGTTTTATTCTATATACGACAGTAAAATTTTTTCCATTCACTCATCGCTCACAAAAATGCTTCCTTAATGTTTCTGCTTATATATTGGGTCAGATACGACCTATGCTAAGAATACGTGTTTTGTACAAAGAGGCACAGTAACAATTACCGTCGATATAGATGTAAACTTAGGCATTCATCTCGGTACTGGAGCAACGTTCGATATGTATGCCCGGCCGCCGATTTCATATTTTCCTTGATGAGCAGCTTTTACTAAAGTACATGTGCACATGGCTTAACAAAAACAATTTAGCACTTTAACGATCGTGCCCGCACATCAATCTTACTAAACGGAGAGTAGTATACACAGTAGCAGAATTGCGCGCCGTCTTTTACGCTGCGTGCAACTCCTGCCGCGTCGTCTGCTCCATCCTGGGCTGCGCGCGCCACTCGTCGGCAGCTTCGCGCACTAGCACGAACGGCGCCTAACAACGGCGTTTCCCGCGATTGAGCGGGCACGAAAAAAATAGAGGAGGCTATGCCCCAGCTTGCCTGGCCTTCCCTTTCGTGCCTGCTAATAAAGCCCCCCTTCGTCAGCAAGTACGTTACAATATATATATATATATATATATATATATATATATATATATATATATATATATATATATATATATATATATATATATATATAGCTTTCTTGGACAAAAATTTTAGATATTGAGATGTTGTAAGATATAGTTATGGAAATATTAAAACCGTTGGTCTATTCTTCTGATGTGTAGAGATATATTTATTTGAAAGTGTTTCCAATGATCGTATCAGATGGTTAAGGCTGCCATAGAAAACCAATATGGCGCACTTTTCAGAATATCAGGACCGGTAATAAAAATATACAATACTGCCGTCGGGTGACCTGCAGATATTTTGACTCTGATAGTGAAATCTTATGTTAAGATTTAAGAAGGTTTCCGGTTAAAAACGCTTCTGTCCAAACTGGTTGGGCGCGATAATTTTTGGTCGTACGCGTTTTGTTTTTGAAGAACTTGCTTTCTGATGCAATGCGCTGTGTCACCGCTGCTTGCTTACTTATAGAATAGCAACAGCTAGCCCAACAAGTGATAGTATTACCACTTTTATTGCTACTTCAGTGGTTTCTGCACAACATCCTGAGTGCAACATGTTAGAAATCTATTTGCTCACGCCTTGGTGTTCCGCTGCGGAACGACGAATTGTCTCGTTGCGTACTATGGCTCCTCTCGACTCTGGGTGTAATTGGCGCTAAGGTAATCGCAATGCCGCAAAGAACATTCCTCTTTTCGTCTTCATTCAGGAACACCAAGGCGGATACCGTGATTGCCCTGAGTTCTACGGGATGGCAAAAGAGCACTTCGGACTGCTATGCAGCGCCACCTAGTGCTTACGCTGCCCACGAAACGTACCCTGACCGGCAGAAAATTTGGGGTGCGAGATACCCGGACATGGTAAGTATTAGTCTGTGCTCTCCTCCATGCTGGTCGCAGCTAATCAGTTGGGTTTCTTGGTTGTCGTTTCGGGATCTGTGAAAAACGTTTGTGTGGTAGGTCGATTAAAACACACCCTACGACAAAAAAGGCTCTACAAATCTTTGAAGGGCCTCTGAAACGAATTTAAAGCAGGGCATAGAGGAACGAGAGGATCATAACGAACCACCCAGCTTCGTCCTGTAAAACGTTTTGACCTGTTCTATGTAGCACACGCTCCCGCCCCGAAATCAGGCATGGTGGGCTGCACGTTATACAGAGGCTTGCACACACCTATATAGTATCGATGCTACGTGAAGATGCCTTGTAATCCAGAGGTGTAGAAGAGGAGGATTGAAAAAATAATTTCAGTGAAGAAAATAAAGGGAAAACTCATATCAGAACTCTACATCACCACCTAAGGCACATGCAGAACCGCTCCTAGAGAAGCAGCTAAACTTAAGAGCGTTTGATAGAGCACTGGATGGCAAAAGGCTGCCGGCAGAAATTTCCCCAAAGTCAGTCTTGCTGTTGCGTGCAAGACAGGCAAACGAGCATATCGAACCGCAGTAAATGAGACCGCCGCCATGTTTCCACAGCCATCGGGAATTAAAAAACTGGCAGAGGATAGTGAGCATCAACAACGGGGAAATTTCGAAAAATTCACATAAAGATATTAGTTCATCAGCCGGATTTAGACCGTCACCACACCGATAAAAATAGGAAGCGGCTCAGTTTTTATCCACCATGCTCGCTCCAGCATTTGCAGAGACCGAGATCGTGTATGAAGATGGCGCACACCCTACAAGCGAACACTTCCCAATGCTTGTGCGCGAACAACCATTGTGTGCGCAGAAACGTCAAGCAGGGAGCCTCATGGCACGGAACATCGCGTACAAGCGAAATATCAAGTTGGGTCTCTCGTTCGAGTTGGGGACACTGTTCTACAGGATGTACCAAAACAACATGCCGCTGGACGACGTAGCGTTCGGGGAGTGCAAAACATCCACCACTACCCACATGGACGTGGTGGTGAGTGAAAAACCATTTTTGTAGACGGTTCGCTTAAGAGGTAACCGCATCATTTCTCGCTAATCGACTGGTCTCCACGAACCGAACAAGTCTTGTCTGCATGTCTTGCAACCACTGCAGACACAAACATGGAAATAGTGATGCCTCAAAATCAAGGGCAGTACATACTCAAGCAGCGAAGGTAATCGGCCTGCCCAGTATTGCAAACGGATGGTTTCGCATTGGTCCTTTGCATGACCAGCCTTTGCCCATATATCTCTAATATTGAACCGATTAACTGGGCTGCTTGGGTGAGGCACGTATAACGAGTGCTACTGCTGATTATCGGTCTTCGGCAGACACATGTTTGGAATAGCCAATGGGCGCTCTCCTTGGAAGGGGCAGCGGCAGGCACGACACACAGATCTTGAGCCTAAAATACAGGTTCTGGTTCATGGTGCGCACCTGTTTGACACGAGCAAGGTGAAGCACGTGCAAGCGCGCTGTGTGACACATTGGGATAACTTATGCACAGGAAACTGAGAAGTTGCATGGCTGATACTGGGAGGCTTAGCATGGACGGGTCTGAATTACAGCTGCATCACCCGATGCCTCTTCCTGCAGCGTGCTTCATTTTGGTGCTGGTTAGCACCATCATAACTAGGAAACACATTCATTAATGAACAGTAAGTCTTTGGCATGCTTCGCAGGAGCGGCCTAATCATTATCGCGTGCCTGCTTGCACTGCATTTTATTATTAACAGCTGTATAAGAAGGGAAAAATGAACAGCCGCAGCCACTGAGGTCGTTGTCGTTTATTGCGTACCTAATGTGAGTGAGGTATCATGTCGCCGCTATGTCAGCCGCAGTGCTTTGAATCCGCCTTCAAAAATGGCTCGAGGTCAGTTTACGTGTGTGCCGCCTTCGTCTGTATTGCACTGCAAGGATTTGCACCAGTGTGTTAACAGTTGGAAATTTGATAACGCGTGAACACACGCGAACTAAGGAATGTCCTGTATTTTACTGCTTTAGTAATAGTACACTCAACGCTGGTTACAACGCATCCGGATAAGACGAGCATCCGTACATAAAGGACGACGTCATTAATCTTAATCGGTCCGCCCACATTTTAAATCGCACATGTGTCCGTCTTTACGTACGCGGTGTAATCAACTATTGGGTGCCGTGTACTAAATTTGGAGCCAGATTTCGTACTGGGCAAATTTTGAAGCAGACATTTCGGGCGTGTTACAAATCACCGGCAAAAGAAGCGTTCTCAACTGGGCCCGCTCCCCTGTCAAGCATGAAGCCTCAAAAGAAGTGTGAATTACGCCATAAAAGGAAATCTCATTTCCGCTGTTCTGGCAAAATGAATCATTCATTTCAATTCGCTAGGACGCATCAAAGCATGCGGCGACCTCATCCCTGTCGGCGTTTGCAGTCTTCGATTCGAGAGGGCAATATCATTTCCCCTCTTTTCGTTTGTCGCTCAATGTGTTTTTTTTTTTATTTTGGAATGATCCCGGCCGCGGCGGTCGCACTGTGATGGAGGTGAAATGCTATAGGTCTTTAAACTGTGTTCTGTCTAAAGAACCCCAGTTGATGGAAATTTCCGGGTCCTTCGGCTGCAGCTTCTCTGATAGCCTGAGTCGCTTTGGGACGCTAAACCCCATAAACTTAAACGAAACCGAAATAATAACTAAGGCTTCATGACGTTTGGTAAAAAAAAATCAGTTTGTGAGAGCAAGTTCGCACGTCGTCATTCTGCGCATCGCTGCAGTCAAGGGTTTCCTCTGCTCTGCTGAAGACCTGCAACCACATACTAAGTAGATATCCAGTGAAAAATTAGGAAGGGTTTCTTAAAGGACTACGAAAGTTATTCCTAACTCAGTTGTTATCTAGTAAACAAAGCTTTGTTAAGTTGTGTTGCAAAAGGCTCTGTTATTCGCATAGAGCATACTGCGGATACAACGGACATTTTTCAAAGGATCACGCGAGTCTGTCGTAGAAAGCGTTGACTGTAGTATCATCTGGTGAAACTCCTCCGCTGTCGGTATGCTTCTAGCTTAAAAAACAGTGTGAAATAAGTTTTTTTTTTCATTGCAATACCTCCTGTGCTTGTTATCCTGTCACCGCTATAACAGTCACACTACTATGAACGATGGTGCGAAACTAAACATTCGTAGCATTGCACGTCGCTTCTGGAGAAGCAAGGTGATCGAGTATGTTGCAAAAATACCGTACTTCTGACATCGGAATCATTTTTTTCTGCTTGCTACGGGAGTGAGTAGGTATTGTTCGCACTTCGCACGAAAACTGTCAAGACAGGGCGATGTCCTGAGATTGGCGCCCAACGTGGAGTCGTCTTCTAGCGCGGATCATACTGAGCAGCGACGGTGTTCCCGCGATTTCTCAGCATCGACACTTGACTCCGTAGGTACAAGCGACATCTTTGTGGGAAGAGGTGATGTCCATTTGTCCAATCTTAGTCCAGGTGGAGGTGACTGCTCCTCCCAGCCCGAAGTATTGACAGGCGTCCGCGAGTAACTTTTGTTTCCACCGTTGCCGAGGAGATTGAGAGCTTTCAAGGTCCCTCTGCTTTCAGGGCTCTGAACAATTTTGTGCCACAAGTAGTTTAGCGGGCGCAGTTAACTGCAAGACGGTGCCAGGGGTCCACATTAGGCCCCAGGGTGTAGCCCAAAATGCTGTTCTTGAAGAAACTATTATTTTTATTGACTGAAAATTTAATGATGAATAGTTCTCTAATTTTGAATACAAATTTTTTGGATAGAAGCGCAAAAATTCTATATTCTAGAGCTCTTATTCTCGGCATTTCTGACTGGATATGTCTCATATTTTCGTGAATTTCGGTGCAAGTCTTTCAAATTTTGTCAATGAAATACTTCTTTTTCCTAGACGACATATATTCTGTTATCTTTCTGTCATTGAAAATAGAATCTACTAGCTATACTATGAAGTGATGGAACGAAGACATATTTCTTAAAGAAAAATAATGGAAGAAAAAAAATTTATTCGTACAGCACTGAAATTTTCCATTTATCCGCTGCACGGAAAAAGTTACGCTGTCTTAGTTTTACGGGTTTTAGCATCGCTAACCGGCTCTGGCTGCCAGGGACGCCGTATTGGAAGGCTCTGGCTAATCTCGACCAGCTGGCGTTTAAAGGGGTAGAGACATCAAATTCCAAGGTTGTACAAAAGACTGCCATGCGTTTCCTTTGTATGTGAGGACCATAAGAGCGAAGTATTAAATTTAAGGGAGGTCTAGAACATATTTTAATTTCATTTTAAAGTTTGTGAAAATGCTCACTCTTGAAGTCTGAGCCATCGCTAGTGCATCAATGTGACGTAGGAACAGAGAAGAAAACACAAGCATTTCCTACGTCATCGCACAGTTTTCTGACGTACGGGACCAAGTTTTGCGGTTTCGCGGCCTAGCAACCTTGGTTACGAGTGCTCACGAGTCTTTTTTTTTTTCTGCACGCTCGCGAGTTCGATGGTGCTTTGCGCCCGGCGTTGCCGCAGGCGATGTCGTTGCCGAAAGATCCACTTTTGCAGAGGCATATTGCCCGTGCTCTAATGTAGGAAGCATTCTCTAGTATCATGTTTGTTATGTATTTTCTTGTGCGAACGTGAAGTACGCCGAGCATGCCGGCCGGCCGGCCAGCCTGGATCCCGTCTGCCGGCGTCATAAAAAGGAGCTAAAGTGTGTTCTTGACGTAAATAATAAGCCCTGGGATAAGAAATGTGAAAAATGTGTCATTTTTGAGGATCGCTGACGAATACTGAGCTGCTGGCAAAGGTAACGACTGTGATACGAGCAAACTTTTTACCACAACCGCCTCGCAGCTGCCGCTGGCCCGACGTTGCGGTCCGGCTCGCCTGCCGCCCGCTCGCTTCGCTGCTGAAGACGTCGTGGAGATTTACCATACTATTATTTTATTGTGAGATGATGCTGTTGACAGCAAAACGATGTGTAGAGTAGGCCTTTTATTATAGCGCAGGCGACTTCCGAAGCGCCGGCCGCTGCGACTTCGATGCGGAAGAGGCTATAGGCCTAGCGACGACCACGGCAACCAGGGAACAGAAGAGCTCGTCGCCCGGAGCGCCCGCGAGCGATGCCGTTGCCGAAAGCTCGAAACATAAGCAGGCATGCTTTGTCGCTGCTCGAGCAGTCTTTCTGAGGGACTGCTGTACGGCGGCGAAGTGCGACACCGGTTGCGGGCGGAGCTTGGGTAGAGCGGCGCAGCGATGCTCACCGCTCCATGTCC
This sequence comes from Amblyomma mixtum, assembly GCF_055824585.1. Lineage (NCBI taxonomy): Eukaryota > Metazoa > Arthropoda > Arachnida > Ixodida > Ixodidae > Amblyomma > Amblyomma mixtum. Next base: position 69,735,009 of record NC_143015.1, on the reverse strand, counting down.
CTGCTTGCAGTGGGGCGGCAGTTCGCAAGCGACGATCAGTGCGGCGCGTCGGCCAAGTGGCCATATGGCTTGATGAATGTTGCTGCGCGTGCATTATTTGTCTAAATAATGATTGCACTTCGCGCTCTGAGCTCGCTACTTGTTTTCGCTCGGCCACCGATATGCCCAAGGCACGTCGGCCAACGGGTCTCGTTTTGGTCGGCGGCGTTGTCACACTAGGACGACGCTTGGTCGTTGGGGCGTCGTCGTCGCCGTCGGTGCAGTGTGACTGGCTAGTCGGGGAACGACCAGGTTGCCCGACGCGACCGTCGGCGTCGCTGTCGCGTTGACCTCGGGGTCCCGTCGGCCTAGTGTGAACGCGCCTGAACTGCGCGCTGGTCCCAGGCTGCCCTAGTCGTCGCTAGGCCTAGGTGGTCTCGCTTCCGCACTTGACGGCGCTTTGGAAGTCGACTGTGCTATAATAAAAGGCCTACTCTTCACATCGCTTTAGTGCGAACTCGTCCCATAATAGAAGATAAGTTCGATTTCCACGACGCCTTCATCAACGGAGCTAGCAGACGAGCAGCGCGCACGAAGAAGCAGCGTCGAGCTGTCGGGATGGGACAACGTCGGCTTGAGATCGGCGCTGTTGTCGGCAGTGTGACACAAGGGTCGGCCGACGGCTGCTATCTCGGCGACGCGACGGCGATGCGCTCGTCAGGCGACGACCGGTGCTCGGTCGGCGTCTGCGCAGTGTGACAGACGCAACGACGGCACGAAAATCGCTGCCGCCGACCATCGCCAGACTGAAATCGGCCGATCGTCGACGTAGTGTGAACGCGCCTTTACCATTTGACGTTGCCTACACGCTCGGCGTTCGCTGGCACAATCTGAGCTGCGTCGGTCCTGACGCCTGCCTCCTCTTCGGAATCGCTGGCCAGCGGATCAAAAATGAAGTGGTTGTCGGGGTTCGAACCGCGGCGTCTTCTTCCTCGTCTGCGTCATCCCGCGATTCCTCATAATCGGTGTCTTCGCCGAAATAAAACTCTTCTTTCCGACTCGGAGCTGTTCGACTTGCCCTCCGCCCGGCTCTCCGTGTTTATGCGCACCACGTGCGTGTCAAGCAGACGACATGCCTACACGACGTCACGGCTTTCCGGACCCACGTGACAAAGCATTGTCTGGTTTCTGACGTCATGAAAGAGCCTGGCAAAACCTGGCAACTACGAACCGAAACCGAAACTGCTGGGTACAAATAATACGATTATTAATTATATAATGCGAGTTCATGCTTCTAAGATGGTGTTCCATGCCCACTGAATCGCTACGCATTATTTACAACCTAGAGATACAACACAAAAATTTGGTGTCTCTACCCCTTTAACATACGCTCTAATCGCACAGTGCACGAGATTTAACCATTTCGCCTCCCCGGTGGCCGAATTTGTCCGCAGCCCTCCACTACGGCGTCCACCATATCCTGTTCCGCATTGGGACGTTAAACCGCGTAAACGAAACCAAACGATTTCGCCTCCGCCTAAATACTTCTGTCGCCGCCGGGATCGAACCCGCGTCTTTCGAGTGAGTAGCTGAGCATTACAACTACTCACCACCGCGGCGGCTTACACGTGTTCACTGCCAGCCTCACGCGTTGTTCGGTGGATATCGTTCTCACCATATTTCACCAGTTAATTCTGCGTATGTTCGCGAAAGCCGCGGAGAGTAAAAAAAAATTCAGGGGGGCACTTAGTTGACCTGGTGCTGGTGAAAACATTTATTAAGAAGAGCCAGGAGGTATGTTTGGATCAGCCCGTAAGGGACCGATCCTTACACGTACTAGGTCGAGGTCCCTAGTTTGGGACCCCAGTGGCGGTGGCCGCCGCCTGGGCGCGCCCGACTAAAGCTTGTTGGGCCTGTAAGTCGTGGCAGCCAAGCCGGGTTGCCTCCCAGTCCTTCCAGGTTGGGTTGGGGGCGGGGGGGGGGAATGGCCACGTTGGAGGGGCAGACCCACACTATGTGATAGGTGTCCGAAGACAGCGCACTACAGTGCGGGCAGCTGCCGCTAAAGGAGGGGTCAAAATGCCGGGCACAGCAATGTATTGGTGAGAAGGCGGAGAAGGAGCCGCTCATCCGCCTTCTTGAGGCCTTTACATGGGCTATGGTAAAGGCGATGCCTATCTTTATAATAAGTTGTAATATCTTTGTACGTATAGACCGGATTAAAATCGGGTTCCTGATCGGGTGGGGAGGAGAATACAGCCCGGTGAGAGAGCGCGCGGCCGGCTCCGTCTGCTGCCTCGTTTCCTGTCAACCCCTGATGAGCAGGGGCCCATATAAGGTAACGGTGTGCGGTGTCCGTATCCCGTATGCAATTTTGGTAGATTCGATAGGCTAGGAAGGGAGTGCAGCCTTGTTCGACGTTCCGACAGGCCTCTCGCGAGTCGGTGGTTATGCATTTTGAATCAGAATGTGCCCTCGCGGCCTCTTCTGTTTGTGTTGCACTGCGGGCTCTAAAGGTTAGGCCGTTAACTGTGTTCCTGTTGTGAACTACCGCGTCCGTGTATCATCCCCCGTGGTGAGAGCCGGAGGGGTTCACGTAGTATACACCTGTTTTGTTGCCATAATGTCGGGCTAGGGCTAGCCCTCGTGCCAAGCGCCGACCATTATGGTCTTCGTGTGACATGTTTGCTGGAAGAGGCCGCACGTGGAAGCACGTCTCCACAGTTCTTGGATGTGAAATCTGTCTTCCATGGGAGTGGTGTGTTGGATATAGAGTCGAGTAAGAAGGCGGCGACCCGAGTCCGTTAGCGACAAGCGCGTGTACTGGTTTGTAAGGTGCGCCTCCCGGAGCTCCCGGAGAGTATTCACCATCCCAAGGGCCATAAGCCGACGGTTTAAAGTAGTGATGGGGAGGTCAAGGGTACGTTTGACGATTTCGCGACGGATGACTTCAAGGGCATCCTCCTTATGTTTCCGTAGGTGGAGATAAGGAGTCGAATACAGAATTCGACTAGTTACGAAGGCGTTTGCCAGCCTCAAGGCATCCTTACTTCGTAGCCCCTCGCGTTTGTTGGACACCCGGCGGACCATGCGGCCCACCTGGTAGCCCACCTTTGAAGTTTGTCCAATGTAGTCTCTGGCCGTCTTTGTGGATGTAGAGTCCGAGTACCCGTATCTCATCCCTGTCGCGTGTGGGACCACTCTCAAGAGAACGATATATTTTAGTTTTGCACTTTTGTGAGGGGCGGAGGAGCCCAAATTCCTATTTTTGAGGGGAACATTGAAGATCGCCGCGGCGGACGTAGTGGTCTACTATCGTCGCCGCTGTTTTCAGGCTGCTTTCATTGTCCCTGTGCTGCCCTGCGTGGCCCACAGAGTGATGTCATCGGCGTACAGGGCGTGCTGCACGCCGGCGACACCACTCCACTGGGCCGGCAGGTGCATTATAGCTAGATTGAAGAGCAGCGGGCAAAGTAGCGCGCCTGGGGGGAGGGGGGGGGGGTGCCCCACGTGCCGAGTAGGCAGGGACCGTGCTCTCTATTCCGATGCAGATGTAAGACTGATGATCCATTAGAAATTGGCATATGTATTGAAATGTGTTGAGGCCACAGTGGCTCTGGCTTAGGTTAGTGAGTATGATCTCGTGTGTTACATTGTGAAATGCCCCTTTAAGATCCAAGGCGAGTGCTACCCGGTCATTATGGGCGCATTCAAGGGGGTCAAGGACTTCCAAATTGAGTTGCAGGAGGACATCCTGTGCGGATCTGTGTGGGCGGAATCCGAACATGGTGCTCTCAAAGACATGTTTGTGTTCAAGATGTGTCGATAACCGATCCCGCACCATCGTCTCCATTAGTTTGCCCACAAAAGAGGTGAGAGAGATGGGGCGGAGGTTATCTGCTGTAACTGGTTTGCCTGCTTTAGGAATAAAAGTGACCAGAGCCGTTTTCCAGTCAATTGGCAGGGGGGGGGGGGGTCCCCACGCCAAATTCCATTGATGTAGTCGAGGAGGGACTGGTATGCCAAGTCGGGCAGGTTCGTCAAACCTTTACGGTGACCTTATTCCTTCCTCGCGCAGTGTCCCGTTTCATTTTGGTGAGAGCCGCCCGCAGATCATGGAGTTGGAATTGTTGATCCAGCTCCGTGTTCTCTTTGCCTGCATAAGAGTACACAGATCCACGGGGGTCTTGGGCTGTACACAGATACTGGTCCCAAAGTTTCTGTGCCAGTTGAGTCGTGTTGCAAGGGAAAGCGTGCATGGCTCGTTTCAAATGTTTTAGAGCGCAGCTCTTTGGCGTCCATTCCTGGGTTTCGCGTCGGCGTCGGCCTCGTAACCAGCTCCGCCCCTAACGTCACGCTTTTCAATTGGTCGAAATGCTCGTGACGTCACAGTGCGCGAATTTCAAATGGGGCCAATTGTACTTTGGCTAGTAACCATGCAACCAATCAAAGGGATCGTATAGTGATGCTGCAACTAAGTTGGACTGAGTTTAGTTAATTGCTTAATTAATCAATTAGCCTAATTAATATAGAGGAGAATGAAGAGGTCAGAAGAAAAGAAAAGAAAAGAGACGCGCGCCGCAGCGACAACAGCGTCCGCGGAAGGAGACGCTGCTGAAAAAAACAGATAAGTACGAAGCCGCGTCCCCTCCACCACCACGCACTTCCCCACTCAGTAAGACGTTGCTCGTTTCATAGACGTTGTGTCGAACATCCTAGACAGTTCCAACAATTGACAGGTTAATGACAGAACACGATGGATAGAAATACAATAATATAAATATGAAATAGCCTAATTAACCTTTCTAGTTAGACCGCATAAATCAATAAAACCGAGAACGAAATTGGTCGAGTTGGGGAATCGAACCAGGGTCTCCGGAGTGCGATACGACCACGCTAGCCACTCCGTAATGCCAGCTGAATGGTTTGGAATGAACAAAGGCGCGTCTAGCTAATACGGCGTCTTCGTTCACTCCCATCTTCCCCCTTTCCCTTACGGCGAGGTGCAGGTGTCCACCCAGATATGCGAGAGAGATACATTTCCTTTCCTCAAAAAATAAATTTACCGTCCAGCAAGGCGTACAGTCGAATTGGCGATGGCGTTCTGTGGACTCCCTGGCAGCGTTGCAAGACGCTGTCGCGTTCCACTCTTACAGGCGAAGCTTAACATGTTAACCACACATCAGTAACACACGCAGACAGCCAATGGACGCGTCATTCGCTGGCAGCACTTGATTCATCATTCACAACCACATTCGTGACAGAATGCTGTACTAAGGCTTTCGCCTTGCACCACTTTAGTCGCCAAAGTGACTCCTAATTTTTGTTTGTGTCGGCATCGGCGGCGTTGTTTGGCACGTCACATGAAGTTGGCGAACTATGCGCCGCAAAGTTGCCCAACGGCTTGCTGGTAGTAGCTGCCTACATCGCCCCTACCGCACTCACGAAAGACGTTGTGCACTTCCTGCAACTCGCATTAACCGTCCATCGATCCACACCGATGTTAGTAGTGGGGGACTTTAATGTTGACATAAAGACAAACAGCAATTTCCTAACACTTATGCGGGAGAACATCCCGTTCCTCTCGCTCGTAACGCGTCCCACGGCTGTGACAACCTCGCGAGGCACTTGTATAGATCTCGTCTTTGAGAATCAAGCATTGGTGTACCAAGTCGAACATATATCAGTCTATTTCTCCGACCACAAAGCTTCCTTCATGACTGTCAAGAACTGTTAGTGGAGTCTTTGTTAAAGGAATACGTGTGAAAAATAAAAAAAAAATTCTGTGATAGCGCATACATGTGTTGCTCGATTTCTTTGTCTCAATCTATCGAAAAGGTGAAACAGCTTATTTGCTGCGCTCAAATTTCGCATTAGGAAGTAACGTAATCGTCGGTAATTTTTGTTTTGGTTCTTGTTTGGGTTGGGTCGATTAGGGCTCGAAAGAGACGCCATGTGTTGCGGCTAGACAGTTGTCGCGCGGCCCTGTTGCATCTATCCACCCATTTGGAGTCGGCTAGTTGGGCCGCGTACTCTGCCACTTTTTGGGTAAGCTCGGGAATTCAAAGCTTTAAGCGTTCTATTGTGTTTCTGGCGTCGCCAACGGCGGACGAGGCTGCGACGGGCTTCCCAGACGTGTAGAAGATGGTTATCCACGTCTGTGACCGCCTCTGAGAGCTGTATGTGTGTTTCATGCGAGGAAAGGTGTGTCAGCGGCTGTTGGGACCATGCTGGGTAGTTTTGCTGGGAATTGGGTGTATTATCAAGTGAGTCAAAATTTTGCCCGCATTTCGTCCAATCTGGGATACGAGCTTGTGTTCTTGGACGCTTGAGGGGCGTGTGCGTTGCGAAATGTTCAGAATGCAGTGGTCTCTACCGAGGATCTGTAGTGCGCCAGCCATGGCGCCAGCCCTCGCCGGCACAACTTACGCGTGCTTCTTCCCTATGCCTCCGGCAACGTGAGGTGAACGGCGTTGCGGTCGAAGTCTGCGGCGTCCCTTCAAAGGAACCCGACCGCACCCCGCGCGCCCCCGCATCTGGCGCGCTCTTTCCTTCTCCTCCCTTTTCCCTCTTGCAGGTGGTGGTGGTGAAAACTTTTAATTTCTGAAATAGAGTTTGGGAGCCACAGAGTGGCCGCGCTACATGGTCGGCGTCCCTAGTCCGGGACACCGCATGACAATGCCCCGTCTCTAGCCCGTTTCACCAGAGCCCTTTGGGACTCAAGCGAGGAGCAGTTGAGAAGGGCAGTCTCCCATGCCTCTCTGGAAGGGGTAGGGGAAGGGGGGAGGTGGGGATTTTGAGTACATGCCCACACCATGTGGAAGATATCACAGGTCTCCCCACAGTGTGGGCATCGCCCATCCTTGTTAGGATCGTAATGCTTTAAGATTGCAGGACAGAGTAGAGTACCTGTCTGCAGGCGCCTTAAAGTTCGCTCCTCCGTCTTACTCAGCCCCTTTGCAGGGGCCGGGAAAAGGCGGTGGATGTCGCTATAATGCGTTATAATTTCCTTGAATCGCAGCAGCGGCTGGTTAGTCTCCGAGCCAGAAGAGCTGGGATGAGGAGCCCGGTGAGTAAGCGCTCGGGCAGCCGCGTCAGCGGCCTCATTACCTCGTAAGCCCTGGTGGCCAGGAGCCCAAATGATTCTTTTGGGTGTTGGATCAGTGGCAGTCCGTCTTAGAATGCAAGCAGCTAAGGGGGAGATCTCCCCTGCCAAGTAATGATCACATGCTTTTCGGGAGTCTGTAATGATGATTCTCGAATTGGCGTGGGCGGCAGCAAGCGCTATCGCTACTTCCTCGGCTCGCATTGAATTCGGGGCTCGAAAAGAGAGTCCATCAACGTGCATTTCCTGGTGAACGACAGCGGCCGTGTAAAATCCCGTGGGCGATGGGCCTGCTACGTCTACATAATATACACCGGGTCGGGAGCCGTGTTGTCTCTCAAGAGCCCGAGCCCGCGCTTGTCGCCTGTTTACGTGCATGTCGGTGTCCATGTTACGGGGGAGCGGGGAGACCCAGAGCATATGGCGCCACAGTACTGGGATACGCTCCGCCTCCTCTGGAGTGCAGTCGTGTTGGATGTGTAAGCGGTTTAGCAGGCGGCGCCCAGGGGCCGTCTGCATGAGCCGCGTGTATTGGTTCACGAGGTGGGCCTCCCGCAGCTCCTGGTAGGAGTTTAGCACCCCCAATGCCTTGAGTTTGGCATTAGAGGTAGTCACCGGGAGATCCAGGGCTCGCTTAGTTGCCTTGCGGATGACAGCGTCTATTCGCGCCTCGTCTTGCTTAGTAGTGCGGAGATATGGCACGGCGTAGAGGATCCGGCTAGTCACGAAGGCATAGACGAGCCGAAGCGCGTCCCTGCCCCGCAGACCGCCCCGCTTGTTGGAAACGCGGCGGATCATGCGCCCTACCTGTTCGCCTACTCTCTTGAGTTTCAGAATGGTGGAGTCCGGTCTGAGTCTGTGGTGAACGAAAAGGCCCAGAATACGGAGCTCCTCCACCTCTCTAATAGGACCTCCTGACAGAGAGATGTGAATTGCTGTCCTATCCTTTGGGTTCGCTCTGACATGCAAAAGCTCTGATTTCGCTGGAGCACATTGGAGCCCACAGTCAATGGCATACGCATCGACTATGGAAGCGGCCTGCTGAAGGCGGGCCTCCATGTCCCCAAGGCTCCCCTCAGTGGTCCAAATTGTAATGTCATCTGCATACAACGCGTGTTGAATGCCTTCCACCCGGGCCAGTTGGCTTGGGAGGTGCATCATAGCTATGTTGAACAGGAGCGGTGATAACACCGCTCCCTGAGGTGTACCCCGTGTTCCCATCATGTAAGGGCCGTATTCCTCGCCCTCAATCCGAAGAAAGGCCTGGCGATTAGTCAAGAAATTTCTTACATACGCGTAGGCCCTAGCCCCACAATCGGTAGAACTCAAGTTGGCCAGGATGCTTCCGTGTTTAACATTGTCGAAAGCTCCTTTCAGATCAAGGGCGAGGATGGCTTTGTCATTGTGTTGCATAGTTGTGGGTCGTATTACATCCCTGTGCAGCTGGAGAAGGACATCCTGTGCAGACATGTGGGGGCGAAACCCGAACATGGTAACTGCAAAGAAGCCCTTACTCTCCAGGTATGGAGAGAGGCGATCCCGAACCATCGTCTCCATAAGCTTGCCCGCACATGAGGTCAGTGATATGGGCCTCAGGTTGTCCGTATTCACGGCCTTACCTGTTTTAGGGATAAACGTCACAAGTGACGTTTTCCACTCGGGAGGGAGTGGACGACCGTCCCAGATCTGGTTGATGTATTCTAATAAATTGAGGTAGGCTGAGTCCGGTAGGTTCGCCAACAGGTTCACTGTTATGTGATCCCGTCCCGGAGCCGTACCCCGGCGCATTTTTGCTAAGGCCGCCTTAAGGTCGTGCAACTCAAAAGGGGCATCAAGTGTTTCATTAGGCCTGCCAGAGTACATGTACTCAGGCCCAGGCGGGTCCTCCGTACGACAAAGATATCTGTCGCACAGAGTGTCCGCAAGTTGCGCCGTCGTACCTTGATACCCTTGCAGAGCCCGCCGGAGCTGCTTTTGCGTCTCCCCTTTCGTTTGAGAGGGGTCGATTAGACTGCGAAAGAGACGCCACGTCCCCTTCGAGCTCATCTGATAAGCTGCGGCGTCGCAGCGTGCTATCCAATTTGAATCTGAGAGTTCGGCAGCATACGCTGCAGCTTGCTCTGTGAGTTTGACTATGCGGTCGCGTAATTTGCGATTAGTTTTCTGCTTTTTCCACCGTTTAGTTAAGCTCCGGCGCGCCTCCCACAAATGCAGGAGGTGGGTGTCCACTGCGGGGATCTCTTCGGTGGTTTGTAGTGTTGTGACGTGTTGTTTCTGAATGTTGTATATGTGGTTAGCCCACTCCGCGTAGCCGCCGGAAAATAGTACGGGAGGGATAGTGTGATTTCGGAATTTGTGCCAATCGGTCAGCTTGGCCTGACCCCATTTTTTGCGCGCTGCCTTCGCCATGAGTGTAATCCGGAGAAGGAGGTGATCGCTGCCTAGAGAATCTCCCAAGTTCTCCCAAGCAGCCGCTCTAGCATTTTTGACGAGAGAAAGGTCTGGACACGTGTCGCGGGTTACCGAATTCCCCACTCGGGTGGGATACGCCGGGTCCGTGAGCAACGTGAGGCTGAGTGTGGAGATGAGCTCCGCCAGCTTACGTCCTCTTGCCTGTTCGAAGTGGTAGCCCCAATGAAGGCTGGGAGCATTGAAGTCTCCAACGATCACTAGAGGCTCTTTGGCTGCCATTTTTATCGCGCGAAGGAAGATTTCATTAAAAGTTACGCGCGGCTTATGCGGAGGGCAGTATATGTTGAGGATATGTATTGACGGGTCGCGGCGTCTGAGAGGCAGTACCCGGACCATTGTATATTCTTGCTTAGGCGGGGCGCGACTCCCGCGCTCCCCGCCGCAGCTCCGTTACTCAGAGAATAAACGGTTGAACAGAACAGACGTCTTGTCTTCTGTGAGGATCTCCGAGCAGCTTACGCCCTACAATTGGTGACCCGGTTTTCGACGAACCTAAGAAACGTAGAGCCAAGCTTTTCTCCACGCTGAAGACAGGACGTCCACTCACGCAGCTGAAATGGAACAAAATCAGCCACTTACGCCCAACCTCAACCAGACAACGCCAGATGTGCCCGGCGAAGCCGTCTCTGCAGTCACAGTGCGTCTCCCACCGTACTGGGAACGCAACCCAGCCGTGTGGTTCCTGCAAGTGGAATCTCAATTCCAACTTTCGAGAATTTCATCACAGAAGCAGAAATTTCACCACGTGGTCGGCGCACTGCCATCAACAGCTGCAGAGGAGGTGTCCGACTTACTCACCTCTTTCAGCACCAATCCTCCGGCACATCCATATGACGGCCTCAAGGCAGCCCTACTGCAACGCACGGCCGCGTCCGAAAGGACGAAAATACAGCAGCTACTCTCCTCCGAGGAGCTCGGTGACCGGCGACCAAGTCAGCTCTTGCGGCGGATGACGCAGCTTCTCGGTAGCAGTGCGCAGACCAAGGACAATGCTGTGTTGCGTGAACTTTTTCTGCAGCGCCTGCCGTCCAACGTCCAAATGGTGCTTGCCACAGCCACAACCATGGACTTAACATCACTCGCCGCGCTAGCCGACAAGGTGATGGAAGTGGCCACCCCGCACTTGACCGTCGCTGCCGTCAGCACTCCCACACAGTCGTCGCCGTTGGCCGTCCCCATCACCACTCCTCAGCCGTCGCATGTTGCATCCACCACCGCTACGCCTTCCGAAGTTGACCGCCTTTGTCAGCAGCTCGAAAAACTGATTGCGGCAACCACGCACTCAGAGCGGCCTCTACGCCGTGGACGCCAACGTCACCGCTCCTCAACGCCTCGACAGCGCGGACAGAGTGAGCGAAGTCAATCCGCAGGCCCACGCATGTGCTATTACCATTGTCGCTTCGGCGCCAACGCCCGCCACTGCCTCCTCCCTTGCAGCTGGACGGAAAACCGGCCGGCCGACCACTAGCGGCGACGAGCGGTCTGTGCCGAGAAGAGTGTCGCCTTTTCCACGTCTACGACAGAACCACCGGACAGAAATTCCTTATTGACATCGGGGCCCAGGTGAGCGTTCTCCCAGCCACAAAAGCAGAGCGTGCTTCCGCTGCAATTTCTTACCTGCAAGCAGTGAACGGAACGCGCATACCTGTTTACAAACAGCGCTCTGTGACGCTCAACCTCGGGCTTCGAAGGGTCTTCCGGTGGGTATTTCTAGTCGCCGACGTTGGTTCTGCGATAATTGGTGCCGACTTTCTAACGAAGCACGAGCTCCTCATCGACGTCAAGCGGAAGCGTGTCATTGACTCCGCAACTAAACTCTTTATTCACGGCATAGCAGCGCGCGCAACTACCGATGTAGCACCCTCATGTGCTACAGTTGCCAAAGAGCCGTTTGCAGCCCTGATGAATGAATTTCCAAAGCTAACGTCACCCCCGGATTGGACTCAACCCGTCTGCCACGACGTTCAGCACCACATCATAACATCGGGACCACCTGTTTTCTCTCGCCCACGACGCGTGGCTCCGGACAAACTGAAGGTGGCCCGTGCAGAATTCGAGCACATGCTGGAACTTGGCATTATTAGACCTTCATCCAGCAGCTGGGCATCTCCACTCCATCTTGTCCCGAAGAAGTCAGGAGACTGGAGACCATGCGGAGACTATCGTTTTCTGAACACCAAGACCGTCCCGGACCGATACCCATTGCCCAACATACAAGATTTCACGTCTTCTCTGCACGGTGCAACCATCTTTTCAAAAATCGATCTTGTTCGGGCATATCATCAAATCCCTGTAACAGAAGAAGATATCCCCAAAACAGCGATCACGACACCATTCGGACTGTTTGAATTCTTGAGAATGCCATTCGGACTTCGCAACGCTGCGCAGACCTCCCAGCGTTTCACATCGACTCCGTCGTACGTGGCCTTACCTTCGTGTTCGCCTACGTGGATGATATTCTTGTGGCAAGTTCATGTATTGAAGAACACCTGCACCACCTCCGCCAACTTTTCGAGCGTCTTTCGACTAACGGCATAGTTGTCAACACCGAAAAGAGTGAGTTTGGGCAACCAGCTCTCGTATTCCTCGGCCATCACCTGGACAACAACGGCATCCGCCCGCTTCCCGAAAAAGTGAAAGCAATCACAGAGTTTCCCAAGCCCACTTCAAGCACGAAGCTCCGCCAGTTTCTTGGCCTCGTAAATTTTTACCGCCGATTTATCAGAAACTGCGCCACCCTGCTTGAACCACTTGACCGTATGCTGTGCGGCAAGCACTCGGCGAAAACGCTACACTGGGACACCACGGCGGATGATGCCTTAAATGCCATCAAGCGCGCTCTGGCCGACGCCACTCTACTCGCCCACCCAAACCCCGATTATCCGCTGGCACTCATGACAGACGCTTCCAACACAGCGCTCGGAGCTGTCCTTCAGCAGCAGGTCAGTGGCGTGTGGCAACCCCTCGCATTCTTCTCAAAAGGCATGACTCCTGCCCAGACAAGATACAGTGTTTTTGGCCGCGAACTTCTCGCCATATACCTGGCAGTGCGTCATTTCCGCCACTTGCTTGAGGGCAGAGCATTTACCGTTTTCACGGATCACAAGCCTCTTACTTACTCAATTGACCGTCCTGCATCCCTATATACGCCACGGGAAGTAAGACAACTGTCCTTCATATCTGAGTTCTCGACTGACATCCGACACATCAGTGGTGCCGACAACACCCCGGCTGACGCCCTCAGTCGCGTCGATGCCGTTACACGCAGTCGTTCCGAAACATCGACTTCGTCCTCCTTTCCCTTCGACATACATGAACTGTCCGCAGCGCAAGCAAGCGACCCCGAGCTTTCCCGCCTACGTACAGCGCAAACATCTCTGAAGCTCGAGACAGTCCTCATTGAAGACGTGCCAATCGTTTGTGATACCTCCACAGGTACGCCAAGGCCCGTTTTGCCCATCCATTTCCGCAAGAAAATCTTCGAATCCTTGCACACCCTTTCTCACCCTGGAATTCGTGCAACTCAAAAGCTGATCACAGCCCGCTTTGTCTGGACCCGCATGAACACCGACATTCGCGACTGGGTCCGCGCGTGTGCACCCTGCCAACGTGCGAAAGTACACCGGTACCCTGTGCCCCCAACTCAGCGCTTCCTGCAGCCCGACGAACGCTTCGCAGTAGTCCATATCGACATCGTTGGCCCCCTACTCCACTGCCAAGGTTACCGGTATTTATTGACATGCATCGATCGCTTCACCCGATGGCCTGAGGCTACACCAATCGCCGACATCACAGCAGCCACTGTCGCCGCGGCCTTCGTCTCTACTTGGGTAGCGCGGTTCGGCTGCCCCACAACCATTGTCACGGACCGCGGTCGCCAGTTCGAGTCATCGCTTTTCACAGAACTCCTCAAACTGCTCGGAGCAGCACGGCTACGTACTGCATCTTACCATCCACAAACAAACGGACTCGTAGAGCGTTTCCATCGGCACCTCAAAGCAGCACTTACGGCGCACGGACCCCCCGTCAAGTGGCTCGAAGCTCTTCCGCTCACGCTGCTCGGAATCCGATCTGCCTTCAAAGAGGACCTTTCGTGCGCCTGTGCCGAGCTTGTTTATGGAACCTCCCTTCGTCTTCCAGCCGATTTCTTGGAAAGCGCGAAACCCGCCGTCCCGTCCACAGCAAGTGAATACGCCGACAGGCTCCGGCATATCCTCCGCCACCTTCAACCACAGCCGACGCGAGAACACCAACGCACTGTGTACGTGACTCCAGACTTAAACACAGCAACCCATGTTTTCGTGCGTTACGGCCCTGTGCGCGGTTCCCTCCAACCCCATTATATCGGCCCCTTCCCCGTCCTTGAGCGCCGTCCTTCCACTTTCCTGGTAGACTTGAACGGAACGCGAGATGCAGTGGCCCTCGAACGACTCAAGCCAGCGTACATCGAGGCCCCAGTCTCTTGCGTTTCGGCGCCTGCACTTGCGACAGCCCCATTCATTTCCGACCGACAGCAAGCTCCTCCGGCTCGTCGCGTCCACTGGCATCCCAGCTGCCCAAAGAAGTAAATCGTTCGTCGCCTTGGCTTCCTCTCTCGGGGGGGAGCCGTGTAGTGCGCCAGCCATGGCGCCAGCCCTCGCCGGCACAACTTACGCATGCTTCTTCCCTATGCCTCCGGCAACGTGAGGTGAACGCCGTTGCGGTCGAAGTCTGCGGCGTCCCTTCAAAGGAACCCGACCGCACCCCGCGCGCCCCCGCATCTGGCGCGCTCTTTCCTTCTCCTCCCTTTTCCCTCTTGCAGCGGCGGGGCGCGACTCCCGCGCTCCCCGCCGCAGCTCCGTTATTCAGAGAATAAACGGTTGAACAGCACACACGTCTTGTCTTCTCTGAGGATCTCCGAGCAGCTTACGCCCTACACATCTTCTCGGTGTTGAGCCAGTCTGCGTGTCGTATGTTGGGAGTGAAGGTTAAGTCTGGACACGTATCCCGTGTCTCGGAATTTCCTAGCCGGGTTGGGTGGACAGGGTCCGTGTGGAGGGTGAGGCCCAACGTGGACGCAAGCTCGGCCAGCTTACGTCCGCGCGAATCCTCCTTGCGATCCCCCCCAGCTGACTGGGAGCATTGAAGTCGCCAACAATCAGCAGGGGATCGCGACCCGCTACTCTGAACGCGCGGCTAAAGAGGTCCGCAAAAGTCACTCGCTTGAGTTTGGGAGAGCAGTACACGTTGAGTACATGCAACGGTGGGTCCCTGCGGCGGAGTGGTAGGATAGTCACCATTACATAGCAATTCTCGAGCTGGAGGACGAGATCCACTAAGTTTGCTTTGTAGTCTTTGTGAACGAGAACACAAGATGCGGGATCCTGTTGGAACGTCGTGTAATTTGAAAGTCTGGCGCCCAGGCCTGGCTCCTGGAGGGCATCCAGGGCTGGTAGGGACTCGAAAGTTTCAAGAGGCGGAAATTGGCCCGCTTAGTGTGGTCCTTAAAGCCTCTGCCGTTCCACTGTGCTATTTAAGTTGACATGGCCGAATTAGAGATTGCGGAACTCCTTTGACTGAGGTGTCTCGCCATGAATCAAGATTTTTAGCGAGGAGGAGGAGGTTGTGGCTGCCCCAGAGCTAGCAACGCGCGCCATCATAGGGGTGATGACGGAAGGGGCGGGGCAGCTGTCCTCATTATTCGAATCAATTATCAGTCGGTTGAATTTTGAAGGACGGCAAACGTCCTTAATGGGCCCCGTCCGACGGAGGAGGCGGGGGTTGTCCGAGATGTGTTTTGAGACCACCGATGGGACGACAGATTTGACCTTGGTGAAGATCTGGTCCATGGCGGTCTTGATCATAGATCATAATTCAGAGGTTAAGCGCTCCTCCATCGCGGAGATGGCTGTCACGAGGGCAGGCGAGATCTCCGCGTCGCTCTCCATTGCGTCCGAGTTCTGCGGGCTCGGAGCGGCGGACGCCAATTTTGACTCTAAATTTTGAATTTTGTTGAGCAAAAGCTCATTCTGTGCCCGGAGCATGTCGATTTGTTTTTTGTATTCCGCGTCGAGTACGGAGACGGGTGGTGTGGAGGAGGGGAGACAGGAGGAGGAGGAGGCGATCTCACCCCAGCTACTCACCTGTTTGCTGTTTTGGGGCGCTGATGCTCGGGCGCCGGTAGTGCCATTTGTCTTGAGGGCCCGGAAGTGGCCAGCGTCCCTGCCGCTGGGCGGTGGCGGTGGGGGCGCCGTCTTCTTCCCGGGCGGTGACTTCACCGACGATAAGGTGACGACTCATTGTGGTCGAAGCCGTGAGCGCCACGCGGCGTTCCGCCACCGCCACCTCAATTCGGGCGACTTGTCTGCTTGCCAGGTCGCTGGTTTCCTGGGCGCTCTGGGCATTTATCCTTAAGTCGTGCACCTTGAGCTGCCGGAATTTTCCCGTGCAGTCACGGGAGTTGGTAGCGTGGGTTTGCCTACACACTGCACAGGACGGAGTGCATTCATGCGGTGTCTTCACCTCGTCGACGGTCGGCACCGTTTTGCCACATAGGCCACACTTTTCATTCGGGCAGGGGCATGTGTCCACCGGGTGGCCCACAGTGCCGCACTGCACGCAGGCCGGGATTCATTTCCTATCGGCACGCACGTGTCACTTCCGAGTTATAATGGACGTATCGCGGCACCACTTTGCCCACGAAGGTAAGCATCACGACGTCTGAGTTGCCATGCTTGAGGATACCGGCAAGCTCTCCAGCACGCCACTGGATCTTGTTTTGGAAGGACTCACTGGTCTCGTGCTTGGTCACGATGATGACGCCGCGGCACAAGTCACCAGTGAGCTTCAACTGGCCGTACATGGAGAGCCGGCCCTTCGACGTTGTGAGCTCGAAGTCCCGAAGAACCTTGGCTGCCACGTGCGGCTCTCGGGTGCCTGCGACGATCAGGTTTTTTCTCCCATGTGGAGACCAGGCTGAGCGATGCTGTGGCCTTGGCGCCCAGGTAGGCCTCGAACGCTGCTCCCAGCTCGCCATGTTGATAAACATCCTTGAGAGCGACGGTCACCCGGGGCTCCAGGTTCTTCGGGATGATGTCGCGGAAGCGGCCTCGATTTCCAAGAGGGTCCCGTCTTACATTGGGGCCCACCGTGAAGCGCTGCAGCCCGTGCAGCAGCGTTGTGCCGTGTAGAGCGGCCTGCCGAAGTGGTGTCCGCGTTCTTGGGGGTGGCGTTCCGCTTGTGGGAGTGGCGTTCCACTAGCTTGAAAGTTCTCAATCGGCGCACAGTTCGGGCTATCAGGCGCTGGATTTGCTGGAACCTCGGACAAGGCCATGGCGTCCAGTTCGTAGCCATGTTGTAGGTACCTAAAGTGCGGTGAGGCGACAGCCATAAGCATGGTGTTGCTGCCTGTGTCACTGATGTTTGGTTAGATGTTAAGCTTCACCTCTAAGAGTGGAACGCGACAGCGTCTTGCAAGGCTGCCAGGCAATCCTCTGAACGCCATCACCCGTTCCGTTGTATGCCTTGATCGTCGGTAATTTGGTTTTTGAGGAAAGGAAATGTATCTGCCTCGCATATCTCGATGGACACCTGAACCTCACCGTAACGGGAAGAGAGGAAGACGGGAGTGAACGAAGACACCGTATTCACTACACGCGCCTTTGTTCATTATGAATCATCGAACTGGCATGGCGCTGTGGGTAGCGTGCTCGTCTCGCACTCCGCAGACCCTTGTTCGATTACCCAACTCGACCAATTTCCTACGCGCTTTTATTTATTTATCTGGCCTGACTATAAAAGATAATTAGGCTAATTTGTTAAATAAGCAATTAACTAATCTCAGTCCCACTTTCTCAGAGCATCACTATACGATACCTTTAATTGGTTGCGTGGTTACCAGCCAAAGTACAACTGGCCCCGTTTGAAATTTGCGCACTGGGACATCACGACTATTTCGACCACCTGAGGTCTCGCTTTGGCTGTAGGAGTGTTGCTTTCACAACAACAAAAAATAGTTTTAAGGCCACGAGTCTCGCAGTCACTGTGCCACATTTCCGCGTACACCTTAAGCGCGCTTTATACAACCAGTTCGCAGCAGCCTTATGCTTTCGGCGTATGCAACAGCAGCGTCTTCTACGCCAACGCTAATCATTTCATGTAAGAGCGAAACTGCTGAAAATAAACGGAAAAGTGAAAGTGTGAACACATATTTTCGGAATCCCATTGCATGATTGCCTGTAAATGTTTTTGTTTCTGATACGTACCCGTCCAGTTTAAAACCCTGATTGTTCACATGGCTATGATTGTTCAGATGACTGTTCACATCGCTGACTGAAAATTTACCCGATCATCGCTGGCCGTTCCTATGATAGCATGCGCGTACTACTCTTGAATAAGCCTTTCGAGCTCTTAGCGAGTTGTTGATCATCTATAACAAGGAATACGAGTCCTGGGTGGATCCACTCTTTCCTCCTTTCTCTCTCCAGGCCTGCAATGTTCGTGGCGTGACTCAACACTGGAGAGGGTACATAAATGTTGGGCAGCTGCCAGGCACGAAGGAGTACGCTTACCTCTGGGAGAACAATAACACCCTGCAGGAAAAGGTCAGTCTAGGGGCATCCTCTTCGGCCTCTGTTTTCTGGCTGGTGATCGCCTCACACTCTGCTGCTATAAATAGCAGTGCTTTATGTTGCGACAGTAGCATGAAATTTTAATAGCCACACTGGATTCTGAGCTGCATAATTTTCATTTAAATTTCAAACTTAAACGGAAACTTACCACTTGAACCTTTAGGGGAAGTGCGTCAAATAAGAGCCAATTAGGTCAGTATGTTATGTTTTAGTTTTTTTTAACTCTTGGTAGGCAGTCTACTCACCAAAGAAGTAGTTTTTGAAGTGGGCAAAAGCAACACCTTACCAGGCGATTAACGAAGCATGCGGGGCAATAAATTTATCCGCTTTAATATTTCCTTTTCGGTATCACTCTTATTTTCGGCATCAAGCAACAATGGACGGTAGAATGATTTTGTTCACTGCACATCACTTTCTCACCTTAAAGAGCAACACAGCTCTTTTTTATGCACATGTCACGTGCAGTATTTCTTTAAAATTATTTTTACGTGAAACAGCTTGTAAAAATGCATACTGGAATTCAGATTTTAGGCCCTCCAGTACTTGACATCTAAAAAATGACTAATAGGTTTTTGCTCATAACGGCTTCACGAACATCCTGACAAAAAAAAACAAATGTGCTTCACTTTTCACAATAATATTATAATAATATAAATGACAATAATAATATGCTCTTCTCAAGTAACCATAAAAAGTCACACATCTTTGCCAATATGTTTAATTTTATTCTTATATACCCGAAATATTGTGTATGCGGCGCATCTTCAATTAAGCTTTTCGCATTTGTTTCTTAGATTAGTAGTTGATGTCTAATTTCTTAAATCATGCTACTTAGTTAATGTCGCACATTAAAAATTTTTATGATCCGTTTTAAAAGGTTTGTATTGCTTCAAATGTGTATGACGTTTTCCTTTTGTTGGCCTCTAAATTTTATATGTGCCGATTTTTCGTGGGTCATTCCGTCAAATATCCTAGGTTTAGTACATAAGTGAAATGCGCAACAAGTTAGACAGGACACGGAAAGAAACACATACAACAGTTCACGAGCGCAACTACCAACTGTTTAATGTTTCTTTGGAGGAGAAATTCGAGGCCCGTGTACTGTGCGATGTCAGTGCACGTTAAAGAACCCCAGGTGGTCGAAATTTCCGGAGCCCTCCACTACGGCGTCTCTCATAGCCTTAGTCGCTTTGGGACGTTAAACCCCATAAACCAAACCAAACCAAACCAACTGTTTAATGGGGCGAAACAACAACAGCATATATACAGAAAAGCAGCGCATGCGTAAACATAGAGCAGGCACACACATCACAAAGACCGCAATTTTATAAAAACGAATCAAGATATGAAACTTCAGCATCATAGATCTGCAACGAAGCATCATTGCGCAGCGATCAGATAGTTTTTTAACATGGAAGGCCTCTAAGACAAGCTGGGCTTTTACATTGGTACTCCTGCCTAGAATCTTTGTCATCTCAAATCTTGCCCTACACTTGCAGGAAGAAATGTGCCTTACAAGGTTTGAATTTTTATCATTATTGTCAAAGTTTTTTGCATGCTCCCGTAGCCGGTCATTAATGCAACGGCCAATTTGGCCTACATAGGAAGAGCCTCAACTGTGGCGCACTTAACATGGGAAGTGCCATGCCTTTTTTTTGCAACCCCTTTCACAAACGCCAGAAATGCGGCAGCAAAGCTTTGATAGCTTGTTGGGGGCTGAGAACACCAAAGGTGCATGGTGTCTACCGGCCACTTTCTTCAGGTTATGAGACACCTGGTGCACATAGGGGACCACAACCGGCTTTGAAGCCGAATAGTCAGGTCTTTTTTGGGCGCCTTTTTGTTTCTGCAGGAGGGTTTCAGCGACGGCAGATATGACCGGACCAGGGAAGCCTACCGCCAAGAGGCGGGAAACCTGATAGTCGAGACTTTCCTGCATGCTATGAGGACACGACTTGTGAAGCGCCGACTCCAAACAGAGAGACGCAATGGCTCTTTTTACAACCTTAGAGTGTGAGGAGTCGTATCTCAGTAGCTCCTTGTTAGCACGGGGGGAATACATATGGCAAACGTGGCTGCCACGGAACATTAGTTTGAGGTCCAAAAAACGTAACTCATGATTATCTGGGAGTTCATGTGTAAAAACCAACCCTCGTCCTAATTGATAAAAAGCACTTGAAATCTGTGAAACAACCTGGTCAATGGATGTAAAGGTCCCAGACTTTAAAAGGATTAAAAAATCGTCAACATATCTAAAAACTTTTAAAACCGGGCCGTCACTTAGGGTTAGTTGCAATGAGTGGTCAATATAAGATAAAAAGATGTCGCATAAAATTGGTGCAACACATGAACCCATGCAAATGCCTTTGCGCTGCATATAAAACTGGTTGTCATGAAAGATGAAGGTAACATGCAGGTAATACTCTAAAATGTTTAAAAAATTATCTGTAGAAATAATAAATTGATTTGCGCTTACTGCAATCCGACAAAGATGGCAGATTTGTAGTTTTACCTAATGACTTCTTTCCAGAAAAAGCACTCGAGGCGGTTCGCAAGAACTTTGCACCCGTTAGAAAAAGCGAAGTGAGAGTAAAAACCAAATTTATTGACTTTTGTAAGAGCTTGCAACTGATGTCTTTAGCAAATGCAATCGATGCCAGTTCTGAGAATTCTTTGTCAGTATTTTTTACAGCAAAAACGCACAAACCTGATCTTTCATTTAGGACTATTGTAAGTGAGAAGAAATTCTGGCAACACCAAGTCAGCCCATTCCTTCTTGCTAAGCTTAAATGCCTTTCCATTAACGATCCGTTCTTGGTTAAAAAGTCAGCTGATGTTGTCGAGTTTCTGCAAAATAGCGATCAGATGGGTTCTGCCTCCTCTGTAGATATTCAAGATTTGTTTTATTCTGTACCACATGCTGACTTGGCCTCTGTTAGAGATTGTATCGAAAGCTCGGGGGCGGTGGCTTTCCAGAACATAGCCGGTATTTCTACAGATAATTTTTTAAAGCTTTTAGAGTATTACCTGCATGTTACCTTCATCTTTCATGACAACCAGTTTTATCTGCAGCGCAAAGTCATTTGCATGGGTTCATGTGTTGCACCCATTTTATGCGACATCTTTTTATCTTATATTGACCACTCATTGCTACTAACCCTAAGTGACGGCCCGGTTTTAAACGTTTTTAGATATGTTGACGATTTTTTAATCCTTTTAAAGTCTGGGACCTTTACATCCATTGACCAGGTTGTTTCACAGATTTCAAGTGCTTTTAATCAATTAGGTCGAGGGTTGGTTTTTACACATGAACTCCCAGATAATCATGAGTTACGTTTTTTGGACCTCAAACTAATGTTCCGTGGCAGCCACGTTTGCCATATGTATTCCCCCCGTGCTAACAAGGAGCTACTGAGATACGACTCCTCACACTCTAAGGTTGTAAAAAGAGCCATTGCGTCTCTCTGTTTGGAGTCGGCGCTTCACAAGTCGTGTCCTCATAGCATGCAGGAAAGTCTCGACTATCAGGTTTCCCGCCTCTTGGCGGTAGGCTTACCTGGTCCGGTCATATCTGCCGTCGCTGAAACCCTCCTGCAGAAACAAAAAGGCGCCCAAAAAAGACCTGACTATTCGGCTTCAAAGCCGGTTGTGGTCCCCTATGTGCACCAGGTGTCTCATAACCTGAAGAAAGTGGCCGGTAGACACCATGTACCTTTGGTGTTCTCAGCCCCCAACAAGCTATCAAAGCTTTGCTGCCGCATTTCTGGCGTTTGTGAAAGGGGTTGCAAAAAAAAAGGCATGGCACTTCCCATGTTAAGTGCGCCACAGTTGTGGCTCTGCCTATGTAGGCCAAACTGGCCGTTGCATTAATGACCGGCTACGGGAGCATGCAAAAAACTTTGACAATAATGATAAAAATTCAAACCTTGTAAGGCACATTTCTTCCTGCAAGTGTAGGGGAAGATTTGAGATGACAAAGATTCTAGGCAGGAGTACCAATGTAAAAGCCCAGCTTGTCTTAGAGGCCTTCCGTGTTAAAAAACTATCTGATCGCTGCGCAATGATGCTTCGTTGCAGATCTATGATGCTGAAGTTTCATATCTTGATTCGTTTTTATAAAATTGCGGTCTTTGTGATGTGTGTGCCTGCTCTACGTTTACGCATGCGCTGCTTTTCTGTATATATGCTGTTGTTGTCTCGCCCCATTACAGTTGGTAGTTGCGCTCGTGAACTGTTGTATGTGTTTCTTTCTGTGTCCTGTCTAAGTTGTTGCGCATTTCACTTATATACTACGAAGAACCAACTAGCCCGACAACACGCTCTTCTGATCCTAGGTGTGCGCAGCTCAACCTCCTGAACTTTGAAAGATATTTATGCTCTTGGAGTGCACGGGAATGATGGGGCCCCGAATTAAGTTGGCTACAAAAAACTTAAGAACCACAGGAGATTTCGTAATTAGAGCCCTGGGGATATACCAACCATCGAAAAAAGATATTCTATGAAATGAAGTGTTTGACGTTAAGGATTATATCTTTTAAATGCACACCAGTTCCAGCGTAATGCGCTAAGGCATCGTACAAATTTAGTTTTGGGCTGTATGAAAGAATGCTTCATTATAAAAAATGTTGCAATTTTTTTCGAAATGGTAGCTTCTTGAAGGCTTCATAGAGATTCTTTGCAACACGTCGTAGTACGCAAAAAAATGTTTCGCACCTGAGGTTATTACATATCAAAACAGAAAAGGTACAAATACTAGCAAAACGGCTTTTTGATTTTCAAAGCCTGCTGCAGATTGCACGCACTGGCGTTCCACGCAAAAATACGAAATGCGACTGATTTGACAGCCTTTTTTTGCTGTCCTTAATCTGGTGCTGTTTCGTCGCAACAATGTTTTTGTTTTAGAAGAGGAAATAATTGTACCATTTCAGCAGTCGCAGCCCAGTTTACGGCTCGGTACGTGGTCCGGGCGATGATGAAGCATTTGCATTTCCGGCGGCACCTTACAGTGAACATTTCCTTTCCGCCCAATATACACAAGCGCTATGTTAGCCTCTATAATTATTCGTCATTCCCCTCCCATCAAAGACCACTCTTAGAGAGTTACATCATAGGACGGTGCGCAATCCGCTACCGTGATCGGCTTTTCACAAGGGGCCACTGCGCATGCGTAGTTTGCCCGGAAGACAGCAGGGGGCGCCAGGTGCCGGTCACCAGCGCGCACGCCTGCCGCGTCCGGACCAATCAACGCGTGCGCAGTGTCCGCTTGCGGAAGTGGATCACCGTGGTGGAGCGCGGATCGCACCGTGCTATCACTCTATGACCTTCCCATGCAGGCTATGCGCCCGTCGTAGAATAAGCGGACCCGAGTGTCGTACACGACGAAAAAGGTCGAGGGGCTGGAATGCTAGTGCAATTAGTTTTTATAGATCAAGTTGCAACATTTTCTTTCCGGTCATTCCAAACCTTTTGTGCACAAAAAAAAATTCTGCAAAACGTGCATTAGCTCTTCATAAAGATACTAGCCAGGTGGCCTAAACTAATTACGAGCCCTGCACAACGGCCTCAATCATACACGATGTGTCGCTTCGGGACGGTGCACCCCACGACTTAGATTTATTAACATGACAGCGATACAGCGGACGTTTGAAGGAAAAACCACAAGCGTTGTCATATTGATTCAGGGTTGGTCGAAACTCTTGTGGCGTCGCACGTTGAGCTGTGGAATAATAATAATGTCACGGCTTGACGTACAGGCCGGCGGCGAGAACGGGTGAAGGCAGGGAGCACAGAAAAACAGGGCGGTCCACCAGCAGCAACGTCGTCGTCGGCGCGCGGCAAAACACTCCTCGTCTTTATCTTCCACTCGCGACACTACCTCCCCCTATAAAGAAGCATCGTCCCGATGCTAACACGAAAACAAAGGCACAGGGCGGAAAGCCGCACACGCGCACAAAAACTCCTGCTGGCCAGTGTAGAAGGAGGTGGGAAAATCAGTTCGGGGCAGACGATCATCGCGCGTAATACGGCTTAAGCCGCACTACGTGCACAATGTCAGGGCGGGGTGAACGACGTGATGACGGTCGTGTTCCTTCCGGCAGCACCTCGTAGTTAAGTTCTCCGAAGCGGCGAAGAACTGTATACGGACCAAAGTACCGCTTTATGAGTTTGTCGGAGAGACCTCGACGGCGTACTGGCGTCCACACCCAGACCTTGTCTCCAGGGTAAAAATGTACGTCGCGTCGACGGAGATCGTACCGTCGAGCGTCGGCATGCTGTTGGTGTTGGATGCGGAGTCTCGCGAGTTGCCGAGCTTCTTCCGCGCGCTCGCATACTATCCGGGCACCATCGTCTACGTCGACAGGCGGCTCGTGCGGTAGCATAGCGTCAAGCATCGTGGTGACCTGTCTGCCGTGGACCAGCTGGAAAGGCGTCATACCGGTCGTCTCCTGGACAGCGGTATTATAAGCGAATGTAACGTAGGGCAGTACCGAGTCCCAACTGCGATGGGCGACATCCACGTACATGGCGATCATGTCGGCCATGGTCTTGTTCAGCCGCTCCGTCAGCCCATTCGTTTGCGGATGGTACGCAGTAGTTCGGCGGTGGCTGGTGCAGCTGAGACGGAGGATCTCCTGTGTGAGCTTGGCCAGAAACGCGGCACCCCGGTCAGTGATCAAAACGGCAGGGGCACCGTGACGGAGCACAATGCACTCGATAAAAAATTTGGCTGCCTCAACAGCTGTCGCAGACGGAAGTGCTCGGGACTCCGCGTATCGCGTTAGGTAGTCCGTCGCTATAATAATGTACCTGTTGCCCGACTGCGACGTCGGAAATGGACCAAGAAAATCCATTCCGACGGTGTGGAACGGAACAAGCGGTGGTTCGAGTGGTTGGAGAAGACCAGCTGGTCGTATGGGTGGTGTTTTGCGCCTTTGACACTCTCGACAAGTTCTGACGTAGTGACGCACGTACTTAGGAAGTGTCGGCCAGTAGTACCGTTCTCGAATCCGTGAAAGCGTCCGGCTGTAGCCAAGGTGACCAGCTGTAGGATCGTCGTGGCAAGCTTGGGCGACCTCGGAGCGCAGGTCCTCCGGCACAACAAGGAGCCACGACCTCGGGCTGCTGTCGAAGTTCTGCTTGTACAATACGCCGTGCATTATCTTGAACGTCGGCAGCATGCGCTGGAAAACGCGAGGCACCGCAGCTTCGTGGCCTTCCAAGTGCGCCATCAGCTGACCAATCTGAGGATCACTGCGTTGCCGAGCAGCCATATCTGCCGTGTCCAATGCCCCAAGAAAGCCGTCCTCTTCGTCATTTTCGCCTCCCGGTGCCGGCTCCACAGGGGCTCGAGACAAGCAGTCAGCATCATGATGTTTGCGGCCGGACTTGTAGGTGATGGTGACGTCGTACTCCTGTAGCCGAAGGCTCCACCGAGCAAGGCGGCCTGCGGGATCCTTAATATTGGCGAGCCAGCACAGCGAATGGTGGTCGGTGACGACACGAAAAGGGCGACCGTACAGATAGGGCCGGAATTTGGTGATGGTCCAGATGACAGCGAGGCACTCTTTTTCAGTTGTCGAGTAATTTCCCTCCGCCTGCGAAAGAGCTCGGCTGGCATACGCAATAACCCTCTCAGCGCCATCCTGGAATTGCACAAGCACTGCTCCTAGTCCTTTGTTGCTGGCGTCCGTGTGGAGCTCAGTGTCGGCGTCTTGATCAAAATGGCCTAGTATGGGGGATGTTGCAAGGGCGTCTTTTAATTGGCGGAATGCTGATTGTTGCTCCTCGTTCCACTCAAAGGCAACGCTATCCTTCGTAAGGCGGTAAAGTGGCGCCGCGATCTGGGCAAAGTTTCGAACGAAACGCCTGAAGTATGCGCAAAGACCGAGAAAGCTTCTGACGGTCTTCTTGTCCGACGGTGGAGGGAAGGATGCAACGGCAGCCGTTTTCTCGGGATCTGGCTTCACACCCACTTGGCTGACGATATGGCCAAGGAACTTCAGTTCACTGTATGCGAAGCGGCACTTCGAAGGCTTGAGCGTAAGTCCGGCGTTCAGAAGAGCTTGAAGAACTGCTTCAAGACGCACCAGATGGTCTCTGAAAGTGCTTGAGAAGATGACGACGTCATCCAGATACACGAGACATGTCTGCCACTTCAGGCCGGCTAGCACAGTATCCATGACTCGTTGAAATGTCGCGGGCGCTGTACACAGGCCAAACGGCATCACCTTAAACTCGTACAGGCCATCCGGGGTTATAAATGCGGTCTTCTCGCGGTCGCGCTCATCCACTTCAATTTGCCAGTATCCACTCTTCAAGTCGATGGACGAAAAATAGCGGGCATGACGAAGACGGTCGAGGGTGTCGTCGATGCGTGGGAGTGGATACACGTCCTTCTTGGTCACCTTATTGAGTCGCCGGTAGTCAACGCAAAATCGAAGGGTCCCGTCTTTTTTCTTGACCAGCACTACAGGTGCGGACCACGGACTGTTGGATGGCTGGATGACGTCGTCGCGTATCATTTCGCGCACTTGCTCCTGGATGGTTTCCCTTTCCTTCAAGGAAACGCGGTACGGCGGTTGGCGAATCGGGTGCATTGCGGTGTCGACAATAATTCGATGCTTGGCGACTGGCGTCTGTCGAACTCGAGATGTCGTCGCAAAACAGTCGTTGTACCGATGCAAAAGGGAGAGCAGTTCGCGTGTTTGGGAAGGCTCAAGTTTGGGATCGATATCCAGGGGCAACGTTGTAGGGTCTCGTGACCCGGGCGGGGCCGCCTCCTTAGGCAGCGCAACTGCTTCTCGAACGTTGCTAAGCTCTTCCATTTGGGCTATTACTGACCCTTTCGTCAAGTGCTGCGGCTCGTTCCTGAAGTTGGTCACGAAGATGTTGGCTCGCCCTCGTTGAACATTTGCGACCCCTCGCGCAACACCAATGCCGCGCGTAAGTAACATCTGGACATTGCCTTCCAGAACGCCTTCTCCACATGCTGTTGTATCGGCTCGGACCGGCAGGAAAACTGTCGACAACGGCGGCAAGTGGACATGGTCGGCATCAATTTTCATCGCAAAGCCTGTGGCCCGGGGCGGTACTGGCGATGAAGAACGTGCGCGGAGGGTCAACCTGTTCTGCCCTATGTCGATTACGGCGCCATATTCACGGAGAAAGTCCATGCCCAGAATAACATCTTTAGAGCAATTCTCCAATATCACGAAAGTGGCGGGGCACGTCTCACCGTGGATCTCGACGCGGGCAGTGCACTTGCCAACAGGGTTTACGATGTGGCCGCCCGCGGTACGTATGGGCGGTCCGTCCCACTGGGTGGTAACCTTGCGAAGACGCCGAGAGAAACTGCCACTGAAGACCGAGTAATCAGCGCCGGTGTCCACAAGCGCCGTTACGTCGCGCCCGTCGATCAGAATGTTCACATTGCTAGAGGTTACAAAACGGTTTGCGTTTCCAAGGATACCATCGGTCGAGCTGGGACACACTAACGTAGACGGAGGTTCTTTGCTTCGTGCGACTCCGGCAACGCCACCTCCAGGCGTCGCCGTACTCAGTTTTCCCGAAGTGGCGAAAGGCTCTCACGACGAGACCCGCGAGAAGGGGATGGTGGGCGGCGAGGTGGCGGCGACCGAGAGGTGCGAGGAGCAGCTGTAACCGGTGAGGGAGAACGTCGAAGGTAGTCTTGTATGTCGCGGGGCTGCTCACCGTAGCGGGGGCACGGATCGGCCCGGTGAAAACCCCTTAGGCCGAGTTCGCGGTATGGACAGGAGCGATACATGTGATCAGGCTCACCGCAGTGAAAACACAGTGGGCGCCGGTCCGCAGTCCTCCAGATGTCGGTCTTCCTGCGTCTCGGCGGTCCCAGGCGTGCATCAGACGAGTGCAGGAACTCACGGCGTCGAAGGCCGGAATCGGGAGCGCTCTGGTCCTGGCGATGGGCGGGAGGAGGACGACGAACTGCGGCGGCGTAGCTCAGAGCTGGTGGGTCGGCTGCAGCTACAATTGGGACGTCTTCTGGCGCCAGCGCGTGTCGCAGTTCTTCGCGAACGGCCGACGCGATGGAGACAGAGGCGGGCTGCTCAGGAGTAGGGAAGAGCTTTTTCAGCTCCTCGCGGATGACGTCGCGAATTATTTCTCGAACATCGGCGAGACCAACTCCGCCCAGGTCAGACGAGGCAAGACTTGAGACGACAGGAAGGGCTCTCAGTCTCTGAAAGTGACTGGTTCTTGTCGCCAATGCCTGCTCGATGTTGGTAGCTTCGGCGACGAATCCGGCCACTGTGGTCGGAGGATTGCGGATGAGGCCTCCAAAGATGTCATTCCGGACACCCCTCATCAACGCCCGTACCTTTTTCTCCTCAGTAGCCCGCGGGTCGGCGCGGGCACTCAGACGCAGCACGTCTTCGACGAAGCTCCTGACGCTTTCGGTAGGTCCCTGGATGCGAGCGTGGAGAAGATCTTCAGCTTGTTGTCGCCGATGCTGGTTCGCGAACGTGCGTACCAGTTCGCTCTTGCACGTCTCCCATGATGTTAATGAAGCCTCATGGTTCTCAAACCAATACTTTGCCGTGGCTTCCAGGGAGAAGTACAGGTTTTGCAGGCATTGGTCTGGAGTCCACCCGTTATGTCGCGCTACTCTTTCATAGTTTTGGACCCAGTCTTCAACATCGTCAAGGCCATCGCCACGGAACGGCACGACAGATCTTGGAGTGAGAGGCACGTAGACGATCCTCGATGCAATCGCGGGGTCGGTTTGTTGTGACTGGGACGCCATGGTGACGTTGGCTGTCCTAGATGTCCGCGATCCCTCAGGCAAGAGTCCGAATTCCGGCGCTTGGCCTTGCTGGCGTCGGCTAGCGCGAGTCTCAGTTTCCGCCGAGGGCTCCTCCAAGAAAACTCGACGGCCAGGACTTAGGACGGGGCTCGAACTACGAGGCGGGGTGCGCTGCATGAGATGCGTTACCCAGCACCTCCACCAAATGTCACGGCTTGACGTACAGGCCGGCGGCGAGAACGGGTGAAGACAGGGAGCACAGAAAAACAGGGCGGTCCACCAGCAGCAACGTCGTCGTCGGCGCGCGGCAAAACACTCCTCGTCTTTATCTTCCACTAGCGACAATAATAGCTCAAGATCTATAAATCAAATGTCATTATGGCCTATGTAGTGTAAATTAATTACATCATCATCATCATCAGCCTGACTACACCCACTGCTGGGCAAAGGCCTCTCCCATGTCTCTCCAATTAACCCTGTCCTTTGTCAGTTGCCGCCAATGTATCCCCGCAAACTTTTAATCTCATCCGCCCACCTAACTTTCTGCCGTCCCCTGCTACGTTTGCTTTCTCTTGGAATCCACTCCGTTACCCTTGAGGGCCAGCGGTTATCTTGCCTTCGCATTACATGCCCTGCCCAAGCCCATTTCTTCCTCTTGATTTCAACTAAGATGTCATTAACCCGCGTTTGTTCCCTCACCCACTCCGCCCTCTTCCAATCTCTTAACGTTACACCTATCATTTTCCTTTCCATAGCTCGCTGCGTTGTCCTTAACTTAAGCTGAACCCTCTTTGTTAGCCTCCACGTTTCTGCCCCATAGGTTAGTACCGGTAGGATACGCTTTAATTACGCTTTGGGGTAATTAATTGGCAGTCGCCCATATGACTCGTGTTGAGTCAGAGCTGCCCCTAGGTTAAAGGACTCCTTTTGTATCTTATATCACAAGGTCTATTATGACTGCTGATGCATGCTACAGACTGTGTGCAACTTCAGGGGTTCTAATTTATAAGGAAAGTAGTAAATAATCATTGACGGCGTCGCTTCATACCTTCAAGGTAGAGCTTAAGTGTCCATTCAACTTTTATATTTGTTTAGTGGCACAACTATCGTCTTAACGTTTGGTCCGCATGAGGTGCAAATAAAGTTACTCAGAATCCTGCCTCGATAATGTGCTAATGCAGGTGTCGATTGGAGGTTTGCGCTGGGCAAGTGCTCTGGGAAATCAGGTGTAATTTTATTTTTCGATAATCCGAGCGGGAGGAGGTTGCGATCGGTGGGAACATTTCACTGTTCTATCCCGCCACACTGGTTTTCTGTTGCTGTACAGTATCATCATCATCATCATCAGCCTGACTACACCCACTGCAGGGCAAAGGCCTCTCCCATGTCTCTCCAATTAACCCTGTCCTTTGCTAGTTGCCGCCACTGTATCCCCGCAAACTTCTTAATCTCATCCGCCCATCTAACTTTCTGCCGTCCCCTGCTACGTTTGCTTTCTCTTGGAATCCACTCCGTTACCCTTAAGGACCAGCGGTTATCTTGCCTTCGCATTACATGCCCTGCCCAAGCCCACTTCTTCCTCTTGATTTCAACTAGGATGTCATTAACCCGCGTTTGTCCCCTCACCCACTCCGCCCTCTTCCGATCTCTTAACGTTACACCTATCATTTTCCTTTCCATAGCTCGCTGCGTTGTTCTTAACTTAAGCTGAACCCTCTTTGTTAGCCTCCACGTTTCTGCCCCATAGGTGAGTACCGGTAGGATACAGCTGTTATATACTTTTCTCTTCATGGATATTGGTAAGCTACCATTCATGACCTGAGAGAACCTGCCATGCGCGCTCCACCCCATTCTTATTCTTCTAGTTATTTCCCTCTCATGATCCGGATCTGCGGTCACTACCAGCCCTAAGTAGACATATTCTCTTACTACTTCTAGCACCTCGCTACCAATTGCGAACTGCGGTTCCTTTGCAAGGCTATTGAACATTACTTTGGTTTTCTGCATGTTAATTCTTAGCCCCACCGTTCTACTCTGCCTGTCTAGCTGATTGATCATGCTTTGCAGTTCTTGTCCTGAGTGGCTTAGCAAGGCAATGTCATCAGCGAATCGCAAATTACTCAGGTATTCTCCATTAACTCTTATCCCCAACTCTTCCCATTCCAGTCCCCGGAATACCTCCTGTAAGCAGGCAGTGAAGAGCATTGGCGAGATCGTGTCTCCCTGCCTGACACCTTTCCGTATTGGAATTTTATTGCTGACTTTATGGAGAACTATAGTAGCTGTGCAATCGTTATAAATATCTTCCAATATTTTCACATAGCACTCTTCCACACCCTGATTCCGCAATGCCTGCATGGCAGCTGAGGTTTCCACTGAGTCGAATGCTTTCTCGTAATCAATGAAGGCTATATATAGGGGTTGGTTATATTCTGCGCATTTCTCTATCACCTGATTGATAGTGTGAATGTGGTCTATTATCGAGTATCCTTTACGAAAGCCTGCCTGATCATTTGGTTGACTAAAGTCCAAGGTTGTCCTGATTCTATTAGCGATTACCCTAGTAAATACCTTGTAGGCAACGGACAATAAGCTGATCGGTCTGTAATTCTTCAAGTCCTTGACGTCTCCTTTCTTATGAATTAAGATAATGTTAGCGTTCTTCCAATCTTCTGGTACTCTCGAGGTCACAAGGCATTGCGTATACAGGGTGGCTAGTTTTTGTAGCACAATCTCTCCTCCGTCCTTCAGCAAATCTGCTGTTACCTGATCCCCACCAGCTGCTTTCCCTCTTTGCATTGCTCCTAAGGCTTTCTTTACTTCCTCCTTCGTTACTGGCGGGATGTCCCATTGCTGTGCTCGACTGCCTCCCTCAGTAACTTGATGATTACATTCGCTACTGTATAGATTCGCTGTACAGTATGCTGACATGAAATGCTGCATCATCGCCTCGACTTGGTATGTACTCATGTGCATGTGTAGGTCAGTACACTGCGGAACACATACGCTCCTCTTAAAGGACACGACGCAACAACCTGAGTCGTTATTTGCTACAGCCTTCCTTAATTAGGATCTGGTTTCAATTACGCATAATAGTCAACATACATCAGTATTGATACTAGAATACATGACACACAAGAGACTTCTCGAGTCTCAATGTGCCTCAGTGGCCTAGGGATGATGTGTCTGACTTGTAACTCGAAGGTGCTGGGTTCCCCGTTCACCGAGACAGCAGGAATTTGTTTCAGCGAAATCTGAGGTAGTCGAGCGTAATAACTCGAACGTTTGAGATGGAGTCACCTCCTCATTTTCTCCCATATTTTGCCTCAGACCTAGTGGTTAACTGACTGTTAATACTTCGAAACCTTTGTATGTTGTAAAGAGAACGCATTCGCAGTTCTTTTGCATTAAGTTCCGCCCAAAATGTCGCCCCTAAAGGACGACACAGCCGGACGACACTCGCATAATGGTGAAGCTTTAACTTTTTACTAAACGTTTACTGCATGCTTGCGTCTCTTTCTTCATATGGCGAAAAGATCAGAGAGAGGAAATGCAGTTCGAAAGCTGAGGCAAAAAAAGCATGAGATCACTGCGGCCACCCGCACTGGAGCAATGCGAAAGCAAAACGTCCACAAAGTAAATCGACGTCCGTGGGTGTTCTGACGTACATGTACCATACCGACATCCATGGCTCTTCGACTCCTAAGTGTATTTTTCGCGTTTTTTTCACCAAATTTTTCCCACCACCTTTTATAACACACTATCTGTCACACTCACGCTTTCACACATTTCACTTCAGAGAACGACATAATCGTGCGGACAAGTTTGCGGACACTTTTTACGGACGCCGCACATTAAAAAAAAGCTAAACTGATTGTTTTAACGCCGTTAAACCGAATGTGGCATGTTGCAAAAGCGTTGTTTCGTTTTGAATTAGCTGAACTATTGCCTAAACACTGTTTTTACTTGGGCTTCGAATTCGCTCGGCTCTTGCCTAGACATGGCCTTAGAGTCAATCAGTTTCTTTTAAGGTGTCGTACCACGTGACGTTCTCGTAGCCGCAACGTATGCAACTCATTTCATCTCAAGATTTAAAGGTCGAGGCTTCAGAGGCCCATCAGCTTTTTCAGGATTGCTAGTGCAGCCCTATTTTCACACTTAAAAAGCTCTGAAGCACTTTGCTCCCGACGCATGCACCTAAAAATGATTTCTTGGTTGGCGAGCCACACCGATGGCTTTCTGACGAATTTTTGCTCTCTTTAGCAAGGCTAAGGACGACGGTAAAGTTCGCGGTACACTTCATACGCGTATTTAGACTTCAGCAGTGTTTGCACTTAGTTAGAGAGCGCGGAGTATTTGCGTCTTTGCATCTTATTTTCTTGCCTTACAGTTTTTTCTTTCGCAGAGAATAAGTGCGAGCAGTGATTCATACTTATAAAAAGCTAAAAATGCACAAAAAGAAGACAGGGCGAACGAGAATACACGGGCAAGCTTCTTTCTTTCATCTGCTCACCACCTGTACGCAGACGCGCAGGCACAAGTTAAGCCTTTAGTTGCAAGTTCGGGCCTGACCACTGCGTGCGCGTCGTTTTTCCCTGCATCTGTGTTTCTTCAAGCGAGCACAGTTGTTGCAGCCTGTCCGTTTGACGCTAAATTGTCAGCGAGAGTAAACGAGCTCCTCCAATCGACGTCGGTTTGCACGGCCTATTGCAAAACCTGTGCGCCCTGAATTATATTTGCTGTGGCACTAGTGTATACTGTACAAATTCGAGCTTCGCAGCGCAACTATTGGTGTCGGAATTCGTATGATGCAACTTGGCCTCTCCCTTGCATCTGGTGAGCTAGGGCGGCTGGACCGAACCGGTGGACTTTTTAAGCACGTGAAAGTAATTTTCACTGCGTTGTCCTGTATCTCCTTCTTGCACCTCCGGTGTTTCTTACGTTGACTCCAACATCCCCCGTAACTCATCTGGCCACAAACTCAGGGCGCCCGACTTCTGGCAGTGAAATTTCGCGCCCCAGTTCACGTCTCCGGCATGAAGTCCCGCGCTCACACTCCATAGAATCCTCACGCATAGCCACGCTGCTAGCGGGAAGTGTTTATAGTCTTTATAATTTAGCCGCGAAAAAAAAAAAGAGATGCTTTTCACCCTACTTCATTCGTATAGTTTGCCCGCTGTTTCTGCTTTTCCGCGCAACTGAGCGCTTCTCCGATCTTTGCAGTTCGACAAGGTAAAAAGCAACATCGACCTGCGGCCCGGCATGTCCTGGCTGGTGAACAACGTTCACCTCGGCGACTACACCAAGAAGTGCGAGCAGGACCCCTTCAACCGCGTCAAGTTCATCAAGAACAACCTGTTCAAGATTCCCTGACGGTCACGGTCGAACCAAATGAGACTGAGGGGGGGGGGGGGGGGGGGGGGGTAGCATGTGCGGTGCGAGGCCATTTTCACGGATGAGGAGGACGCATGCTGCGGCGCTGGAGAGGAGACCGTGCCTCCTTTGGTTGTTTTAGTATAGGTTTAAAATTATTTAAAGAAACCATACAGTATAATATTTCGTATTCTACGAGGGAATGAAGTCCCAGACTATTATTGCTACTTGACAAGTACAGTCCTGGTCAAAAGTTTTAAAGCCACAGCGTTGGGCTGCAGCGAAATAAATGTTCCTAGAATGCTCCATGCAGCAGGTCACTGAAACGACAAGTCAAGCTGGAAGCTCCTCTGGCGCAAGAAAAAACCTTCTGCTTGCATTTCAAGGCCATTCGGTCTTTAGTAGTACCGTAATGGCTGTGTTACGCGGCTGAAGCGAAAAGCATTTATCCTTAAGACTTGATCAGGGCTTTACCTCTCATAACAAAAGGGGCAAGTTATAGCATTTGCTAGCTACAACCATAAAAAGTAAGACATGCGTGTAAAAAGAAAAATATAATATTAGCAACATTAACATAATAGTACGAACTTTGGCCAGCAGAGATATTCCCTGAAGCGATAAGCGAAAAGCGGGGAGTATAAGGGTTAGTAAAATATGAGAACAAATTGCAGGAGGTTGCGATCACTCATGACATGCAAATACTACAATATTAATTTAGACTATCATTGATGCAATGCCTAATAATACAATGTTAAAAAGGGGATATAAAAAAGCGCCGATATATCCTCAATCATTCTGAATTCTTGATTGTGAATGTGAGAAATACGTCAAACCTCATAGTTAACTTGAAACACTAATCCCGGTCACGGCACCAGTTAAGTTTCTCTTCCGGATCGTCGTCGGAATGGCCGGTTCGTCTATGATCTTACGTGGGGCGCTATGCTGGAAGGCCCAAGTTTGCTGAAACTCGGAATCTTCCCGAGCTCTGGCGACGCCCTCAGATGAGTTAACTAATGGTAGCAAGACAAAATCCCACCCTTGTCACGCCTCAAACTTCATTGGGTTATCTGGATATATTCCGTGCTTTATCATCACATCGTATCATGGGGTTTCTTGGGCGGTCTACAAAGAACGGGTCACGTGAGCCAACCGCCGGTGCACTTTTCATTTGTGTGTCGCTCCACCAAGTGCATTGCGTATGCAATTAGACAAACGAAGTTTGTTGAATTTTATAATGCACTTAGTACACCTTTATAAGCATTTTATAGTGTGCAAATTTTGGATTTAAAGCGCTTTAGAGTGATTCATGCATTATTAAATTTTGCTTTGTACCGCGAGGGAACGCTACCAACGCTACGGTCCCGCCATCAGCTGACTGCCAATGGCCACGAGGCACATGTGCAACGCTGTGAAGGCTACGGAAGTAGTCCGCAAAAAAAAAAGTGGGTGCATCACTCCGCGCTGTTCTATGGCCGTGTGGTCTAACGCGTCGCTCCGGAGAGTCGACAGGCAATGGGAGTGCGTGGGTTCAAATCCCGCATGCTGGAAATTTTTTTTGCGCACTTTTTTTTTTCATCGCAAGTTAAATTTCACGTGACTTGAATGAGAAAACTCGTTTTGTTGAGAATCGCTTGAATATTATGCCGTGTTCTGAAATGAACTGCATGCATCTGTTCATTTGGTGCATACCGCGTTAATGCGAGCTGTCCGAAATTCGTTGTCAATGAGCTGGCACCGGCTTTTGGTCAGCAGTGGCGGTTTTCTTCCCGATTCTGCAGCATTGTGACTATACTTTTTAGATGCAAGCGAGAGGTTTGTGCGAAAGATGACATTCATTCTTCAGGTTTAATTAATTAGCACAGTGGTGAGTGCTCTGCAGTGACCCGATTAACAAGTGGCCGTCTGCAACTTTCGATTTCGCCGTTGCCGAGGAGCCCACTTTTTTGTGGGCCTCTCTTAAGGTACCTGGTATGTTAGGAATTGTTCTGTGCAACCGGTTAGCGGCTGATCCGGTCTTCGCCAAAAGAGTCTGGGACCGACTTTGGCGCTGTGCTGTAGAGTAGCCCAAAGGACTTGGCGAGAACAATTATATTTTACTGATCGCAAAGTTCAGAAGCAAGATGTCTGTTAATTTAGAATGCTGCTTTATCATGCAGGAGCGCAGAAAACATGATCTAGACTTCTTAATCGCCTATTTTCTCACTGTATATGTGTCACATTCTTCTGCATATCTGCAATTCTTTAGTTTTTGTTAAGATATCTCCGTTCTTAAGCAAAGCGCCTTTTCCTTTGTCATTGAAGAGAGCTCTATAACTTGGCTATTATATGCGGCAAAAGAGCAGTATATTTAAACTGATTGGTCAAATTATTTTTACACACACCACCTCGATATGGCCTGTTTTCCCGTGGTAAGTGTTAAATTTTGAACATAGTGTTGATTCACACAGTGACAGAAAATAGTACTGCCTCAAGAGTCAGCTTGGCACGATTTCCCTGCTCTCCTAGAAGAGCAGAAGCTGCTCAGGCAGGATTTGCATGCAGCCAGGTAAAAAGAGTTCCAAAATACTTAAAATACTTCTAGGAAAAAATACTTCGAAAGAGCTAACAATAAATGAGACAGGACAATCAAGAATGCTGACCCCGCAGTGTTTGCGAGAAATGGTTTATCCTGGAAACAGCCAGTGGCGTGGATCACTGTGCATACAAATTAAAGGACACGTGCGGTGGATTTACACCACCACACAATTGGTCAAGTGCTCCAAAACTGAAAAAAAATGTGGACCCATCGAACAACACTATTTGACTAAATGAAAACCTGACCAATGTACTAACAAAGACGTGACTCGAAACAAATTCACACTCAACTGAGCAAGAGCCAGCTTGAAATCATTCACACCTCCGAAAAATTAAGGACAAAACATACAGTACTGGCTAACTCAACACTGGCAATGCATAACATGTCAAAACGACCAGAGATTGACAGTAATGCAAGACAACACCAAACCAGGAATCTCTTTTCAGGACATGAAGATCAGACACCCATACCTACCATTCCCAACCCTCACACACAAAATGAGGACAATGCCTAGAAGTTTCTGAATGTTGCAACTTTTCGGACAGCATAATTGAATAAATTCCTGTTCAGTTAGTCGAACGAATCAAACAGTATATGTTCAAAATTATTTTAAATTAATCAATTTGCTCTCAAATTTTCAGATACTTTTCGAATAATTGACACAAAGCTTGATTAAGCTCCACTGTATTTTTCTGCAATTAATCTTCCAAAAACTGCACACATTGACGACGTGTACCAGTATACGTATTCTAATTGGAAAAAGTACTATTTGCACTCCCTTACAAATTCTACTTCTATACAGACACTATTAACACGACCCTGCCCGATACACTTTGATGCAATGATTTGATGGAAATCTTACAATTTTTGATGGAAATGTTACAATTTCCTCGGTAGACTGATCAACACACACACCCATATGCACATATATTTCAAATTTCCACCCACACACGCACAAAGGTGATCACAGCAAGCCGATGAGTCCTCTCTCTTTCCTCGGTAGCATGTGTATTACACATCAATTCGAAGTCAGGCAAGTTCCTCGATGCCACTCAAATCTTCATCACTGGAATCAGTGCTCGACTCATCAGAGGAGGAGTTGCACAAGTCAGAAATGCTGAAGACAACCGGTTCAATTTCAGCGTCAACAGTCATATCGCGTTTGCATGCTTCAGCCTCAACTTTCTCCACATGAACACAACAGTTTTGCCAGTTTTCCTGGCTTACAGACGCCAGTGCTTCCGGCAGGAGCTTTTCCACTTCAGCCAAAGTGAAACATTTATTGCGACAATGAATATTGCATAAGAATGCAATCTGCCAAGTGAGACAAATGCTACCGTTTAAAAACCCATTAAAATGCATGCATGAAATAGCTGGAAAAATCCATGCACTTATTACATGCCCAAACATGAGGTAATACAAAAACTTATCTACATTGGGTGCAAAACTGCTCAGTTACTGACAAACCGAAGCGGTTATTGAGGTTTAATGTCCCAAAGTAACTCAAGCGATGAGTCATGCTATGGTGAAGGGCTGCCAATAACTTCGACCATATGGGGTTCGTTAACATCCACTGACACTGCACAGTGCACGGACCGCTATCACTAATAAATGGGAGAACATTTCATTACATGCATGAAAGCAAAAACAGAGCATTCCTACAGCCATTGTGTTCAATGAATAATGTGCTTTCCTCGTGAAATAGTTGGCCTTCATGTCAGGGCTGGACTTTGAAGGGGCCTTTACGCCAATGTAGGTCCCATCGACGCATCCCACGACGTCTGTGATGCCGCCGCTCAGAAGGAAACGCTCCTTGACATACGCACGCTCGGCCGCAGTCGTGGGGAACGCGAGGCACCGCTTCTGCACAGCCGCGTCGATACGCGCGTCGGAGACGTCCCTCACAGAGCGGCTCACAGTGCTTTAGTGGCGTCCAATAAAGCGGTCTGCGCCGACGCTCCCCTGGAAGCTCCCGGTCGCGAAGAACCGGGGGACGCAGAGGACTTGCTCTTCGACCGAAAGCGAATGAGGCCCGGTACGCACTCTCCGCAGGCGTGGGTCGTCGCCTAACTCTTCACACAACCATCGTACCGATGTTTTGGAGAGGGGAAAATATCGCTGGAATTCGTCGTCCGCCATGGCAGTAAACACCTCCAGCCGGCCGTACTGACATTTGCCGTCAGAGGAAGCGATGACCCAGGCTGCTGCTGCTGCCGCCATGACAGTCCCGAGATGAATTCGGGGCACTTCACCGTTCACGAGTTTAGCTCCGAGTTCACCTGTCAATCAAAACCATTGGTCACGCCCCCGGCGTGCCGTACATAAATTATAGGCGTACGCGCTATGGGTGGGCCACTCCCAACATCCCTGCCTGGTACAGGTATGCTGCTCGGCTGTGCTGATTGCTGACAGACATCGACGATGTTGACCATCGAAATATAACAGGCAAAACGGACGTCATCGCTGATTAATCTAAGCACCTCTGCGAAGGACACGCAACGTGGCGACAGCCGCCGATTTCTTCGCTCGCATACCAAGATTGCACAACACTATAGCCTGTTGCAACCACGTAACACACTGCACAATGCTGACGGCGCGTCACGCCTGCTTGCAAGGCGTCAAACACGGAGCACGACGACGAAACGGTGCTTTGAGCACGTCCTACTCCAACAACATCGCATCACAGGTGTTTGGCTTGGCCGTCCTTTCATCGGTGATAAAGCTCAGCATCAATGTGTCAAACACATCCGGGATCGACAAACGGTGGCTGCTCGAGACCCAGTGCGATAACGAGGTTGTAATTTCCAGCACGCAAGCACTGCGTACTTCACAACCGTAACACCTTTCTGTGTTATAAGTCCGATTCCATTATTACAAACAGGATCCCTCATCTGCCCGAACGATATTATTGCGATGTCACTGCGGTATACAACGGCGATCGACGTTAGTGACAAAACCAGTACGCAAAGCCTTGAAGTGCGCAACGTAAACAAATACTACGCAGATACGCGCGCCACCACCTTCACAGCTTTTAGTCAGCGTCTGATGACATAAGATGAGTTGTGCCGCTGGGTAGCAGATCTTCGCATCCGCAGTGCACTAAAGAGGCGCCACACACAACAGGTATACGTAATGAATCTCTTGAATACAGCCAAACAGCATTTTTTTTTCGCCGCATCACAGACGCTCGCACGGCCAATTTCTACCGCTGAGATTCGCCAAGAGCGTACTAAAAGCAATGGTACTAAAAGCAAGCGGGGTGCGGCAGCGGCCGTAGCAGCGGAGAACTCCACCTGAGACACTGCAGAGAGCAGCAGTGACGCGGGGGTGCAGTGCAGCTCAGTTTTTTGCTTTTGTGTATTATGCAAGCCAGAAGATGCATGACTAATATTTTAATATACGACACAATAAAATATATTATCGCAATGCCCGAAAAATAAGACAGATTAAGCGTGTAGTAGTTACCCAGTCTTTCCAGTCGAAGGCAGCGCTACCGGCGGCGTGTCAGCGCAGGAGCTCTCTCTCGTTTTCGGCACGGTGGGCTGTCGCTCTGGTTCGTATACAAGCTACGTTGCAAGCTATGGCCTCACTATCGCCACTAGCGGCAGAATGTATCAATTTTTTATTAATTCCCTAAAGCTATGCTCTTCAACAACGCTTCGTTGGATTCACATTTTAAAATACATTTGGAAATGAACAAAATGTTCATAATATCTTCTGCTGCTTTTTAACGTATTCGAGAGAAGAGAAGGGGTTGATACAAGAGTGCACCTAGTGCGCACTGTTCGTCTTCGGAAACGGCGAGACAGATAGAGCATGAAAAAGAAGACACGCCTTTGACGCGCCCGAAAAGGCGTGTCAAACAGCTAGCGGTGAGTGTGCAGATAGATAGCAGAGAAGTCACGATTTCGCGATTGCTGATATGGCGCTGATAACTTCAGGTAGCGCTGCGGCCTGGTATTGTGCAGTGTATTGTGTTTTAAGTGTGAAACAGGCGCGTAGGGTGCGCTTGTATCGCGTTTACGTGGCTTTATCTCTACATTTTATTGTCCGCTGCCTGCGCACGTTCCGCGCTATCTTCGATCACTGACTGCCGTCATCGCAAACTCGGATGAAACTCGGGCGAGCGCCAAACTCGGGCCTTCCGGCATAGCGCCCGTGGTTAGCAGTTCGAAGGGCACCTCGCACCTTCGTCCACTCGTCCGGCGACACGTTGCCGGTTGGGGCAGCCACTCAAAACTTCTTGACAACAAAACTAGTTTATTGAAGACGAGACCAAAACTAAAGGCAACAGGAGAAAAAGGCGGTTAAAAGAAAGGCTGTCTAAAAGAAGGGCTGTAGAAAAGCGGCCGAGATTGAGCCTCGGCGCGCTCCCTCGCTCTTTGTTTGCAGCGGGTTTTAATACCTTCGATAATTGGGCGGAGCTTTATTAAATCTGCTCTCGCCCAATTTCGACCAATATCGCTGCAATGGCACTGTACAGTACATACGAGTGGGAGGAGCCCATTGCTCGCGCACTTTTCCTCTAACATGCAACCTATCGTGGCACCAGTGAAGTCCGCCGCTTAGCCAGACAGTCGGGTCGTTTCAGAAGTCGCCGACCTTACTGACCCCCCTCCACTTGAGAGCTAATCTCTTTTAAATGGGCCCCGCCGCGGTGCTTCAGTGGTTACGGCGCTCGGCTGCTGACCCGAAAGACGCGGGTTCGATCCCGGCCGTGGTGGATGAATTTCTATGGAGGCGAAATTCTCGAGGCCCGTGTGCTGTGCGATGTCAGTGCACGTTAAGGAACCCCAGGTGGTCGAAATTTCCGGGGCCCTTCACTACGGTGTCCCTCATAGCCTGAGTTGCTTCGGGACCTTAAACCCCAATAAACCAAACCAAACCAATCTTTTCAATAGGAAACGGTCGTCGCATTGGGCAGCGTCCGAGGCGCGCGACGCGCTGTCACCATTCCTAACTTCTCCAGACTTCCGACAGACACGGTAGGGGGAAATTAGCTACTGGCGCCGTAGGCTTCTAGCTTAACACTCATGAAGTTACAGAGCAGTGTAAATGACTGAATACGTGCGCACTAGAGTGCCACCAATTTGCGCAGGTTAAAAAATGACGACTTTCATCCTCGTCTTCTAAGATATGGTACTTCTCAATATGCATGTTAAATTATAGATATCAGCCTAATAGAACACCAAGCCTTACGCAGTTTTTGCGGCCAACGAGCAGCGACCTCTGCGTGTGGTGCGTTGCGCATACAAACCAGTGCTTCTCTTGAATTTTGAGCGCATCTTAACGAAGCGAAGCACAATACTGCATCTCACATTGGCTCCAGCTGAGTCTTCGGCAAGTATCTTTGGAAAATAAATGTTTGGAAAATAAAACTCAAATGTTTGGAAAATAAAAGATCGACAAGAGCTATACGCTGACCGTCGCTGATATAATGCATTGCTGGGGCAATTTTATTCAGGCAGTGCCGCAAAGTGGCTCATTGCTTCATCAGAGCGTTTCCTATTCCACGCAGTGGTATGCCGGAACTTTTCATACAATCATCATCATCAGCCTGACTACGCTCACTGCAGGGCAAAGGCCTCTCCCATGTCTCTCCAATTAACCCTGTCCTTCGCTAGTTGCGGCCACCGTATTCCTGCAAGTTTCTTAATCTCATCCGTCCACCTAACTTTCTGCCGCCCCCTGCTAAGCTTGCCTTCTCGTCGAATCCACTCCGTTACCCTTAAGGACCAGCGGTTATCTTGCCTTCGCATTACATGCCCTCCCAAGCCCACTTCTGCTTGACCACCTTAGTACACAGCAAAAGATATTTCACGAAGCACACAGCGATTCTCCGCGCGGACATGACGAAATTGAGCTGTACAGTCTCCACCGTAATACGAAGGACGCTTTGCCGATAAAACTTTCGCGTAACCTGATCAAAATGAGGTGTTTATTACGTATGCTAAACTGATGCCGCTGGTGCGCCCGTGGGTAAATGCAAGAAAGCTTGTTATGCCTGATAAAAGTTCAAACGTTATCCGTGTAAATGCGGCCGCACCTTCGTACAACTGGGAATTTCAGGGGTGTGATTCAAAGATATTAGTCTTGCTGCTGAGCAATATTCGCTAGGTGCTTCGCCCTTCGTCGCTTTCATGTGTGCATAAGCGGAAGGAGAAATAGATAACAGAATGCAAACATTGTGAAATGGACTTGTTGTGTCCCCTTGTTGCTTTTGTGTGTGTGCGCCCCCGCGTCCTCCTCCTAACGACCACTCAATCCTCCTCCTAACGACACTTGCCCCTCGTCGCACGCTGTCACCGGATGCCCCCCCACGGTGCGCCCCCGCACCCTCCTCCTGTTCTGGGAAGCCACTCCCTGCCGTGGACGCTTCTCCACTCCCTCCTTTCTTCGGGCGGCCAGTTCGGCTCCTGCCTCGGTCGACGCTGGTCGCACCCTCATCGGCTTAAAATAAACGAAGTCTTAAAGTACCGTGTGCGTCTTTCGCTGCATTCAACACAGCGACTGGACACGACAGTGGCGACGAGAAAGTGGATTCGACCCGCGCTACGCAACGCTATTGACAAGCCATGGCTACGCGAGGGTTTCCCAATCAGATACCGGAATTCAACGGCTCATCGTGGTCATCGTGGGTTGGACGCCTTCAGTTCTACTTTGAAGCTAACAACATCACAGACCCAGCCTTGAAGAGGGCCAACCTGCTGACGCTGTGCGGGGAGCAGACCTACGATACTGTCTGCGCCCTTATTCAGCCAAGCACACCAGCGGCAGTGTCTTACGACGACATCGTAAAAGCGCTGCAAAAGCACTACGACCCAAGGCCATCCGAGGTCTACAGCCGGGCTCGCTTCCAACGACGAGATCAACTGGGAGGAGAAACTGTGAGCGCCTACGTAGCCGCGCTCAAGAAGCTCGCTGCCGACTGCAATTTTGGAACGCTGTCGACAACAGCTACCGGGCAGGAGGGAGACGCAGCTTCTTCTGCTAACACCACCATGCTTCCCTTGGACGTGATGTTACGCGACAGATT
The DNA here is from genome assembly GCF_055824585.1 of Amblyomma mixtum. Classification (NCBI taxonomy): domain Eukaryota; kingdom Metazoa; phylum Arthropoda; class Arachnida; order Ixodida; family Ixodidae; genus Amblyomma; species Amblyomma mixtum. The sequence goes on along the minus strand of NC_143015.1, from coordinate 69,691,080 downwards.
TGTGTGCGGACTGAGTGACGAGTCACTGCAGCAGCGCCTGTTCGCTGAGAAGGACCTCACATTCAGCAAAGCTTACGACATCGCCGTTCGAGCGGAGAGCGCCGGTCACCAGCAGAGAGGGATTCGCCGGAACACCGAGCCGGTACACCAGACAAGCAACCAGGTGCGCAAGCCTTCTGTTGTTGTAAAATCGGTCAAAAAGGCACAACGCTGCTGGCGGTGTGACGACCAACACAACCCCCAGGGATGTCGATTCCAGTCAGCCACGTGTAATTTTTGCCACAAGCGAGGGCATATCGAAAGAGCATGCATTACGAAACGGAGACTTGCCAAGATAAAGTCACCTTCCCAGCCTAATCACAGCGTCAACGCCTCAGAGAATACGCCGCTATCTGATCTCCATGGAGCAACATCAGCAACACCATCTGTGTTGTACGACCTGAACACCATGAATCTCGGCACGCGACCGAAGATTTTTACAGAAGTAAGCGTACATCACCAGCTGATTAAGTTCGAGGTGGACTCCGGCGCAGCCTGTACTCTGATCAGTGAGGACACGTTCCGAACTTCATGGCCATCTGACGCACCCGCCCTGCAACAAGACGACACGCACCTGCGAACGTGGTCAGGACAGAATCTGCCACTATTGGGCTCTGCCAACGTGCAGGTTAACTAGAACGGCCAGACCCATACGCTACCTCTGCTTGTTGTGAAGGGCACAGGATCAAGCCTTCTAGGGAGAAACTGGTTTTCTCCACTAGGCGTGATGATATGCGGCATACACCAGACGCCGAGCCAGAACATGGTTGAGCAACTGCAAGAGAAATACGAAAGAGTATTCTCGGAAGAGATTCCAGGAAACGAAGGGCCCCCGGTCACACTGGAGTTGTTGGACAACGCGCAACCCAAATTTCTGAAGGCCAGGCCGGTGCCGTTTGCTCTCCGAGATTCAGTTGAAAAAGAGTTGGACAAACTGGAGCAGCAAGGTGTCATCGAGCCGACGCAGCATTCCATCAAACTTTCAGCGTACGACTACGCTCTGGTCTACCGCAATGGGAGTAAACATCAAAACGCCGATGCGCTAAGCCGTCTGCCACTAGACGCAACTGTTGACGAACCATTTCCACCAGGAGACGTTCTGATGTTCGAAACACTGCCAGAACCTCCGCTTACAGCAGGCACAGTTGCAGCATCTACGCAGAAGTGCGCAGCTCTCCGGCTAGTTTACACAGCTGTTCAACAAGGCAACGTGCATAAACTCAAAGGGGACAACTTCGACGCTTACCGCAGGCGAGCTACAGAGTTGAGCACCCATCGCGGCTGCATCATATTTGGGTCCCGAGTTGTGATGCCGAGAGAACTACGCGCACAAGCTATGACTCTCATCCACGCCGGACATCGGGGCATCGTTGCAATGAAAAAGTGTGCCAGAAGCTACATGTGGTGGCCTGGCATTGACAACGACATCGAAACAGTGGTGCGAGAATGCAAGCCTTGCCAGAGCAGCCGGAGCGCCCCGCCGAAAGCTCCTGTCCCAGAATGGGAAAAGCCAGACACACCATGGCACACACTGCACATTGATTTTGCAGGACCAATTGAGGGCTGCACTTTCCTTGTGGTCGTAGATGCCTACACAAAGTGGCTTGAGAAAAGGCAAATGGGACAGACGACTTCGGCAGCAGTCATTGACAACCTCCGATCACTATTTGCAACGTTCGGCCTGCCGCGCAAGGTAGTGTCGGACAACGGAACACCGTTTGTGTCTGCGGAGATCCTCAAGTTTTATCGCGACAACGGGATCTCATCAGTTACATCGGCCCCCTACCACCCAGCGACAAACGGACAAGCCGAGCGCTACGTAGCCGAGCTAAAACGCGCCCTTGAAAGAGATCAGACAGGCTCGCTGCAGCGCCGCCTTGCGCGCTTTCTCTTCAAGCAGCACACGACGGTTCAGAGCACAACAGGCGAGACCCCCTCGAAAATGATGTTCGAGCGTGAAATGCGAACCCAGCTCACAGCCATCCTCCCCGAGCCAAAGGCAGAGACGTTCCGGGAAGAAAAAGCAATTCCGCGCTGCGGCACGCTTAATGAGGGGCAGCGCGTCCTCGCCCGACAGTTTCTGAAAAAGCCACGCTGGGAGGAAGCTACAATTGTCAGACGCATAGGCCTGCGCTCTTGGCTCGTCAACATACATGGCACAGTAGCACGCCGACATCTCAACCAGCTCCGTAGATTTACGACGCCGTCTGAGAGCTGTCCGCCAGCGGAGAGAACACGTGCACCATTTTCCCACATAGCCTGGCACCTCTTCCCGGAAGAAGAGACTTCGCCCAGGACAGACCTAGGAGACACAGCGAACAACAGCCAGCCTACAAGTGTTTCTCCCCCGAGCGCACAAAGCCAGCGCGCCTCCCCGCGTGAGCGCCGACCCCCTGCACGATACCAGGCAACTTTCTAAGGGGGAAGGAAGTGTTGTGTCCCCTTGTTGCTTTTGTGTGTGTGCGCCCCCGCGTCCTCCTCCTAACGACCACTCAATCCTCCTCCTAACGACACTTGCCCCTCGTCGCACGCTGTCACCGGATGCCCCCCCACGGTGCGCCCCCGCACCCTCCTCCTGTTCTGGGAAGCCACTCCCTGCCGTGGACGCTTCTCCACTCCCTCCTTTCTTCGGGCGGCCAGTTCGGCTCCTGCCTCGGTCGACGCTGGTCGCACCCTCATCGGCTTAAAATAAACGAAGTCTTAAAGTACCGTGTGCGTCTTTCGCTGCATTCAACACAGCGACTGGACACGACAGGACTCTAAAACACCTTCCGAGTAGAGCACATCAACTCTCTCAATCACAGCACTCTGTTTTCATGAACTGAGCTGAATAATACACTTCTACACTCAGCAGAGAGCCTACAATCTCGCACAAAAGTTGGCGAGCCCTTCAGGCGTCTTTTTGGTGCCCTTACCCTCCTCCGTCGCTCGCACATGAGTGCACAAGTTGATAGGTCGCTCTTCGTTAGATGACGTCAAGCAGCTACCATGGCCGCGGCCAATAAGCCGCGAAGCTACGGCTGCTCGGGAAGCCCCGCCCGCGGTGGTGGTGGTGGTTAAAATTTTTTTAATACTCAAAGAGAGTTTGGGGGTGAGAAAACCCCGCTGCATGGTCGGTATCTTTAGTCCGGGACACCGCACGACGAGGCCCCGTCTCGCGCCCGCTTTACTACAGTCCTTTGGGACTCCAGTGTACAGCAGTTGAGGAGAGCAGTCTCCCGTGCCTCTCGGGTGGGGGTGGGGAAGGTGAGGATTCTGTGTACATGCCCACACCATGTGAAAGATGTCGCAGATCTCTCCACAGTGCGGGCAGCGCCCATCTATGTTCGCATCGAAATATTTTGCTATGACAGGACAGAGAAGAGTTCCTGTCTGCAGCCGACGCAGAGTTCGCTCCTCCGCCTTACTGAGCCCCTTGGCAGGTGCCGGGTAGACACGGTGGCTGTCGCAGTAATGAATTAAGATTTCGCGGAACTGCAGAAGCGGTTTATGAGCTTCTCTACCAGGAGAGCTAGGAGCCGCGCGTTACTTTCAGCGAAATTTTCTATCGTGCACTCAAATTTGCTGACAAGGAACCCCTGGTGATTGTTGGGGATTTCAACGCCCCCAGCCCTCCCTGGGACTGGGGGCGACATTGTAGGCTCTCTACTGAGTGTAGAAGTGTATTTGGCTCAGTTCATGAAAGGCAAGATGATGTTTTGAGAGTTGAAAGAGAAGTTGTCCCGATGAGTCGGCAGTCATTACTTTGACAGTCTCAAATCCTGCGCGCAGCGGTCATTAAATTAACGCCGAATACCGTTTATTTACACTGAGTAATCGTTGCGCTTCCCGGCATGCGCACAGGCGCTCCAGGCCAGCAGTGCCAGTGGCAGCAGTGTGAGATAAGTGCTGGAAGCGCTGCGAGAGCCATGTAAAATCAACGTTCTCCTTAGAACAGCCATCTTCCAGGATGGAAACGCAATGAAGATTCCGATTACACCGCCAGCTAGCTCCTGCTGCCGGGCGCCCAGTCCAACATGGTGGTCATGTCTGGGCCGGTTACTAGGTGGCGCCACTTCTCCAGCGTGGCAGCACCCATCAGGAAATTGTGAAATGCGCAAGAAAATGCGCCTCAGCTTCGTATAACCGTTTATTTAGGTATTGTGCCTGCTTTGCAAGTGTTGCCCCTTCTCTCTATCGTCAGAGTCGTCCTGTCTGTTCGCTGTTTCTCTCCCTGGATGTGTGTTCGTGCGAAGTGCTTTCCACTTCGAAGACTCCTTGAGGAGCTTACAGATTGAATGCAGCCGCTTTTCGGAAATGCCTGAGAGCGCGAAACCTGTCGGCCCGGGCGCTGGATTGTATTCCCTGTCTTCTGCGTCTTTCCCTTCCCCTCTTGTTCTCCGCCTTCCATTTGTTTTCTTCTGCCCCTTTCTCGTCCAGAAAAAGGAAGGTTGGCGGCAAAGGACGCCTTTCAAGGCAAGGCATGGAGCCGGAGTACCCGGGTTCGAACCCGTCCGCGGCGGCAGCGTTTCGATGGAGGCGAAATGCAGAAGGCGCCCGTGTGCTGTGCGGTGTCAGTGCACGTTAAAAATCCTCAGGTGGCCAAAATTATTCCGGAGCCCTCCACTATGGCAATACTTTCTTCCTTTTTTCTGTCAGTCCCTCCTATATCCCTTCCCTTACGGCGCGGTTCAGGTGTCCACCGAGATATGTGAGACAGATACTTCGCCATTTCCATTCCTCAAAAAACCAATTATTGTTATTATTATTATTATTAAGGCCGCCACGGTGGCTCAGCGGTTATGGTGCTCGGCTGCTGACCCAAAAGACGCGGGTTCGATCCCGGCCGCGGCGGCTAGAATTTCTTTGGAGGAGAAATTCTAGAGGCCCGTGTACTGTGCGATGTCAGTGCACGTTAAAGAACCCCAGGAGGTCGAAATTTCCGGAGCCCTCCACTACGGCGTCTCTCATAGCCTTAGTCGCTTTGGAACGTTAAACCACATAAACCAAACCGAACCTATTATTATTAAGTTATCATGTGTATACTATAAGGAGTAATTATTATTATTATTATTATTATTATTATTATTATTATTATTATTATTATTATTATTATTATTATTATTATTATTATTATGGAAAAGGCGGCTCTAAAATAGTTTTTTTAGGGAATGAAATGGCGCAGTATCTCCCGCGTATCTTGGTGGACAGCCGAGCCGCACCGTACGGGAAGGGATAAAGGAGGGAATGAAAGAAGAAAGGAAGAAAGAGAACCCGCAGCGAAGGGTTCCGGAATAATTTAAACCACCTGGGAATCGTTTCATGCACCGGCGGAGTGCAGCACGCGAACACCTTTTGCGTTTTCCTCCGTCTAAACACGGCTGACACTGTAATTGCCTCACCTTACATCCCTTACGCTTCCCCTCCTTCCTGCAGCACTTGTCTTCACTCGGACCCGGCAGGTCGAATTTCGATGGAGGCGGAATTCTGGAGCTTACAAAACAGCACTCCACCTTCACCACAACACTTCAACCGAAAAGCTCCGAGCCTTAGGACTACACAACACCTTCAAGAAATTGAGAGAGGCGCAACTAGTCTCCCAACTGCGCAGACTACAGCAGACCCCATCTGGCAAGGAGCTCCTAAAGAAACTGGGCTACACCGATCAACTTCAAGAGAAACAGAGGACAGAAACAATTCCGGACGGGTATCGCAACACACTAAAACTAACAACACTCTTACCTAGGAGCATGGATCCCAACCTACACAATGCACGCAGAGAGGCGAGGGCCCATTACCTGCAAAGGACACTAGCACCCCAAGAAACGGCGGTACACGTGGACGCAGCCACATACACCAGAGCAGCGGGGCGGAACAACAGCAACACGGTAACAACGGTGATTGATTGGACCCTACGCGAGGTCACCAGCGCATCTCAACAAGACTTTACGATAGTCGAGGCTGAAGAAGCGGCCGTCGCTCTAGCGGCAACGGAGGGCTGTCGGTCTAAAGGGTCTCTAACAACCCTTACAGGCTCATAAACGCCGTGCTGCAACTACCTACGCGGCAGAATAGGGCAAAGAGTGCTCCGCATACTCCGCTCCAGAGACCACATAACACAACGACAACCAAACTAAGAACCAATCAGGCATACGATAGTATGGACGCCGGGACATACGGGAGTAACAGGGAACCAAGAGGCGGACAGGATAGCTCGAGGGTACACTTATTACCGAGCATCCAATGTAGGCGGCCTCGAGGGGACCGAACCTGTACCCCACGACTTTTCGAAGATACAATATTACTACAAGGGCTGCAGAAAGCGGTATCCACCACCGCACAACTCCCTTAGCAGAGTGAACTCTGTCGCGTGGAGGCAGCTACAAACGGGCTCATACCCGAACCTTAATGTAACCAGCGAAATGTATCCCACACAATACAATGACAAATGCCCCTGGTGCCAAGAAACACCCATGCTGTATCACATAACGTGGGCATGCCAGAAGATAGACGTGGTACCCGCTGTACCAAACCCGAGTGCGGAACAATGCGACGGAGTGCTCTCCAGCGATCGCCGGGTCGACCAAGAAGGTCTGATTCGGCGAGCACAACTGGCAGCAGCCTCCAGCGGAGCCCTAGACTAAGGGCAACCGATCGTTGCGCAAGAATATGGACGAAGCCATCTGAAGACCGCATAAGACCGGCGAATCTAGAGCTTAATGTAAGTTTTTCACTCACTAACTCACTCTGGAGGCCCGTGTACTTTGAGAAGTCAGTGCACATTAAAGAGCCCCAGGTGGTAGAAATTTCCGGAGCCTTTCACTAGGGCGTCCTTCATAGCCTGAGTCGCTTTGGGATGTTAAACATCCCCAAAGTCATAAACCAGATTATCAGCGGGCCTTCGCGGAACAAGCCCTCTTCTTCCCTGTGCCTTAGTGCTGGCCTCAATTAGTATTTTTTTCCTCCTTCCTTCGCAGCCGAGTTCGAAGCCGGGTTCGAAGCCAGGTGCTCCAGGGCCTCGTCATGCGGTGTCCCGGACTAAGGATACCGACCATGCAGCAGGGTTTTTTTTTTTTTACCCTCAAGCTCTCTTTGATTAAAGTTTTTCACCACCACCACCACCACCACAGCTCAGAGGCAAAGCGAAGTCAAAGAACCATTAAAGAATTTCAAAAATGGGTGGTGGCGGTGAAAAACTTTATTTATGTGAAGGCCTAAAAATATTATGCAGCAGCATTGCGGGCGGCCTTCAGACTGCCGGTTGTGGCGTCCAGGCCGCGCCTAGTCGCGACGTCCTCTGCCCAGGTCGCCATCCGAAGTTGGAGATTCGGCTCGGTGCTGGACAAAGCAGCCTACCACTGCTGCGGACTGTTTAGGTGCCAATTAACAGGCAGGAGGCAAGAGTGCGGGGCAGAAGAATAGTATATAAGTGTAGTCAGCTCTTGGCCTGTCACATAAGCGGCAGGTCGGCGAGTACGCTCCGCGGTGGAGGAGGGCAAGACGTGCTGGGGTGGGAAAGGTGTGGGCCTGAAGGTGGCGCCATAGGCGTTGGTGGTGCTCCGAAAGGGATTTGTGCGGAGGGGGCAAAGTAAGACGAGAGAGGTGGTAGTGTAAAGTTATATCATGGTACGTGAGGAGCGCGTCGCGCGTATCCATTTCCGGCGTGGGTGGGCTTGCTCCGTCGGTCGAATCGCGAGCGATATAATTAGCCGCCATAGCTAGGATGGGCCGCGTGAGCGGACATTCAGATGATTTGGATGGGGCGCAGTGCTGCCAACCTCCAGAGCCGCTTCTCCCCCAGTTTGCAACCAAATATTCCCTAGGTTTCCCTAGATACGAAAAATAGTGTTCAGTTGTATATTGTAAAATTGTAAAATTTTATATTTATGCGTAGTTCAGTAGCAAGTTTTATTATGCAGCTACCCTAATGCCAGACGTTGGTAAGCAAATTACCGGTAAATTTGAAATGAAGGATGTAAAATGAACTTCTAAATGAAGCTACTAGATGAACCATAGCGCTCTTTGGTAATTACAAATTAAAGGCTCTATATCGTATGTCTTTTTTTTCACTGTCCGGCAGATATTAGTAAACATGCATCGGCATGTGAAATTAACTGAATTTTTTTCACTCATGTTGTGTCGGTTTAGACTTCAGCCGAAGTATACCATGTACAAAATGCCTGGAGGGCGCTTAAGGAGTGGACGAAAACTGCGACATAAAAGCTGCTCGTTGATTTGCTGCGATTGCTCTAGAGGGTGGCTGACGTAACAGTTTGAGTCAACTAAAACAATGAAGTAGTGATTGGCTTTTGTATGCCTCTTGTGACCTCAACTCACTTTGTTCGTCGTGATGAAAGTGGAAATTATGGTTTATGATTTTGGAGGGTCTAACCTCCCAAAGCGACCCAGGCTATGAGGGATGAAATAGTGAAGGGCACTCATATTTCACATTACACGGGCCTCTAGAATTTCGCCTCCATCTAAATTGGACCGCAGAGTCGAAGCATCCTCTTTCGGGTCAGCCGCCGAGCGCCATAACCACTGAGCCACCGTGGTCGGTGAACTGGGAATTGTTCCCTTAGTTAGACTAGCTCAGATTTCCAACACGGCGCTCCTTTATAATAAAAATGGCGCCCTTATTCTTTCCTAGTTATCAAAACAAACATGCAGATATGCTTACTAAATAGGAATTTCACATCGTGCAGAGAGCTCCAAATACAGCGTGAGGAAGGGGCGCGCGTGTTGAGGGAAGGCGGTGGCGCACCAGATCACATCATCGGGTGGCACTGGCCACGTCAGGGACCATAAATGTCCGACTACGTCCGTGTAAAGGCTGGTTCACATGCACGCAAGTGACTGAAAATTGAGCAGCCCAATGCTGCGAAAACTTTGTAACTTGTTGGAACGTCACCGCTTTGTGTGCTGGAGCCGCTGTGATGGCTCTAAAAAGCTTTTGCGCTGCAGCAACAAAGCGTTTTCACCGCCATGTGAAACAGGCTTGACTCGAGCGCACGGCGGTGTTGTGCGGGCCTCCATCAATTGTGGAGAAAAAACAACGAAAAGCTTGTACTGTCTTCCCAATTTGAGGGAGAAAAAAAATAATTCTCCGAGCAAATGAAATTTCCCTAGATTATGTAAAAAATCCCTTTTCCCCTAAATGACGTTCAAATTTCCTAGATTTAGAGGAAAATCCCTAGGGTTGGCAGCACTGATGGGGCGAGAGGGGACGGTGGGTTAACGTAAGATGACGATGGAGTGCCACGCGTCCAACCATGTAGTTGTAGACCGCAGGCTTGGAGTCACTGAAAATGTATTCCGCGGAGATCTGCGTGACGGCAAGTGCCATAGCTGCCTCTTCGGCGTCTACAGGTCCAAGTGTAGACTGAGGCAGTAAGAGTGGGTTGGAGAGAGTTGTCAGTGACTGCAAGGTGTTGTGCTGGCGCCCACATTTCGCTGGCTGGCCTCTCTGGAAACCAGCGCTGCGCGCCCACCGTCGCGCAAAGCAGGCCCAGACTCTTGGACATGTCGCGGCTTGCAGCGTGAATCATCCCGCCAAGCCGGCGCCCGGCGCGGACCCTTCCTCCTCCCCATCCTCACTGTCGGTTCGAACACCTACGACGCTTCGCCGGCCGCCCGTTCCAGACTGCAAGCCTTCAACGGCCGGGCGCCTCTCGACCATTCGTCTAATTTGAACGGTGGCCAGTGCCGTGACCTGATTGGAGGATTTGAACTGCTGGCTGCCGCAACGGACACCGGCGGCTATAAAAACGGAGCCGCGCTGAACCCGCGCAGCAGACGGGCAGGAGAAGAGCCATCACGCCGGAGTTATGCTCGCCGCCGGGGCCGCCCTTCTTCCTTGTGCTAGCCCGTGTTGCTCTTGGCCCTTGTATCTACCATGTAAAAACCCTTGTACATATTGTACATAAACGTCCTTTGACTCACCGTCGCCTCGACCGTTTCTTGGCTCGGATCCCGAAGTCCCAACAGTGGTGGCAGCGGTGGGATGCCCCCAAGTCTCAACAGTGGTGGACGCGGTGGGATCGACCGGCGTCAGCTACCTCGGCGCGGTGAGTGCCTGATGTTTTCCCCTCAATTGGCCAGACTGCTCTAGCACACGTGATTGTAGTTTAGAGTAGGGGTGTGTATTGCACTGGAGAGAGCTTTGCGGTGTCCAGCCAAGTCAGAGCGCTTTGAAACGAAAGCTGGTGCAGAGGGAGTAAACGAGGCGTTTTTGGAAAGAATTACTTGCGCGTGTCATGCTGGCAGCGCTATAGTAGTGAATGGAAAGGGAATTTTAAGAAAAGGGCAAACTGCAAGAGGCTATTGTAAGCGATGGAGATGAGTGAAGGAACTCATCGAAATTTGTGAAGAGTTGGGTATTGATTTGGGCCACGCAAAACGAAAGCATGCGATTCTTGACATCATGCGGAAGGAGAATGTAACGGCTGAGGAAGCCAATGATGCCTAGGAAGAGATCACAGAACGCCGTGAGCGCGAAGAGGCAGAAAAACAGAAGCAGCTTGAAGGCGAAGAGGCAGAAAAACGGAGGCAGCTTGAGATAAAACGTCATGCTCGCGCTAGGAAACTGATGGACCTGGAGCTTGACGCGCATCAGATCAGTTTCGAGAGATATAAAAAATTGTCCGTTCTGAATGAGACTAATAGTCGGCAGCCGAGAGATAGGCCACGGCCCTTCGTCATCGCCGAGGATATGGCGAAATATCTGGCGGAGTTCGAGCGCGTCTGCGAAAGAAAGCGCCTTGAGAGGAATAGTTGGGCACAGAAATTGGTAGCCCTTCTTTCCAGCGAAGCGTATGACGTCGTCAAGGCCCTGTTGGACGGCGGCTTTGCGGACTACGATGAGATGAAAAGCTTCTTACTGACGAGATATAGCGTGTCACCGCGCGACCTTCGCCAAAGGTACCAGCGAGAGAATAGCACCCCATCATTTTACGATTTTCCCTACCAGTTTAAAGCCGACGTTTTAGAGTGGCTCGAAAATGCGGATGGTTCGGAAGAGCGTGACACAAAGGTAGAGTGCGTAGCTGTAGATCAGACCTGCCAGTGCGGCACAGAGGGAGGTAGTCCGTACGAGTCAGACGTAATTGCTGCTGTAACAGTGGGAGGTTCCCCGCATTTGTCAGCTGAGAAAACCTCTCTACCTTCGGATAAGGTATCCGCAGCATCGGACGGTGCAATTACCGATGTCTCGCCCATTGAGATTGGAGCGAAATTGTCGGAAATTGGATCTCCTAGCGTGTCAAAAGCAGGAGCAGTCGCAGAGCATGGCAGAGAAGTGGTCCGGCTGGACATTCATGAAAAAGCCAGTGCTAATGTAAACGATGTCAAAGAGGATAATTCGCAGGAATGTGCATCGCATTCAGCAGAAATGCCGAAACCTGAGACTTTCGATCAACGGAAGCGGGCGCATGTAGAGTTTGCGAACGCTGAGTTGTGCGTTAGTGTTTCTGGCGAGCGATGCGAAACGAGTCCCGTGCTTTCGCACTGCACTGAGCTTTGCGGCATTCCAGAAAGCAGCTTCAGTAGCGGGAACATCGCGACTGAGTACAGACCCGACCCTCATCCGAAATTGGTTGTAGCGCGTCAGGAGCATGATGAGAGCTGCGCGTCAGCACCAATGTCAGGAGAAAACACTGGTTCTGCGCCTGAAGAAACTGAGGCGCTGGACGACAGTGGAGAACAGAACGTTCCAGACGACATAGGGGCGGTAGACGTCAACCCGTCCGAGAAAGCTGAGGATGAATGCGCACTCAGAGACGCGCAGCAGGAAGAGCGCAGCTTTGAGGAACTTAGTAAAGGCGCCAAAGACAGGCCTGATCTAGGTAGCACATATGAATCGGCTGACAATCAGAGGGATATTGTCAGAGAACAGGAACCTAGGCGACGGAAGCAGCATGTGCTTTCTGAGGAGAAAATGAAAGGAAAGCACAAGAAAGAAAGCTGCAACCGGAAGGAAAGTAACAGCCAGTTCCGAAAAGTGAGCTATCACCACAAGGTGATAGAAAAACAGTGCTGCCGCCGAAAGGACAGTATATGCAAGCTCAAGAGAGAGAGCTGTCACCGAAAGACGATAAAAGGCAGGCATAAGAAACAGTGGCGCCGCCGATAAGAGAGAAACGGCAAGCGCGCGAGAAGTAGTTGCCGCCGTAGGAAGCATCAGCTTCACCGGCCCATTGACAGCAGCAAAGAGAGTCACTTTGACAGCCCTGAAACTAGCGTCAGAATCAGAGCTAAAGAAATGTGCGAGGCATCACTATCGCGCAAGGCGAAGCGCATAACTGCGCCGTGGCACATGCATCTAGGCAGTGGGATAAAGTGCAAACAGAAATCGTTTAAGCATTCGCGCGGGAAAGAGTATTAAGGAAGGAAACCGAGATACAAGAGAGCGCTGCTCAAGAAGCTCAAAATAAAGGAGCGAGGCAGGGGTGAATCTTGCCGCCAGCACAGAGAGAGCAAGACGCGCAAAGGCACGTGCTCTCAAGCAGGCTCTCGCTTTCCACTGCAGTCACGGGAGAAACCGCGGTCCCACAGAAAGCGGCACGCGCGCACAGGGAAAACGCCAGTACGGCTCAAAGAGCGAAAGATTGTACGAGGCCGCAGTGACAGGGGCAAGAAAATTGGCAAGAAGAAACCATGTAAGCGCTCGGCCAAGCACAATTATCGCGATGGAAAGCCGCGTGTCAGGATAACTCTATTCGGTAGGCGTGAAATCAAAAGGCCGTGTAGATGCGAACCTCACATTCAGCGGAGAGGCAAAAAGGTGCGCGAGAAATGGACGACTCGTGGGAGGTCTCACTTGCCAGCACGAACAAAGAAAAAGAAAGAAAGGTCCCACCCGAAGCGTTGCGCACTCGCAATTGAAAGCCGCGTCTGGCGTGCGAAGCGCAAAGAAAGGGACAAGTCGCAAGTCAATCAAAGCAACTCGTTCTCGTCTCGCTCTTCCCGTAGAAACTGGAAAGACAAGTACAGGGAGAGAGAAAAGCGCAGCTACAGTGAAAGAGGCAGAGACCTTAGCTTCCGCTGTAGCAAGTATTGTTTAACGTCCGTCAGAAGCGAGTTAAAGTAGATGCACTAAGCCGTGCGTACTGAGCAAGGCTGCATTTGACCGCCCCGTGGCTTACATTTTGTCACTTCGCGAACAGCTGTTAAGTTCGCTCGTAGATCGGAAAAAAATTGATATCCTCATTTGTAGCCTCTGCTGAGTGTTTTCCTGGCCGAGTAATCTCAAGAGAGCAGATTTACTTTGCATTCATTTTATTCCGTGTTATGTGTTTGACACTTTCTTTGAGTTAATTAGTTTAGAGTTCTTGTATCCCACATGTGTCTCTTGTTGAAGAGGGAACAAAAAGGGGACAGAAGGGGACAGTTTTGTGACTTTGAAGTCTGGTGTTTTAACAGGTGACAGAGGGCACTTGCTCGTGCTGGGTGTTGCTTGTTGTCGGTCGGTTCTTGGCAAGATGCAGAACGATCAACGACCGATGCTAAGAAGCAAGCTCTTCCGAAGGACCGAGTGAAGCTGCTCCAGTCACCTGGGCGGCAAGGCGGCGGAGCAGTGATCCTGTCCTGACGAGCGGGACCTGTTCACGGAAAGGAGCCTGGAGCTACCTGCGGCTGAACACCGGACGAGAACTTGGAGGAGCCTGGCGTACGAGTGCGCCCCGCATCCGAGCCACGCGGAAGTAGCTCGTCTTCGTGGCACATTGTCTGGTGGCGGTGGTGCTGTTGGGCTGGTGCCCAGATTTCGCTGGCTGGCCTCTCTGGAAACAAGCGCTGCGCGCCCGCCGTCGCGCAAAGCAGGCCCCAACTCTCTTGGAAATGTCACGGCTTGCAGCGTGAATCATCCCGCCTCGCCGGCGCCCGGCGCGGACCCTTCCTCCTCCCCCTCCTCACCGTCGGTTCGAACACCTACGACGCTTCGCCGGCCGTCCGTTCCAGACGGGCCTTCGACGGCCGGGCGCCTCTCGACCATTCGTCTAATTTGAACGGTGGCCAGTGCCGTGACCTGATTGGAGGATTTGAACTGCTGGCTGCCGCAACGGACACCGGCGGCTATAAAAACGGAGCCGCGCTGAACCCGCGCAGCAGACGGGCAGCAGAAGAGCCATCACGCTGGAGTTACGCTCGCCACCGGGGCCGCCGTTCTCCTTTGTGATAGCCCGTGTTGCCCTTGGCCCTTGTATCTACCATGTAAAAGCCCTTGTACATATTGTACATAAACGTTCTTTGACTCACCGTCGCCTCGACCGTTTCTTGGCTCGGATCCCCAAGTCCCAACAGTGGTGGCAGCGGTGGGATTCCAATCTCAACAAAGGGCGTGGGCGGGGTAGCGGTTGTACGGGGCGGCAGCCACATAAGCAACGGCAGGTTTCCGACCGTATACACGCCAGAGCGCGGAAGCTCGTGCTGCTCTGCGGGAGGGTTGATGTTCAAGATGCATATTCTTAGGGTGGTGCGACACTTTTTATTAACAGCCTTAGGCGTTCAACAGGTCCTGGGCCAAGGTGACGAGTGGGCGTTGCAAGTTCAGGTCCCGGGAGGCAAGCCAGATGGGTCGCGGTGGGGGTGGCGGGAAAGGATAGGCGGGGGACTGGAAGGCTACGTGGCACTGTGTAAGGCAGTGTTCTATGTCCGCATACGTGTGTGGACAGTTTGGGCTCTGAGGTGTGGAAGTGTGCCGGTACAGGTAAAGTTTGGCTGGTGTACGTAGGAGATTAAACTGTATTCGGCGAAGAATGCGAGCTTCACGGATCGACAAAGATGGGTGTGGTGGAGGGGATGAACGGTTAGGAGGGATGGCCAGAGAGGTAGGAAGGGGGATAAGAGGGGAGAGCTTAAGGGTGGAAGAAGTGCGCGACCCGGGCGGGTGCGGGAGACACGGAGGAGCTAAGCCATACGATGGGCCTCCGTCAGCTCCGTAAGGGAGTTGTGGACGCCCATGGACAATACCTGAGCCGTCGATGTAGTTGTGGGAAGGGATAGGGCCGACTTATAAGCCTGGCGAATGAGGCTGTTGACTTTGTCCTCGGTGCGAGAAAAAAAGAGATAAGGATGAGAATAGATGAAGCGGCTTAGAACAAAGGCCTGGACCAAGCGGCGGAAGTCATGTTCGGGCATGCCGTGATGGCGGTTGGCAATGCGGTGTATGAGGTGGATGGTCTGGTGAACAGTGTTTGTGAGTCGAGTGATCAGGGTGGTGTGCTTGCCATTATACTGAAGAAATAGCCCAAGGATGCGGAGAGTAGAGACAAGAGGAATGGGTGTGCCGTCCAGGTAGACGATGAGAGGAGAAGGCGACGTGGGGGCCACCCCCCGAGGCAGAAAGAGCAAAAGCTCCGATTTGGACGGTGAGCAGCTCAACCCGATAGCCCGGCCGTGAGTCACCACCGCGTCCACGCCTGCCTGGAGAGTGGTCTTCATATCGCCGATTGCCGGTGGTCACCTAAAGGGTGATGTCATCGGCGTAGAAAGCATGAGATAGAGAGGGAATAGTGCGCAGACCACGTGCCAGCGGGAAGAGGGGTATGTTGAAAAGAATCGGGACAAGACAGAACATTGAGGGGTACCCTTGTTGCAAAGGGAGAAAGAATGGGAAGAAAGTGGGCCGTATGATATTTCGGCTGTGTGGTGGGCGAGGAAAGCGGTGATGTAAGCATGGACACCGGGTCCAACATGGAGGGAGGAGAGGGCGTCCAGAATGGCAGCGTGATGTACGTTGTCGAATGGCTTGGTAAGGTCCAACACCAGGATAGCTGGAGTGCGTTTGTGGTGGGAGGGGTGTAGGACATCCTCGGAAAGTTGGAGCATGACATCCTTGGTGGACAACTAGAGATGAAAGCCGAACATGGAGTCCGGAAACATGTCGTGGTCATCCAGATAAGTCTGCAGGGGGGGGGGGGGGGGGGGGGCAGGATGACGTGCTCGAACAGTTTGCCGAGACAGGATGTGAGAGAGATGGGGCGGAGGTTTTCTAGTCGGATAGCTTTGCCGGTTTTGGGGTTGAGAGAGACACGTGCATGGGTGCACGAGGAGGGAAGAGTGCCAGGTTGCCAATGTGTATTGATAAGGATAGGAAGGGCTTCGATGGATGAGGTATCTAGGTTTCGGAGTTCTTTGTTCGTGGTGCGGTCAGCCCTCGGGGCTGAGGTGGTGCAGAGCTTGAGTAGCGCCGCACGAACCTCGTCCAGGGACATGTCCGCATCAAGATCGGGATTGTGGAGCCGGTAGAGAGGTCGGTTCAAAAGTAGCGGTTCCTGAGGGCCGCCAGGAACTCATAATCGGAGAGTGGGGAGGAGTAAAGGAGGTGGGAGATATTCTTGCGCTGGGAGGCTTTGCTGTGCGTAGAGTCTAGTAGCACCCTGAGTAGCGACCACGTGTCACGGAGACCCAGGTTGCCGGCCATGCGATCGTAGGTCTGGAACCTCGGTTGCCGAAAAAGAGAGGAGCAGTGCTCCTCCATGTCCGACGCCAGCTGGGCCAAACGAAGGCGCAGGCGGCGATTGTGTTTCTGGGCCTGCCAGCGGCGGTGAACAGCGTGATAAGCTTCCCAAAGGTGCAGCAGACGGCTGTGTGGATGTGGCAGTGCGGACGTCCGCCAATAGAGTCTCAGTCCAGGCCGAGAGATCTGTGATAGGATCAGAAGAGGAAGCAGAGAGGCGAGTGGAGCGCAAGCGGTCCCATTCAATTATCTGGTTAAGACGAGCAGAGGTACGAGCGAGGGAAGGGAGAGGGAAAGTAGTGGAGAGGATGTAGTGATCGCTACCGAGGGAGACCCCTGTGTTAATCCATACGAGATCGCTAACATTTTCGGTGAGGGTAATGTCTGGATTGGTGTCTCGTTGGAAAATGGGAAATGGAAGAATTGCAGTTGAAGAAGAACTGGTCAGTGTAATTGGAAACAGAATTCCAAGAATTGGAGCTGCTGTCAAAGAACAGAAAAACACGCAAGGAAATAATTTGTCAAAGCGAAACTGAAATTGGCATTGCTGCGAATGCGTTCAGCTCGTGAACACAACACAAATCACTCACGAAATCGGAGCCCACTGGCTTGCGCATTTCCATTCCCATCAGTCGCATTGATGATTTTAATGCCAAAGCATCCCTAGTCGCATTATGAGAAAATCCGTCCGCGTATGTGTTTGTGTGTGCACTCGCAGATGGTACAGAAAATCCGAGCGATGGCAAGATTTATTGATTAATTGAACAACTTTCATTTCCATCATAAAAGACGTTCATCCCCACCCCCTGCACGCAGGCCTGGGAGACAGAGTTGCGCATCCTGCCAGAAAGCCTCTAACAGCTATGGCAAGAAAAACTAGGTAGACGTCATCAAGCGGGTGCAAGATGCACACGCCAGCCGAACACCGCCATTTCAAACCATCCTATAGATGTCGTTCTTTATGTACTCTCCACTCGAAAATTGCTTTTGAGGAAAGGAAATACTCAGCAGCTGTCCCAAATACCTCGGTGGACGCCTGAACCGCGCCGCAAAGGAAGGGATAATGCAGTGAGTGATAGAAGAAAGGAAAAAAGAGGTGCGGTAATGGAGGGCTCCAGAATAATTCAGACCGCCTGGGAATCTTTAAGGCACGCACTGACATCGCTGTTGTTGTTGTTGTTGTTGTTGTTGTAACTGGGAGAAGGATGAAAACAAAATTGCACGGGCCTGCCTACTGGCTCGAACCGAGCCACCATCGCTGCCGCGTGCCTATAGAGGATAATTAAAAGAGAAAAAGAAAAGACGCGCGTCGCAGCAACAACCGCGTCCGTCGAAGCGGACGCTGCTGAAAAAACAGATAAGCGGCCGAAGCCGCGATCGCTCCACCACCTCTGATATCGCACAGTACACGGGCACATTTTGCATTTCACCTCACTTTACACTGGCCGATCTCAGTGTGTTCCCAGTTTTCCCGACATTCGTATTAAAACTCTGATGCAACCGTGTGTCGTACAGCGTTTCAAGGGGGCGTATCACACTGGTTTCTAGCTGCATATAGTTTACATGTGCTGGTCAAACTGGAGGCTAACTTGCTACAGGTGTTCGAACTGACGACATCATCATCATCAGCCTGACTACGCAGGTTGATGATGCAGTGGGCCTTTGGCCACTGCACGGCAAAGGCCTCTCCCAGTATATGGCCTTGGCCTTTCCCATGTCCCTCCAATTGACGCTATACTTTGCAAGCTGTGGCCAATTTATCCCCGCCAACTTAATCTCATCTGCCCAACTAACATTCTGCTCCCCGCGGCTACGTTTGTATTTCCTTGGGAGCCATTCTGTTACAGTTAGGACCAGCGGTTGCCAGTCGCCGCGGTGGCTCACTGGTTATGGCGCTCGGCTGCTGACCCGAAAGACGCGGGTTCGATCCCGGCCGCGCTGGTCGAATTTCGATGGAGGCGAAATTCTAGAGCCCCGTGTGCTGTGCGATATCAGTGCACGTTAAACAACACCAGGCGGTCGAAGTTTCCGGAGACCTTCACAATGGCGTCCCTCATAGCCTGAGTCTCTTTGGGACGGTAAACCGAAATAAACCAAACCAAGCCATTTCTTTGATTTGTGTGTTGAGCTTGTGTTTGAAGTGTCTTTATGACTTCTCCGTGCGCACCACTCGAGTGATTCGCCGCATAGCGAACCGCAGGGCTGGCCTACGCGAGCGAAACACGACTGGCCTCACCCAGGCTTACATCATAAGCCGCACAACATATGCCCTTCCATACCTACCCCTCAAACAGAAGGAGAGAGACCGGGTTAATGCGCTCCTACGTAGTTGCACGAGAACGGCTCTACGTCTTCCCCCCAGCACATCCAACGACCGACTCCTCAAACTCGGTGTACACAACACCTTTGAGGAGCTGAAAGAAGCTACCTTTATGGCACAACTATCCCGTCTATCCAGCTCAGAGGCTGGCTGTACTTTATTGTCCCAGCTGAGCCTGACCCCAATTACAGAGCCTACCGAGGGGGTCCCCTTTCTACTACCCTGCGCTCTAACCTCAACGTAACCCCCATCCCCAAGAACATGCACCCTGAGCGAGACAGGGAACGGAGAGTAGCAAGGGCTCGGGCCCTTCACAAACAGTATAGCGAGGACCATGAGGTGGTCTACGTGGACGCAGCGGAATATACGACAGGCTCCCGTATGGCCCTGGCAGTAGCCGACAATAATGCAAAGCTTCTAACCTCCGGCTCAATCATTACCAACTCGACCACAGAGGCAGAAGACGCAGCCATCGCGCTTGCTCTTATTTTTTACATCTGCCACAAAAATTATCTCCGATTCCAAATCTGCAATTTTGAATTATGCAAAGGGCTAGATATCGAGCACCGCTGCTCGTTTACTACGTTTCTGGCAGCCCCGGCGCCTCATCACCCTCATCTGGACGCCAGCACATGCTGGCCTCCCTGGCAACGAGGAGGCTCATTCCCTAGCCCCGAGGTCTCACATTCCGGGCAGGAGTCGCGCCCCCTCTACGAGCCTCGGAGCGCCTGCTCTCCTTCCGTGATATTCTCTCGTACTACCGAGACAAACGAAGGGAATACGCACCCCCAGCTCCATCCCTCACCATAGCCCAGGCTGCACATTGGCGACAACTACAAACCCGAACTGCTCCATACCCAATACTGCTGCATGCCCGATACCCCGACCAATTCCCGTCATCATGCAAACTTTGCGGCTAACCAGGAGACTTCTTACACACCCTCCTCACATGCCCCACCTTCCCTCATCCCCCATCACCAACCGCGGCGGAGTCTTACTGGGAGTCTCTTCTGACCAGCCCGTCCGCTCAAGACCAGCGCCGGATCATCTCCAGCGCTCACAGAAGGATTGCGCTCCAGCGGCTATCCTTCGCGTTGTAAGGGTGCCTCCTCCTCACAATGAGGAGGCATCCAAGTGCCATGTAGGGGGCTTCGCCCCCACCATTTACATCATTAGCAATAAAAGTTTCCACCACCCACCATTTCTTTGATATCAACTAGGATGTGAACAACTCGCCTTTGTTTCCTCAACTACATTGCCCACTTCCAGTCTTACCATTACACCTTCGTTATGCGCCTTCAATGATGATAATGTCCTCAGGCTTAATTGTATGCCTCCGCAGACTTCTTCCTTAAGGTACAGTAGAGGTGTCCACCGAGATTTGAAACAGGTAATCTACCGTTTCCTTTCCTTATAATCCGATTTTACATTGAAATTGTGAGGAAAGCACTCGTACTGCGTTCCAGGAGGTCTCATATGCGAGCGTGTATGTGTGAGTGGGTGACAACGCACCCAGGGACAATGACACTCTGCGCATTCCCGCACGTAAGCAGTATTAGCTCTCTCTGCCAACAGTTTTAAGGCGCAAGCCTCTAAATGTCGGCCAAAATTCTTACTATAGGGGTCAATTAAACGTATGACGGGTGCCCACCATGTTATGTGAGGCAGTTACAGCGTCATTTCCGGTCCTCAAATACAATTTTCATTTTCTGCTTTACGGCACCTCTTTCTGTTTCTTCTTTCACTCCCACTTCCTCCCTTCGTTTACGGTGCGGTTCGGGTGTCCATTGAGATGACAAATGGTGAGTGAGTGAGGGAGTGAGTGAGTGAGTGAGTGAGTGAGTGAGTGAGTGAGTGAGTGAGTGAGTGAGTGAGTGAGTGAGTGAGAGTGAGTGAGTGAGTGAGTGAGTGAGAGTGAGTGAGTGAGTGAGTGAGTGAGTGAGTGAGTGAGTGAGTGAGTGAGTGAGTGAGTGAGTGAGTGAGTGAGTGAGTGAGTGAGTGAGTGAGTGAGTGAGTGAGTGAGTGAGTGAGTGAGTGAGTGAGTGAGTGAAAAACTTTCTTGAGCTCTAGATTCGCTGGTCTTCTTCGGTCCTCAGATGGCTTCGTCCGTCTTCTTGCAATTATATAGGGCTGATTAACATGGATCTTCTCGAGCAGTTCTCTGCCGGGTGTTGTAAGTGCGAGCCTATTGAGTTGTGAGAACCATTGTGCTTCCCACATCTCTTTGAGGGTATTATGTACTCCTAGAGCCATGAGCTTTGCCGTTGGCGTGGAGTTCGGTAGCCCCAGTGCCGTCTTGTAGGCTTTCCTAATGAGTGTCTCCAACTTTTGAATTTCCGACCTGGCGAGTTTAAGGAATGCCGTCCCGTACATTATCCGCGAGATCACGAAAGCTTGCACTAATCGGATGGTGTCCCTTTCCTTCATGCCATGGTGTTTATTTCGGATACGATGTATCATCCGGGGGATTTGCTCGGTGGATGTTGTAAGCTTCTTCATAGTGGCGGTGTTCTGTCGCCCCTGCGGGATATACTGGCCTAGGATCTTGATCTCCGTGGGTTTCTGTACTGGGTGGTTCTCTATATACACCGAGATGTTTTGCGCTAGGGGTGTCCTCGGGTTCTTCAGGATTAGCAACTCGGACTTTTCTTGCGCACACTGGAGACCGGTCCACCGTGTCCGCTGCTGCTTGAAGACGCTCCTCGTTCTCGGCGTCACTCCCCGAGTTGCACCAGACAGTGATATCACCCGCATACGAGGGGGTACCCAAAAGAAACCGGACTTATTTTCGTTTGAACTTATTTGTTCACATTTTCAGCACAGACCTTCAATATCCTTCAAAGTACTCTCCACTTACAATGATACGTTTGTCGAATATTTCATTCCATTTTTCAAAACATTGTTTAAATTCATCTTTTGTGATGCTTGACCGTCCCGCCGTCGTTTTTTTCTTCACCTCAGCAACATCAGCAAAACGCTTTCCATTCACCTGTCTTTTCATTCTACGAAACAAAGAAAGTAGCACGTGGCAAGGTCGGGTGAGTATGAGGGTTGCGGAACAGAGGTCATGCCATTTTTGGTCCGAATTTGTCGTAGAGACAGGGCTGTGTGCGCAGGGGCATTGCCATGGTGGAAAAACCAGTCACCCGTCTGCCACAAATCAGGCCGCTTCCACCGAACACTGTTGCCCAATCTTTTCAAAACATCCAAGCAGAAAGCCTGGTTAACTGTCTGACCCTGCGGAACAAATTCTGAATGGACGCCTCGTCTCACGTCGAAAAAACAAATCAGCATTGTTTTGAAGTTTGGTTTCACCAGACGAGCTTTCTTGAGGCGAGGTGAATTTGAAGTTTTCCATTGGCATGACTGTTGCTTTGATTCAAGATTTAATTCAGGAACACTTGAGTTGTCCCCAGAGCATCGTCCTTGAACGTCTTTCTGAATATTTCAAGAGTTTCCGTTCCACTTTTTCCGAGAAAAAAATCAGAATTTCACCGGCGCACGCTGTTCACGAAAATCAGCCATTGCAAAAACGACACTCACACAAAACAGTCGTCACTCTAAAACTCGGCTTAAACTAGTCTGACCTCCTTCAGCGACGGCACTCGGCTTACTGACTCTGAAATGTTCGCTCTATGCACTCCTAGCGGCAAAACGCGGTACCACAGAAGCTGAGCCGATTCAAAAAATTAGTCCGGTTCCTTTTGGGTACCCCCTCGTACAATGTGTGTTTGAAGCCGGGAATTTCGGAAAGAAGGCCTGGTAGATCTTTCATAGCCAAATTTAACAAGAGGGGTGACAGTACTGCCTCTTGCAGAGTTCCCCTCGGGCCTAGAGTGATGGGATCTGATTTTATTCCACCGAAGTTTATGGTGGCTTGCCTGGCTGATCAGAAGTTTTTAATATAGTTGTAGGTTCTTGCGCCACAGTTGGTATCGGCGAGGCTTTGCAGGATATTTTTATGTAGAACGTTATCGAACGCTCCTTTCAAATCAAGTGCCAGGGTGGCCCTTATCTGTGACTTGGGAGGTGTCTCAAGGAGGTGTTTGTACAAGTACAAGAGGGCGTCCTGTGTCGATAGGTGAGGGCGAAAGCCGAACCACGCGATGTAAGAAGACGCATCAACGTGCACCCCATTCCGCGGAATATGCATCCCGCATATAACATCTAGAGGAGGAAAGCAAGAGGGGAAGCCCTGCAGAAGAAATGGGACAAGCAAACTAACACCCTTTACGCGGACGCAGCAGGACCAAAGAATGGAGTCATGACTATTGTAGTCTCAACGCCTTCAGGGTCGATGGTGAACTGCGCCTCAGTGAAAACATCTAACCCCACTGACGCAGAGGAGGCAGCTATTGCATTAGATGTAGCATCTAACCCCCACGCCGTTGTGCTCACTGATTCCCAGAACGCGTGTCGCAACTTCAATTACGGATTAATTCATAACTCAGGGTTGTCATTGCTGACTAAGCATCCACCCAACCAAGCCTCAGTCATCTGCCTTCCCGGTCACCTGGAACTACCAGGAGGAAACGAAGCCGCTCACAGGCATGCCCGAGCTCTTCTATACCGGGCGTCTCCCTCTGATGACCATGAAGGGCGCCGTGACCTGATAGGCTTAGCAGTGTATGCTGACAACCTCGCACCATACAGAACAGCCAGAAAGGAGTACCCAACACCACACAAATCTCTCAATAAGTTAGAAGAGAACACCCTTAGGAGACTACAAACCAACACATACCCAACACCAGCTAAATTACACCAGTGGTACCCTACACTATACCCTCCGCAGTGCCCACACTGTGGAGAGGTAGCTAACTTCTACCATATGGTGTGGGCATGCCAATTTAATCCCTTAGTTGACCCCATTCCCAACCCCTCGAAGGAGCTGTGGGAGGCTATTCTGCTCAGCGATGATCCTGACCGTCAGCACTGGCTGGTGGGGAGGGCCAGCGCAGCAGCAGCAGCCAATGGACTACCGGACTAGGCGGACCACCCACACGTTCTGAGAATACTGAACAAATAAAGGATGTTTTTAATCAATCAATCAATCAATCTTCTTGCAAAACGGTCGGTTGCCCTTAGTCCAGGGCTCCACTGGATGCTGCTGCCAGTCGTGCTCGCCAAATAGACCTTCTTGGTCGACCCAGCGATCGCTGGAGAGCACTCCCTCCCATTGCTCCGCACTCGCGTTAGGTACAACGAGTACCACGTCTATCTTCTGGCATGCCCACGTTAAGTGATACAGCGTGAGTGTTTCCTGGCACAAGGAGCATTTGTCATTGTATTCTGTGGGATACATTTTCCTGAGTAGGTTCGGGTACGAGACCGTTTGTAGCTACCTCCACGCGACAGATTTCTGTCTGCTAAGAGAGTTGTGCGGTAGTGTATTCTACTTTCTGCAGTCCTCGTAGTGATCTAGTATCGCCGAGGTTCGGTCCCTTCGAGGTCGCCTACGTTGGATGCTCGGTAATAAGTGTACCCTCGAGCTATCCTGTCCGCCGCTTAGTTCCCTGTTACTCCCGTGTGTTCCGCAAGCAGGAGCAACTGTTTCACATACTCAACGTATACTGCAATCCGAAATTGCCGAATGTTTCATTCGCGGACCTCTTCAGCTGCGCACTGAGAATTGCGGGTCGGTACCCACTCCTGAATCAGGGCGATTTCAACGCCCCCTCTCGAATGGGGGGTACTGTCCTGAAGAGAAGCGGGGACGTAAGTTGGCGGAGCTTCTGTCAATGCTGGGTCTCACTCTTCACACTGACCCAGTCCACCAAACTCGTATAGGCAACTCCGTGACTAGGGATACACGTCCGCACTTGACCTTCGCCCGCAAAATTCAGTATGCACACTGGGTCAACACCGAGGCAACCCTCGGGAGCGGCCACTGCCTCTGAACACTACGATTAGGCCCCATCCTTTCGCGCGACCAACAACATAAGCCCGACATCTAGATTGGACCATGATCCCAAAACTCAAATTCAGCTCTCAGAGGCGGTCTCGGAGGTGGACAACCACCTGCTTCACCTCTCCAAGGCCCGGCATTGCCTCGTCCGTCCGCGGCGCCTGCAAAAGCACAACCGGAAACTTAAAGCACGCATCGCCGAGCTCACTCAATGAGCGGCCGAGTATGCAGCCCAACTCACCGATTCCAACTGGGTGGCCCGATGTAATAAGGCTGAGCGGCAAGTGTCAAGCCGGAACACGTGGCGACTCTTTCGCGCCCTAACTGACCCAACGCAAACATGCACGGAAACTTAAAGCACATTCAATGAGCAATACACAGTTTTCAGGGCAACACAACTCAGTTGGCGCACAAGCTCCGAAACCAGTACTTGTGCACCGTCCAGGACCCCCGCGGGCCGGCGTACTCTTATACAGACTGTGAGAACGTTGAGCTGGATCAACCGTTCCAGCTCCATGGCCTGAGGGAGGTCCTGGCAAAAATGAAACGTGGCACCACTCCGGGTCGGGACAAAATTAGTCAAATTCTTAGCCAACTGCCCGACCCGGCATACCTGTCTTTATTGAATTACATTAACTCAATCTGGCTTGGGGAAGTGCCACTCCCCATCGACTAGACGACCACCCCGGTCACCTTCATTCCTAAAGTTGGCAAGGCCATCAACACGTACAACCTCAGCCCCATCTCTCTGACTTATTGTGTGGGAAAACTCATGGAGACGACGGTACTCGACAGGTTGTCCGAGTTTATGGAGTCCAAACACCTTTTCGCAGACTCCGTGTTCGGGTTTCGCCCACACAGATCTGCACAGGATGTCCTGCTACAACTCAATCGGGCTGTATTCGACCCCGTCGAATGCCCTCACAATGACAAGGTGGTATTCGCCTTGGATTTGAAGGGAGCATTCGACAATGTTACCCACGAGATCATTCTCACATACTCACACACCTCGCTCCTGGAAGCCCACTTTACCAACCAATACACACGTCTCTCGAAGAGATCATCGGGTCGCCGCCTCCTTGCCCGACTACAGATCCAACACAACCCATCTCATAGAAGAGCGCGTGCGTATTCCATCCCAGTGGAGATGCGCCCTCCACGTGTGCCCTCTTCCCGCGGACATGAACCGTGAGGACCATAATGGCCGGCGCCTGGCGCAGGCGGAAGCCCTGGCCCGTCACTATGGATCAAAACCTGGCGTTTTCTACGTGGATGCCTCCGGCCCCCACTATGGGGGATGGTACACGACCGCAGTCATCCACCAATTAAAAAACAGTGAACGGCCTTACTTTCCGAGCCCAAGATAACACACGTGCAAAAGGTCGCCATTGCGTTGGCTGCATCTGATCCCACTTCAAAAACGATTATTTCGGACTCGCGAGGGGCCTGTCGGAACGTCGAGCAGGGCTGGGTACCGTATCTAGTCTACCGCATTCTCCAAAACAGCGTCTACACCAGGGACGCCGCTCACCGGCGTATCGTTTGGGCTCCTGCATACATGGGCCTTGAGGGAAATGAGGCAGCTGAAGCTGCCGCCTGCGCGCTCTGTCACCGGACATTCCCCTCCAACCCCGACGATCAGGAACTCGAATTCACTCCAGCTTACTCATTAAAAACATTTTTTACCTTATCAATCTAGCCGCGGCCTTTATCCCCGCCTGTGTAAAGGTCTCTCAAAGGCGGAGGACCGGCTTCTCCTTCGCCTGTATACTAATACTTTGCTGTGCCCGGCAGCTCTCAAACTCTTCGACCCTTCTTTCTCAGGCAGCAGTCCGCACTGCGCGGAGAAGTCTTTGGACATCTATCACATGATGTGGGCCTGCCCTTCGAACCCTGCTATCCTTCCTCACCACAAACCAACCCGGGAGGACTGGGAGGCGACCCTGCTCGGCTGCTCTGACCTGCAGGCCCAACGGGCCTTGATTGCGCGAGCCCGGGCTGCGGTCGACCCCACTGGGGTCCCGAACTAGGGATCTCCACCTAGTACTTGTAAGGGCTGGCCCCCTCTGGGTCAGCTCATGCATAGCCTCCCGAAGTGTATCTGTACAAAATGTTCTTCACCAGCACCACTGACCCGACTGCGTTTGCGATAGTGCGTGTACTGGTTTGTAAGCTGCACCTGCCGGAAAATATTCACCACCGCATGAGCCATAAGCCGGCTGTTTGAAGTATTGATGGTGAGGTCAAGGGCACGTTTAACAATTTTGCGAAGGATGACCTCAAGGGCATCCTCCTCTTGTTTCCGTAGGTGGAGATAAGGAGCCGAATTGAGAATTCGACTAGTTACGAAGGCGTTTGCCACCCGCAAGGCATCCTTACTTCGTAACCCCCCGCGTTTGTTGGAAACCCGACGGAGAATGCGGCCCACCTGGTCCCCCACCTTACGGAGTTTGGCTAATGTAGTGTCTGACCGTCTATGTTTGTGTATGTAGAGTCCGAGTACCCGTATCTCATCAGTTTCGCGTATGGGACCAGTCACAAGAGAGATATTTAGTTGTGCACTTTTGGGTAATACTCGCCTTGGATCTGAAAGGAGCATTTGACAATGTAACACACGAGATCATACTCACTAACCTAATGCAGACCGACTGTGATCTCTACACATTCCGATACATATGCCAATTTTTAATGACTCGTCAGACCTACATCCGCATCCAAGATAGAGAGCATGGTCGTTACCTACTCGGCACGCGGGGAACTCCCCAATAGGCGCGGTACTTTCCCCGCTGCTCTTCAATCTGGCTATGATGCACCTGCCGGCCTTGCTGAGTGGTGTCGCCCGCGTGCAGCACGCCCTGTACACCGATGACATCACTCTGTGGGCCACGCAGGGCAGCACATGGGACATTGAAACCAGCATGCAAACAGCCGCGACGACAGTAGACCACTACGCCCGCCGCTGCGGTCTTCAATGTTCCCCTCAAAAATCGGAATTTGTGCACCTCCGCCCCACACCTGCCAGGGTAGCAGGGTGGGTGGAGACTTTAAGGTACCTATAAAGACAAACAAATTTCTTATCACTTATGCGGGATAACATCCCATTCCTCCCACTCGTAACGCCTTCCACGAATGTGAAAACCTCGCGAAATACTTCCGTAGACCTCGCCTTTGAAAGCCAGGCATTGGTGCAGCAAGTCTAGCATATTGTGACGAAGACGAAGCTGGCAGTGGCGCGGGACGGAGCGCTCGCGCTAGGCCAGCGGCCATTAAATCATCTCTGCTCCATCGTTCACCACGCCTCATTATTCGGCTGGCCGTCACGTTACAATATAACCACCTATTTCAGCGACCACAAAGCTTCAGTGATGATAATCAAGAACCATTAGTGGAGTGCTTCTTGAAGAAGGCAAATGTTCGAAATATAACAAGTTGCCTGTAATTGTACATGCCTGTCTTGCTCGAATTCTTTGCCTCAGTCTATCGAAAAGCTGAAACAGCTGATGAGCTGCGCTCAAATTTCGCATTAGGGAGTAACATGATCGTCGGCAATTTTATAGCGCAGCTCTTTGGCGCCCGTGTCCTTCATTTCGCGGCGTTGCCGTCACCGTTTCTGCCGCCGTTGTCCGTTGTAACCAGCAGTGGACACATTAATGGAGCGGGAGCATAGAAAAACGAAGGGTAAAATTGGTAAATTGGTTTTCGAGGAAAGGAAATGGCGCAACTACCTGTTTCACACATCTTGGTGGACACCTGAACCAAAGGAAAGGCGCATAACTGCCCTCTTGGAACAGTGGGCACCTCAATCGTGCTTTAAGCTACGTGGCGGTAGTGACAGATGTGCGCTTAATGCGTTAACATTGACAACGTTGTGCCAGAAATGCGGCGCTGAAGTATTTCAGGCACTGTAGCTGAAGTCATAAGCCGTCGGCGTTCATGGTGTTCATTGGCGTTGGCGTTGAGAACGTTTTACTATAGAGGCTAGCCTCTATAGTTTTACACTCCGATCATTTTAAGGGAAGGAAGTGCACATAACTGGCTCTTTGTGTTAGTGGACGCCTGGATCGCGCTTACGCGTACGTGAGGTGATTACAGAGACGCGAGCTGCATACGTTAGCGCTGACAATGGTGAGCGAAATAACTGCCACCTGCCATGGAAGCAGGGTTCGTGAAAACTTTAATGCAGATATAAAGACAAAAAAATTACCGACGATTACGTTACTTCCTAATGCGAAATTTGAGCGCAGCAAATAAGCTGTTTCACCTTTTCGATAGATTGAGGCAAAGAAATCGAGCAACACATGTATGCGCTATCACAGAATTTTTTTTTTGTTTTTCACACGTATTCCTTTAACAAAGACTCCACTAACAGTTCTTGACAGTCATGAAGGAAGCTTTGTGGTCGGAGAAAGAGTGATATATGTTCGAATTGGTACACCAATGCTTGATTCTCAAAGACGAGATGTATACAAGTGCCTCGCGAGGTTGTCACAGCCGTGGGACGCGTTACGAGCGAGAGGAACGGGATGTTCTCCCGCATAAGTGTTAGGAAATTGCTGTTTGTCTTTATGTCAACATTAAAGTCCCCCACTACTAACATCGGTGTGGATCGATGGACGGTTAATGCGAGTTGCAGGAAGTGCACGACGTCTTTCGTGAGTGCGGTAGGGGCGAAGTAGGCAGCTACTACCAGCAAGCCGTTGGGCAACTTTGCGGCGCACAGTTCGCCAACTTCATGTGACGTGCCAAACATTTCGACTGGTATTGCAGAGAGACCTGTGCGCAAGTAGATAGCGACTCCCGCCGCTCTGTTGTGGTCTCTGCGAGCACCACAGCAGTATAGGAAATCTATGATTTCGAGAGGCTCTTCGGGATCCATCCAGGTTTCAGCAAAGCAAAGTACAGAGGAATGGCGCAGAATGTGATCGTGGTGTACGTCCTTGGCATGTGCGGCAAGGGAGCGTACGTTAAGAATGTGGTTGTGAGTGATGAATCAAGTGCTGCCAGCGAATGACGCGTCCATTGGCTGTCTGCGTGTGTTACTGTGGTTAACATGTTAAGCTTCGCCTGTAAGAGTGGAACGCGACAGCGTCTTGCAACGCTGCCAGGGAGTCCACAGAACGCCATCGCCAATTCGGCTGTACGCCTTGCTGGACGGTAAATTTATTTTTTGAGGAAAGGAAATGTATCTCTCTCGCATATCTGGGTGGACACCTGCACCTCGCCGTAAGGGAAAGGGGGAAGATGGGAGTGAACGAAGACGCCGTATTAGCTAGACGCGCCTTTGTTCATTCCAAACCATTCAGCTGGCATTACGGAGTGGCTAGCGTGCTCGTATCGCACTCCGGAGACCCTGGTTCGATTCCCCAACTCGACCAATTTCGTTCTCGGTTTTATTTATTTATGCGGTCTAACTAGAAAGGTTAATTAGGCTATTTCATATTTATATTATTGTATTTCTATCCATCGTGTTCTGTCATTAACCTGTCAATTGTTGGAACTGTCTAGGATGTTCGACACAACGTATATGAAACGAGCAACGTCTTACTGAGTGGGGAAGTGCGTGGTGGTGGAGGGAACGCGGCTTCGTACTTATCTGTTTTTTTCAGCAGCGTCTCCTTCCGCGGACGCTGTTGTCGCTGCGGCGCGCGTCTTTCTTTTCTTTTCTTCTGACCTCTTCATTCTCCTCTATATTAATTAGGCTAATTGATTAATTAAGCAATTAACTAAACTCAGTCCAACTTAGTTGCAGCATCACTATACGATCCCTTTGATTGGTTGCATGGTTACTAGCCAAAGTACAATTGGCCCCATTTGAAATTCGCGCACTGTTACGTCACGAGCATTTCGAGCAATTGAAAAGCGTGACATTGGGGGCGGAGCTGGTTACGAGGCCGACGCCGACGCCGACGACGACGCGAAACCCAGGAACGGACGCCAAAGAGCTGCGCTCTAAAAGAAATTTCTTACCACTTATGCTGGAGAGCATCTCGTTCCTCTCGCTCGTAACGCCTTCCACGGCTGGGATAACCTCGTGATATACTTGCTTATACCTCGTCGTTGAGGCCCAGGCATTGATGCAGCAAGTCTAGCATATATCCATCTATTTTTCCGATCACAAAGCTTACTTCATGACATTCAAGAACTGTTAAGTGTTTCTTGAGAAAGGAATATATGTGAAAAATAACAAGTTGTCTGCAATTGTACATACATGTGTTGCTCGAATTCTTTGCCTCAGTCTATCGAAAAGCTGAAACAGCTGATGAGCTGCGCTCAGATTTCGCACTAGGAAGTAACGTAATCGTCTGCAATTTTTATGCGTAGCATATTGCAATCACTCAGTCCAGCCCTTGGGCGCGGCCGGGCAGCCACCAAACCACGTGACGTGACGTCACGACAGCCGGAGGAAAAACTGCAGGTAAAGTTGATGGCGATTCTTGGTGAGAATTACAAACACAGTAAAAAGAAAAAAAGAAAGGAAATAAAAACAAAAGGAAAAAAAGGAAAAAAAGAAAACGGCTGAGCATGGTGGCGGTTGCCACCGCCCCGTTTCAAAGGGGGCGCTCCTAACCATCCATCCATCCATCCATCCATCCATCCATACGTAACAGAGGAAAAGCTGCTGAGAAAATCGAGTGCCGCCAAGCAATACCTCGCGCAAAAAGACCGCGCAATATGCAACGCATTCTTGGCTTAACCAAGCTAAGCCTGGGCATCTTTTTTTTTTCTGCATTCCGCCACAATCGAGACTCGGCCAGTTTGATCACGCCTTCTCGTGCTCAGCTGCAAAACGCGAAGATTGGTCTTCAGAAAGAAAGTGCACAGCAGCCGTCCCGCTTCATGGTGGGCACCTCAACCCAGAGCCATAGCCTCAAACGCGCCGTGAGAGAAGCGACGAAGGATGAAGTGAAAAATGGAAGAGAGAAAGAGGCGCCTCCTTACCAATGGGAGCGCGCCGGGCGTCCCAGAAGAGAGGAGGCTGACTGACGTCTGTGCCCGCACCACTCGCACGGCCAACGGGCCACGACCATTGGCTTGAGCGCGCGCAGCGAGAGAGTAAAACCACAAACGCTTGAATGCTGACGTTTATAAGCACTGTTCGATCAGAAGCCGATCGGAGCGGACGCAGTTAGTGGTGGTTTGGTCTCGGGACGCTTCGGGTTGTCGACGCTGATGCTCAACAGGTGAGACTCCAGCTTCACACCAGCCTTGCTGACTATCTCTTAGCAGTTTATTTGAACAAGGCATTCGAGCATGCCGACGGGCTACTGAGGCCTCTGTCTTGGACATCCGACCGACACTCGACGCCATGGCCCTGAAAACCCACTGCGCTCAAGGTTCGACCTGCTTCTTTGAGTGCATTTTTCAGTTCCCTGATATTGCACGCGGAATTAGGCGCACAGCAATTACGCAGTTTTTATTACGACCTTAACATCGGCATTGGCACTACGTGTAGTTGGCTCTGGAATTTTGCTGCGCGGCGTCCGAGGCTGCCTCTAACTATACTCGGTAGCGTGTCCAAAGCGATAGCCAGACTTCTTGCTGCCGTTACAACGTAAGCTTTGGGCTCGTGGCGTTCGTCAACAGTAAGCAAGCACTTTTCAATGCGCTCGCGTTCTGCTTGCACTGGCCTCGCGTTGCGGAGAAAGGTTTGAGGATTTAGCACTTCAGTGACGCGGCCTGCGTCAACCTAAAGATGAAGCGGAGCTGTTGGAGCCATAGAGTTTCTTACTATTACCTAGAGGGAAAGCTGGCAAGCCGTCTATGGGAGTTTGCATGGAGACCCCACGTGACCACCTCAGCCACCATGGGCGCTCAAAGCATCATGGGGCGGTGAGCTACTTGTTGCGGAACTGTAACTTTTGGCCAAAAAATAATAAAAAATAAAGCTGTTTGATAGCTACAAACGTCCTAACATTCAATATCTTGTCTAATGATTGCAACAAACGAGCAGAAAAGCATTTAAGTGCAAAGTTTGCCTAAAATAAGATATGACTAGCTTTCCTATTGGCCAAGTGATGAACACTAAAAAAACTAATATTTCGTAATTAACAGGCGCACTTTTAAAAGTAAATATGTTTTCAGAAAAAATGTTGTTGTTTAGATACTTTAAGAGGTTTTTTAATGGTATTTCGGAAGAGTAAAACCTTTTATTGGCGTCGTGTGTCGTCGCGTCTTCACTACTATGGCATTTGCACACTGCGTTCGCGCGAAAGTCGTCTGCGCACAGACGAACTACGTTTTCGGAATGAAACGCCTTAGTACTGCCACTCCATGTTCCCGAAAAACTACGACTGTGCCGCAACAAGTAGCTCACCGCCCCATGACGCTTTGAGCGTCCATGTTGGCTGAAGTGCAGCGCCGCCAGCTTTCCCTCTAGGTAGTAGTAAGAAACTCTATGGTTGGAGCAGATTACGTAATACATACAAGCGAGCGTTTGGCGTTTGATGTGAGGTAGCGCGCGGGAAGGCGCGAGTGTTGTCCGCTTTTGGGCGTTCTGTGCTCTCGCTCCGTAAGTGCGGTGACTTGCTTTTTGCCGTGAAGCTTTATCCGAGCTCTGGGTTAGAGGCCAGCGTCCCAGTTCCGGCTAAAATGTCGAGGTACAGAGACTGGCCAGAGAGGACCACCAGTTTGCCTTCACGGCGCACCTCAATCCGGCGTTCCTCCGCATGCGAACCCTTCACCGCCGTCATGGTGCCGACAGACGCTGGCGTTCGCGCCCAGCGTCTTGCTCTATACCGGCCACAGCCGCAACGAAGGGCGTTTTTATTCTTTGTTAAGCGTCTTCAGCTTCTCTGCTGTTGATACATCTTGGTTGCTCAGTTTCGTGCCGGTTTGTGTTCTTTTTCAAATATGTGCGTATGCGTGTTGTGCGCCTGTCGATGTGGCGTCCCAAGGCTCCTGGTTGGGAGTTGGGCCCACGGTTACCATCACCCGCAATTTCTCGCAGGCCTCTCCAAGGACGCCGTTTGTTCCTCTCGTAAACTGGCAGAAAGACTTGATTTCGATCCCGGCCGCGGCGGTTGAATTTCTTTCTAGAGGCCCGTGTACTGTGCGATGTCAGTGCACGTTAAAGAACCCCAGGTGGTCGAAATTTCCGGAGCCCTCCACTACGGCGTCTCTCATAGCCTTAGTCGCTTTGGGACGTTAAACCCCATAAACCAAACCAAACCATTTCATTTTGCTGGAAATTGCGCACTGCCGCTTCCGTCTCGCATGAAAAGATATGGGTGGCGTACTACCGGTCAGGAGGTGGCGTCGCATGCCTCCTGCTCGTTGTAAAGGAACCTAGAATCGTGAGGTGAAGGCGGCAGCATGTGCTTACTTGTGCATTTCCCATCAATTCATAAAGTCTGAAGACCGTGCTCTTTATTTACTCCTGGCGGCGAGCGGTTTCTTAGACGCAGCGGTGTCCTAGTGGTTTGAACCTGCACCTCGCATGCTCCATGTTCGAGGTTTGATCCCCATTGTGCCTGTTTTATATTACCGGTAAAGCGTCTCAACAAGGCATTCCCCTCTCGGCGCTTTAGGTCAACAAAGCGGCCCCCTGATTTTTTTCCAGCATAGAGAACAGACTGAGAACCTGAGTCACCTGCCTTGTTTGGTTTGGTTTGGTTTGGTTAAACCCCAATAAACCAAACCAAACGAAACAAGGCAGGTGACTCAGGTTCTCAGTCTGTTCTCTATGCTGGAAAGAAATCAGGGGCCGCTTTGTTGACCTAAAGCGCCGAGAGGCGAAAGCCTTAAGCGTGGTGTTGCTGCTAGTGTCACTGATGTGTGGTTACGATGTTAAGCTTCGCCTCTGAGTGCGGAACGCGATAGCGTCTTGCAACGCTGTCAGGTAGCCCACAGAACTCCATCGCCCGTTCGGCTCTACGTCTTGCTTGTCGGTAAATTCTTTTTTGAGGAAAGCAAAAGGAAGATGGGAGTGAACGAAGACACCGTATTCACCAGACGCGCCTTTGTTCATTCCA
This sequence comes from Amblyomma mixtum, assembly GCF_055824585.1. NCBI lineage: Eukaryota > Metazoa > Arthropoda > Arachnida > Ixodida > Ixodidae > Amblyomma > Amblyomma mixtum. Next base: position 69,656,410 of record NC_143015.1, on the reverse strand, counting down.
AACCATCGAGCTGGCATGGCGGAGTGGTTACCGTGCTCGTCTCGCACTCCGGAGACCCTGGTTCGATTCCCGAACTCGACCAAATTATCTCTCGGTTTTATTTATTTATCTGGTCTGACTAGAAAGGGTAATTAGGCTAATTGGTTAATTAAGCAATGAAGTCTACTCAGTCCCACTTAGTTAGAGCATCACTATACGATCCTTTTAATTGGTTGCATGGTTAATAGCCAAAGTACAATTGGCCGCGTTTGAAATTCGCGCCCTGTGACGTCACTACCATTTCGACCAATTGAAAAGCGTGACATTTCTGTCGAGAACCTCTGCTTACAACGATGAGGCATTAAAGGCTTCCGCCTTAATAACACCATACAATAGCTTTTCGCCTACTGGGGAAAACTGTTATTCAGATAACTCTGTGTTGATGGGACTATGGAGTCTTTAAGACTATTCAGATTATTCATCCTTCCCACTGAATCACCATGATCAGCGAAGTCTGTGTCCGAGAGAGGCGCGCTTTAGTGTAGGTGTGTATGTTGCGCTGGAAGAACATCCAAGCTTACTGGATGTTGTTATTGATGCCTGTATGTGCCTTCTAGGGCTTTGATGTTTGTGATGGGTGTTATGGCAGGCTCCTGTTGTACAGCCGGGTGATTTGAGTTTGTATAAAAGGTTTTTTTTTCCTTTTTCGGCAGTTTCCTCGCGCAAACAAGACAAACTGGGGGGACGGCGGTCAAGCATTGGCAAGCGAAGCTGGTCTGTTCACCCCGCCGTGAATTCGAATCCCGCTGGGGCCACAAAACTGCCGGTAAGCAATTTGCGATATGACACTACTACTTTGAGCGCAGTAAGAACGGTTGTTTACCGTACCTCGAGCACATCAAACACTACCTATGGCGGTTTCTAGGAAATATTTTCCGGCGTTCATAAGATCACATCTACTTCAGCTGCGTTTTTCGACTACTGATACTCCACCACAAAGAAGTCGATAGCCCTCCGCGTCGGTGCAAGCGTTTTTGGCAAAACTGCCACCCGTATGTTACCGTTGCTGCTACTCAACGCCGATTTGTGTTTTTCACGTGAAGTATCAGTCTTCGCGCATGAGACACTCTCATGCCAGAGTGGCTTTGTGCACGGCACAAGCGGCACCTACCACTTTAAATGCCGCGTAAGTAATTTAGCTCTGTTCAGTTTATACAAACAGCCAACGATCACCCTCTTTTATTGACCGTGACACCTTTTGTGCGTTTGGAATTTTAAAAGTAAAACGTGACAGAAATGCACCGCACCAAAAACGTTCATGCTTGTTTTTCCCTGGCAGCCATACGTGCTTTCCTGTCATCCCACCTTTCGTTGAGAAAGAACATGAACGCTCATATATTGGCGGCTCATAATATATTGCCGTGACAGCGAGTGCTTCATCTTCTCCTGTTCTGTGTTCATCTCGCCTGTCACGCCCATCGTCACATCCTGCATTTCGTCGTCACCCCCGTTCTTCTAGTTCGCTCAATCGGGACGATGGCTCAGTGGCCCCGGGTATTGTCACGGACTAGAAGATCACAAAGTGGGCAGTGGCGCTGCACGTAGCGCTCGCGCTAGGCCCATCGCCATTAAATCATTCCATGGCTTTATGTCATGTAGTTCTCTCTTCATCGTCACGTAACAATATATTCAACTTGCTAATCTTATTGAGCAAGTTAGGAAGACGCGTCCTTCCCGTTAAGACGGCATTACCATTCTGATATTTGAGCTTGCTTTCAGCTGGACGTTGCATGTAATCATCAATTCGTCACTCAAGTAGCGCACACCGGTTCGTGTCCTGAGTCCTCGCGTTATGATCGACTTCTCATTGTTGGCCATCAGCCTCCTCCTATTTTAGCTAAGCTATATAGGCTGACGTTTCTATGCGCAGGTCGCCTCACGTCGAAGCCCACTTGGTCGGATGAAATACTGGCGTCGCGTGTGGACCACTTCCCCAACGAAGACAGCCGTCTCAGTCTTCATTTCACTACACTGGGCAGGTGAGCGATGGTGAGTGCATGGGTGGAAATGAGAGGACAACTTTTCATCTAGTCATATAGCAGAAAAAAAGTGGTAGGGTTCTAACGTAGTTAAAGAAAGTAGACTTGCAAAGAGCCTGTGTTCATTCTTAGCCTCTTCCTTTGGGCATCTGCCTGTGCACGCCACCGCGTTTCTAGATCTTCGTTTTCACACCCTCTCTCCGCCCCTCCGCGGTGGCTCAGTGGTTACGGCACTCGGCTGCTGGCCCGAAAGACGCGGGTTCGATCCCGGCCGCGGCGGCCGAATTTCGATGAAGGCGAAATTCTAGAGGCCCGTGTATTGTGCGATGTCTGTGCACGTTAAAGAACCCCAGGTGACTAAAATTTCCGGAGCCCTTCACTACGGCGTTCTTCAAGCCTGAGTTGTTTTGGGACGTTAAACCCCAAAAAAACCTAACCAAACTAGACACCCTATCTCTACTAGGAGTCACCTGGCGCGACGCCCTGCTCCCATTGGCTACAGCTGGCGCGACGCTCCTCCGAACTAACCCGAGCTTCCTCCCATTGGCTCCGGCTTGCGTGACAATCCTCCGAACCCGACCCGAACCTCAGTCCGAACCAACCCGAGCTTAACTGAGTTACTCCGAGCTTCACCCACGATTCTTGCTTGAGACCGTGTTATGTAGTGCTCTCGCACTAAAACCGGAGCAGACAAGTTGGATTACTCGAAGTGCAAAATGGGGCACAGGGAAATTTTACGTTCGATGTTCTTGCCTTCCGAAGGATTCCTTGGAGCTTTCCTAGGTAAGCGCAAAAAAAAAATCACCGAAGACACTTTGGACATTCTAAAGTGTGCTTGGCGAAAGCCTTGTGGTCATCCAATACCTCCTAGAAAGACTTTAGGCCTGCGCGCTCCCACATGTCACGTGAGCAACGTCATTTCCGGTAGGCGATCGCCTCTTCGAGGGTCGGGAGGCGCGCGCGCACGAAACGAACCGACGAACCCCGCAGTCGGCGCGCGGACCAGCGGCAGGAAGCCTGCCGTTGCGTGCATCGTTCTGGTGTTCTGTGTTTCCGCACTGGGTGCGCGTTCCTCCGCATGATCGGCGCGCGTGGTGGTTGTCAAGGAGTGAAGTGCGGCTATCAGCATGCCTTACAAGTGCTGTGTGCCGAAATGCCGGGGAAACTGCGACGAAGACTCGAAAATTCAAGTCTTCTCATTTCCGAAGGACGATGCCCAGCGGCACAAGTGGCTGCGTGCAATACCACGCAAGGACTACCAAGTTACAGCTTCTTCAAGGGTAAGAACTGCTTTAATTAGCTTGTTGTGTACCTTCATGCCCGCTTTTACGCTGCGCAAAGTTCATTGTCAGTGCGAGCATATTGAGCGTTAGGCCTAGAATTCTTTCGTGTTCATATTAAGGCGAAAGCCTTTAATACCTCATACTATCGTTAGTTGCGCGTCTGCAGGAGTGTCGACAGACGCATCGGCAGGAGTATCGACAGACGCATCGGCAGGAATTTCGACAGACGCGTCGGCAGGAATTTCGACAGACGCGTCGGCAGAAATGTCGACAGACGCGTCGGCAGAAATGTCGACAGACGCGTCTGCAGGAATTTCGACAGACGCGTCTGCAGGAATTTCGACAGACGCGTCGGCAGGAATTTCGACAGACGCGTCGGCAGAAGTGTCGACAGACGCGTCGGCAGGAGTGTCGACAGACGCGTCGGCAGGAGTGTCGACAGACGCGTCGGCAGGAATTTCGACAGACGCGTCGGCAGAAGTGTCGACAGACGCGTCGGCAGGAGTGTCGACAGACGCGTCGGCAGGAATTTCGACAGACGCGTCGGCAGGAATTTCGACAGACGCGTCGGCAGACGCATCGGCAGGAGTGTCGACAGGCGCGTCGGCAGGAATTTCAACAGACGCGTCGGCAGAAGTGTCGACAGACGCGTCGGCAGGAGTGTCGACAGACGCGTCGGCAGGAATTTCGACAGACGCGTCATACCATGTGTTTTCTGCGAAAAGTGTTCGTTCAGCCTGTGCTTGCATCAGGAAAGAATCTGCCAATACCAAAAATACCTTGAGCACGTATACATAATTAATGTCCTTTCGGAGATACTGTGATATTTTTTTGTGGTACAGTCCCCTGTTTTCGTTTTTGCAGGTCTGTGCGCTGCACTTCCATGAGAGCTTTATTAAAAAAAAACAGTCTATCATGACCCAAGGACTGGAAAGGTTATCGAGACCACTTTGCCGGTGCCACGACTGGACCCTAGCGCTGTGCCTTCAATATTCAAGGACTGCCCATCGTACCTGTCCACACCACAATGTTCCAAAACAAGAGAGGAGCCACACGATCGACGGCAGCGACTGGAGTCCTCCCACCTTGCAAAGGCATTGGCGGACTCATTGTCGTCATATACGACGGAAGCTGGCAGATATCAGTTCCAGACAATAACGGAGCTAAAGGCATGTATGCAGGGATCCTCTTTGCCAGAGAAGTGGTCAGTAGTGCATACCTCAACAAGTGTAATGTTCCTGTTGATAACCGGAGGCACCATGCCAAGCATTGAAGCTTCTGTTGTGATCAGTGACAGTATGGACATAACTGTGTGCCATCAGAAGGTCAAACTTACAAAAGTAAATAACTGTCCTGTCCCCAGTAAAGTTTCGGATATCAGATGCATCGTAGAAATTCTAGAGAATTTGTCAAGTTTTGAAACACAGTGTATTATTTCTGAGGATGTGGTAAAAGCTATCGAAACCCTCCTCCATGTTTTGAAACAGCAGCTACCAGTGGAAACTCGAAGTGTCCTTAAAGCGCTGAAAGAACAGCTGGAAATAATCACTACGAAAATGCCCAGGTATTCACCACATTTGATGGTTATTGCTAGTCTGCTCTTTACAATATCGCCACACGCTTACAAATTCCTGCGACACGCAGGTGTTATTGCACTTCCTCACCCTGCAACTATCAGAAAGCTTTGTGCGTCATGTGAGCTGTCGCCGCAAGTAGAGGAAGATGAAAATTTTTTGTCTTACATGAAGAAGCGTGTGAAGTGTCTCCAGCCTTACGAGCGCATAGTGACTTTGATGATTGATGAAATTCACTTGAAACCATTCTTCGATTATAAAGGTGGCAATGTTTGCGGAACTGCCTTTAACTCGTCTGACGCTGCCACGACGGCCCATGTTTTTATGGTACAAAGTTTGGCTTCGTCTTTCAAAGAAGTCGCTCACATCCTTCCTGTTAAAACCATTGATGCTGCTATGTTGCATAGCATCACCCATAAAGTGGTGACTGGTTTAGAGTCGCACGGATACAAAGTAGTATGTGTTGTTACTGACAACAATGCTATTAATAGAAAGACAATGTCGATCTTCTGTAGTCCTCCAAAGCTGCAGTTTGTGTATCCTCATCCCTGTGACCCTACGAGACCCCTGTTTTACATTATTGACACAGTCCACCTCTTGAAATGTGTGCGAAATAACTGGATAAACCAAAAAAATCACGGAACCAATTTCTATTACCCGAAGTTTGAGATCACTAGTTATACAATTGACAGTGGTCACATCATGTGGGCTTCGTTTGAAGCTCTGCGAAGATTACACAAACTGGAAGAAGGGTGTTTGCTGAAGTATGGGCACCAGTTAACCTCCAAAGCTCTGAATCCGTCAAAGTTAGAGCGGCAAAATGTCAAGATCGCACTGCAAGTATTCAATCAATTTACTGCAGAAGGGCTTCTGGTACATGCCAATGAAATTGACAGAGCAGCAGAAACTGCGAACTTTATCAACATTATCGTTCGCTGGTGGTCAGTGGTCAATGTCAAAACACCTTCGAAGGGCTTCCAAAAACGTGACCCTTTTCAAGAGCCAGTGAAAGGAATGGAAAATGACGAAAGAATCCAATTTCTTGAGAAGTTCGCGGACTGGTTAGACATATGGATTGCACTACGTTTTGACAATGGCGTTTTCACTCGTGAAACGATTAGTGCCTTGCGTCTTACGTCCTGTGGGCTTATGGAATTCTCTCGCTACTGCCTTGAGGAGCTTAAGATGCACTACGTGCTTCTAGGAAAGGTTCAGACCGACCCACTTGAGGCGAAGTTCGGTCAATACAGACAACTTGCGGGCGGCCAGTTCCATGTTTCTATTCGACAGGTGTACGAGTGCGAGGCAAAACTTCGTTTGCAAAATTCGCTGCCAGTTCTACCAACTGAAGAACTCAGGCTCCCTCAACCGAGGACACGACAAAAGCAGAACTTTGATAAAGCCTTCAGCATTGAAGTCACAGATTCTGACCTAGATGCTTTGTCTTCAAAAATCCCAGTGATTACATATGTAGCTGGGTATTGCGCTCATGCTGCTTGTAAGGCACTGAAATGTGAAGAATGCAAAAGAAACCTTGTAGTGGCAAGGAACATGGAGGAATCCCATGAAGAAAATAGCCTCATCGACGCCCTTAATAGAGGTGGCCTTTGTTTTCCAGCACCAGTTGTTGTAAATGCTGTGATGTATGCGCATGCAGTGATAGAACAACTTTTGTCTAAAGAACACTGCCTTAAGTTCTTCAAGTTAGAAGACCAGCGAACGGCTCTGATATGCTTAACAACAGAGGTTTTACCAGAATGTGAAGACTTTGACACATGCCTAAATGGCCACAGACCTGAACAAGTCATGGACCTATTGCTGCATTCAGCAGCAAACATTCTTCTAAACAATATGTGTAAAAGAAAAAACGACCTTCTCTCGGCGTCATCTCATGATGCAGAATCAAAAAAAAAGGAAACTAACTGTCTTTTCGAAAAGCTAGGTTGTTTTCATGTCTTTCTGCACCTTTGTGTTTGCAATTTGTTGTGCTTGTTGCGGTTTTTGGATAATTTTATATTTGCAGTTTAATACATTGATAGTTAGTATGTTGTTTGTATTTCACTGTGCATGTGCTTGTTTGTATGTGGAGTGCTTATTGCTTCGATTTGTTCTCGCAGTGCCATATTATGTGAAGTAACCAAGTTTCTCATTCGAGTCGATTGCAATTGTTTCTCATCACATATGTTTTGTGCTTAACCGTATGTTGCTAATAGTTTTGTGTTATTTTGGACTGCAAACCGTGACTGCCTTCGTTTACTTGATGTTTGTTGCAGTGACCTGTTCTACTGTATGTGACCAAAATTGATGTGACATGGTCTAAGTCTTAATTGTGACCATGAGTAGAATTTATGTTTTCATATTTAAAGGGTATGTTTGTTTTAAAAATCTGTGATTACTACCTGCCAGTTCAATTTTATTACCTTGATGCTTCATTAGTTCTGTTTACTGTATGTATATTATGTTCTCTTATATTTATTTATAGCGCCTTTGCATGCCCATGACCAATAAACCGAAATTTGTCTTTTGGTTGACGACTAAATTTTGCCTCATTCTTGAATTTTCAGCAAACAATAAACATCCCCATGGGAGCAGTAATTGTAGAAAGCTGCAATAGGCACCATTACACAGTTTGCGTGAAGGTGACGATCGAGTTGCTGTTGCCTCCATCATCCCGAATTCACGTGACGCACGCCGCTAAAGCCGAAGCCAGCGAAGCGAAACAACTGCACTGCAGAATTCTCCTCGCGTTTTGTATCAGTTATTCACTCACCTAGAGTAGTTTGTCAATCTTACTTCTCTAAAAAGTGCACTGCAGCTGACCAGGCCCCTAGTTATTTCACAGCAGACTCTTCCTTTCTTTATAAATGAGCGCACGCCTATCTTTTTGTACGCTTGTAAAGCGGTCGCACTCGCGCTTAATACAGCGGTTGATAGAGAGCGACTAACGGTCGGACCCCATTGGCTGTTCTGGTCAGCGGCACGGGAAAAATAGCGCCCGGACCCATCGCTCTGCGGGACGGCACAGCAGCCTGTCCGCGGGAGAAAAACCGGCTTGTGCGGGAAGCGGCGCGCGGAAAACGTCCTGCGTTGCGCGAGCGACGCGGCCATCCGCCTACAGGATGTGACGTCACTCGCGCAGCGCGCAGGCCTCAAGTCTTTCTAGGAGGTATTGGGTCATCCCACTGCCGCTTCCCCGAACCGCTTGGCGCGGACTCACTGGGCCGCTTCGGAGCCATGCGTCCCACTCTCCATTGCAACCAGACATCTGGCGAAGGAGCAGCGGTTTACCTGCCATCGCCGACACGCGCGCGCTTGTTCTACCGCTACTGTGTGACGTCACGGTTGCTATGCACAGCTGTGACCCTCACCGGCTCGCCGGTTGTTAAGGAGGGGAGGAGGTTGCGCCGCTGCGCGGAGGAGAGGCCATAGTTTGCACGATTCGAGCGCACGGACGGACACCGCGAGCATGAGCCATTGAAGACTTTCGCCTTGAAGGAAAACCTACGCGTGCGAAGGCATTGTTGATGCGCTCAAAAAATTTACCAATCGCTTTCACTTACTCGCTCAGGGAGAGGGTGAAGAGTTTGCGAGATCTCGTCCATGGCGAGCATACAACATCGAAATGTGCTGCGAAATGTGCGCATGTACTGTACCATTTGAGAGTACGGGAAATTGGCCTAGGTGGTCGACTTTTTTTTTTTTTTTGTCCGATCCCTTCACTAGGTATCCTTCATCTCACCACCCGCAGCTTTAGAACGATGAAACTGGCACGCTGAGAAAAATGGCAACCAAGCGTCTTCCCTAGAGTTTAATTAACAATGGCCATACCCAGAAATTCTGGACAAAAGCATTCTTGAAAGAGAAAGTTTATGAGGTTTTTTTTTTCATATTTGTGAGATGCACCAAACAATCTATACTTTCGCAGATCTCATGGGGTTTAACGTCTCAAAGCGACTAAGGCTATGAGAGACGCCGTAGTGGAGGGCTCCGGAAATTTCGGCCACCTGGGGTTCTTTAACGTGCAATGTCAGCGCACGTTAAAGAACAAAAGGGTTGAAAATTGGGCGAGTTGGTACGAATTCATACTGGTGTGGCACCACAGGGACAGGGACAGAAACAGAGTGACAACAACACAAGTTAAAGAACCCCAGGTGGTCGAAATTGCCGGAGCCCTTCACTACGGCGTCTCTCATAGCCTTAGTCGCTTTGGGACGTTAAACCCCATAAACCAACCAACCATCACCTTTTGCTATTAATATTCTTGTTCTCCTCAAAAGCGTTCCCCATTGGTATTCTATGGCAGTCTTAACTCCTCGATGCGAGCCATGGAAACACTGTAAAAGAAATATTTTGATACATATCGGAAGAATGAACCATTACCTCCAATATTTCTGTACCAGTACCTTACAATTTTACAATATTCGAAATTTTTGTCCAAATATGTTGGACACGCAGGAAGTATCATACCAGCTGTCCTAAACATTTGGAACCGCAGAAATGAAGGAAAGTTCTGACATGCAGTCCGGACGGATGCAGTCCGGACCTTACGTCCAAGTCTTGATCGATGTGAATGACCAGGGAAAACTGGGGAATGTCACCGACTACAGGCGGCAGAAGCTCTCTGTGATCCCGCCAAGATTCTGGCTGAAATGTCCAGATCTTCTGTACTGTGCCTGAATTTGTGGAGCCCTGTGCTTGCTGCTTGAATGTAGCAGCATAGTTCTTTGAGCTTCTCGTTGGGGAGACAACAAGGACACGACACTTAATAATTAATTCTTTTTCAGGACGATCGAGAGAAGTGATCACAAACAGCCTTCCTGGCATTGTTTAGCTTTGCACGATTAAGGAAATGGGCAAATAAGTTGCGACAAGAACTGAGCCAACTGAGCGTCGCTCCAACGTCTGTCGAGGGGCTGGAACGAAACGCGAAGTGGAGCACCACGTTATCGTAAAGCGCTCTCTCCCTGAGCGTCCAGTCTGGCATTCAGAGAACAGAAAAAGAACAGCAGCTGGCAACAACTGCCCCCTGCTTGCAGATTAAATTAGGATTCATACTCTTCAGCCGCATTAAAATTTTTCACTTGCTCTCGTAAATGTCTTTTTGTGTAAGTACCGAGGAGAGCACTAGGAACATTCGGTGCCCTGGTCGCAGAGGGAAAGTTTGTGACTGTCAAGCATGTGAGTGGAGCTTTAGGGCAGACTTCAGTGTATTTACTAATATTTCGCAGGCTGAGGTTGACGTCCACCTTGCCGTGTGTGCTGTACCGGCGTCGTGCTGATTGTGGCTGCCGGCGCAAACCTGCAGCGTCTGTCACACTACCGTTTTACGGGTGAGCATCTTTTGACGTCGAGAGGGCCTTCCTTCTCGGGCCCCACGGCCCTCAAAAATGAGAATAAGGCATCCAGGCTGATACGTAGTGCGCCCGGGTTAACCCAATAAATGAAGTGCAGTAGTGTATTCGTGCTTGCAGTAGCTACCTTTGCTTGGCGTTTTAATAACTGAGCTCCCCCATAGGACCATGCATTCCTCGCGCCTCTCAACTGCGGTTTACAAGTGCACGGAGGTTCTTGTGAATCCAACTGAGCACAGACCTGTATCGGGCAGTTGACCACCCATTGCATGTATTAAAGCGCTACGTGTACAGTGACGATCAAAAAGAGAATTCGTCTTTGAGGAAAGATCATAGCGCAGTAACCGTCTCATGTCGGTGGACACCCGAACCGCGCATTAAGAGAAGGACGAGTGTGGAAGTGAAAGAAGAGAGAGTTCCGCCTCCATTGAAACGCATCATAGACGATAGCCCCTGTTTCGACTTTTGGCCTCCGCGAAAGAGCTCAAGATTAGTTGGGCACAAGATAAGCACAGGTGCATCTGTTCGGGCAAAAGAGTAAAAGTTAACGGTCAGGGCAGGCGGCTAAGCGGGATGCATGCAAAACATAAAATTCAGGGGGGGGGGGGGGGGGGAGGGCACTTTGTTGACCTAAAGTGCGATGAGGCGAAAGCCTTAAGCACGGTGTTGCTGCTTGTTTCACTGATGGCGTTGTTAAGATGTTAGGCTTCGCCTCTAAGAGTGATACGCGACAGTGTCTTGCAACGCTGCCAGGGAGTCCACAGAACACCATCGCCGGATCGGTTCTAGCTTGTCGGTAAATTGGTTTTTGAGGAAAGGAAATGTATCTGTTTCGCATATCTGGGTGGACACCTAAACCTCGCCGTAACGGGAAGGGAGGAAGATGGGAGTGAACGAAGACACCGTATTGACTAGACGCGCCTTTGTTCATTCCAAACCATCGAGCTGGCATGGCGGAGTGGTTAGCATACTCGTCTCGCACTCCGGAGACCGGGGTTCGATTCCCGAACTCGACCAATTTCCTACTCGGTTTTATTTATTTATCTGGCCTGACTAGAAGGGTTAATTAGGCTAATTGGGTAATTAAGCAATAACTAAACTCCGTCCCACCTACTTGGAGCATCACTATACGATCCCTTTAACTGGTTGCATGGATAGTAGCCTAAGTACAATTGGGCCCGTTTGAAATTCGCGCACTCTGACGTCACGACCGTTTCGACCAATTGAAAAGCGTGACATCTGTCAACAACTCCTGCTTACAACAATGAGGCATTAAAGGCTTCCGCCTTAACTTTTCCCGGACGTTTCCAGTGTGGTGATGCAATTTTGAGCGCAGCTACACAAGCTGCGCGTTCAGCAACCTGTTTAGCCGCTGCCTCTGCCTCACCCGCCAGGGTAAAACAAGCCTGTATTGTGCCACCCTTTAGTGGCGCACTTTTAAAGCAGCCATTCGGTTTTGTAGTTTGTTCGCTCTTCGTATGTCATCACTAGCAATTCGTTTATTTGCCGCCACCTTTTGCACCACCGCACTGCGGCGGTCGCGTTTTCTAGGAGGCGAAATGCCAGAAGCCTGCGTACAGCTTTGACAGAGAACATTCTAGAACGCCAAGTGGTCGAAATCATGCGGAGCCCTCCACTACGGCCTTCCCCATAACCTGAAAGCTGCCGCGGTGGCTCAGTGGTTATGGCAAGACGCGGGTTCAATCCAGGCAGCGGCGGTCGAATTTTGATGGAAGCGAAATTCTAGAGGCCCGTGTACTGTGCGATGTCAGTGCACATTAAAGAACCCCAGGTGGTCGAAACTTCCGGAGCCCTGCACTTCGGTGTCCCTCATAACCTGAGTCGCTTTGGGACGTTTAATATAACGAACCTTAAGCTGCCACTTATTCGACCTCGAGTACAGTTAGATCTTGATATTGGCATAGCTGAGCGTTTGTTCGTACGGCGCGTTTAGCAGCGGCGTCAGCCTCATTCGTACTGGTTGAAAAAACTGGCCGGTTGTATTGTGCCGCGATTTTGCGTCGCGCTTGCATAATGGGCCCCCTCCAGCCGCCGTAGCATCTAGTCGGCCACCCTCCAGGGGTGGTATTCTCCCGGTGTCGCCTTTTGCGACATGTCGCATTCGCTCTTCGCTGATTGGCTCGAGCCGCGGTGACGGCGGCGTAACGACACGGACCCGCCTTCCTGCTACGTCATCGTGACGTCGCCCCAATTTACTACGCTTAGTCGAACAACGGAATGCGCTGAAGCGATTCGCGCGGGCGACGGGCTACCGTTAGCGTACGAACGCAATCGGCAGTTGCGGCTTTTGCGCCCTTGGCGTGAAAACATGGCGACGTCCTTTCAAGCGAGAGCCGCCCGCTTCAGCCAATTCAGCAGTCCTTGCGATTCCGGTCGGCATGTTTACCGGCAACTACTGGTGTTGTTACTTTTCGCTATGACTTACCTTGCTTCGACGATAAAGTTTAAGCTGCAATTCAGCCTAGTTTTTTAGATACGCTCTCGATTCTGGAGCGCGCAAGCCTAATGGGACCTCCAGCTACACTGCTACCGTCTGCAACTGCCCGAAACGCAGCCGAAACCTAGCACAACCGTCCGGAACGAAAGGAAAATAGATTTGGAGCTTTTTCGCGGTGTTTTATAGACTTAAATGAAGTGAAGCGAGTTTATATTAAATTTGCAAATGTTTTTTTGAACATTAGACGTCATGTGATGGCAAATATTCTTGCTATAAAAGATACGAAACTACTGCTGCTAGTGACTCAGCAGTGGTAAATTGTCGCTTCTCGGAGTGAATGAATGCACCGCAGACGAAAGTGCCGGCGGCTTTTTCCGTTTCTTCGAGCATCTGTAAGCACTTTTTTAGGCCCCGCCCATATGCGACATGTCGCAAAAGGCGACGCCGGCAGAATACCACCCCAGATCACCCTCGACACGGGAAACAACCTACGGGTGGTTTCCATGGAAGTTCTTTGAAATTTGGGTTTTTCTAGTTTTACTAGGGCGATAGCACTAATCCGGTGGCTCTGACCCGAGAAAAATTGTTCTAATGTTCGACCGTCTGTCTCTCTAGGACGAAACGGGAACACGCAAATTCCGCCTGGTGCAGCAGCTGCTATCTTGTGCCGTGCTCGGGCACTGTATACGAATGTTGTAAATATTTTGATTTTTTTTGCGCAGTGCTTCCATAGCACGCGGAAACGAAACTTGCTTAGGCTCGCTCAGTGGTTATGGTGCTCGGCTGCTGACCCGAAAGACGAGGGTTCGATCCCGGCCGCAGCGGTCGAATTTCTTTGGAGAAGAAATTCTAGAGGCCCGTGTACTGTGCGATGTCAATGCACGTTAAAGAACCACAGGTGATCGAAATTTCTTTAGCCCTCCACTACGGCGTCTCTCATAGCCTTAGTCGCTTTAGAACATTAAACTCCATAAACCAAAACCAAAACCAATTCAATTATTAAACCCGTGTACTGTGCGATGTCAGCGCATAAGAACCCCAGGTGGTCGAAATTTCCGGAGCCCTCCACTACGGCGTCCCTCATGGCCTGAGTCGCTTCAGGACATCATTTAATCCCTATAAACCAAAGCAATCAAAGAGTACAGTTTCTTGGTATATCCGTCATCCTACGATGCTCATTTAACAATCTCCGTGCAATTAACTCTCTTCAGTCCCTCCTGGCAGTTCCCTGTGGTAGAGCGATTGACTGAAAGTCCACCACTTCTGAAATGACCTCGATGTACGCACAGAACTTTTCGCACTCGACGCGACGTGGCACTTTTGAGGCGAAAGTTTCACTAGCCCCATTAGATTAAATTTCGTCTGCGATTGTCGTTGAGGCCGACAGATAGTCCCAAAACGATGGCGTCGCAACAACCGTCGTCTGGCCACCGAAACGGCGAGTGCGACGACGGAATGCACCACAGATACCAGCAGCAGCCACCTCTCGCAATCTGAGGGTGCAGGATGGTTGCCGTGGAAGAAATGTATACGGCGAGAGCGGAGATACGCGCAACCTGAAGGTGCCTGACACGGGAACGTGAAAGGAGGAGGATAACGGAGGAGTACGTAATGCAGATAGGAGAACGCAGGTCATTATCACAGGAAACAGCTGCAACTTAAGTCGTTTGAAAGGAGCAGGTTGTAACGAGAACGGAGGAATGCGTAACCAGAGGTTTGCCGAGGGAAGAACCGGAAGGATGGTTACCGTGGTCGGTAGGGCAAGAATATAACGAGAGCAAATTAATCTGGCGCACTCCTTCTGCAGCGACTGCTGCGGAAACCCCTTCCCCGAGGTCAGTCTCGGCAACAGTGGCGTCGCTCGTGTGGACCGGCGGACTGCAGACGAGTGCTAGTCGAAGAACGAATAGTGCGTGTGGAAACCTAAACTTTTGGTTTTCAACTAGACAAATGATATCTCTCCCAGGTTCCTTCCCTCCCCATATCGCGAAATGATAATACGTCAACTGCTATCGCTGACTATCGCGTTACACCATGGTAACGGCTATGTGAGCTTTTTTTATTTGTTCTCATACTGGAAAGAAGTTTTTCAGTACATTCAAACGATCTTTGATCATTCTCCGGCCTTTCTAGTTGCTCGCGCTTTTACGGAAGCCGTCGCTGGCTGCAAGTGGCATCACATCCCGAACCCCCTAACGAATAAAAGCATCCAACGAGGGCCAGTTACGAAGCCAGCGATGTGTAACTGGCATTCAATTAATGAGTGAACTTTGTCATGCCCCAGAAATTGCTTGCTAGCGAAAACTGTAAAGAGCAGCTGTTATCAAAAACTTCGATACAAGGCCCACAGTATGCGAAAGAAGAACATGATTATCGCAAAGCGAATAACATCCCTGCATAGGCAGGTTCTCGCTACGTGCGGATCTACATGGTTTCCTTGGGTGAGTATTAGTAAAATCCCGTCTGTCCGGAGGGCTCTGGTGCATCCACAAAACGCCCTTCGCGCCCTAACACATTATGTCCCTACCAGACCAGACTTCGATAACGGGAAGATAACACCTCAGCAGGCTTATGCTTCCGGACTCATCCTCTAATCATCCCAGTTGTGGATCCCAACCACCATTCCTGTACACTGCCTGAGTTCATTCCTGCCACACACTCAGAATGCTCTTCTACGTAAGAAAGAGTAGTCTGCGTACTTACTTCCTTGCTTTAAAAAAATTCGCTGTGGCTTAGCTTGGTTAAGCCTGGTAATTGCGAAAGCAATATCCGTACCTACGCCATGGTTCAGCTGGTAGTGTAGCTGGTGGTGGGGCTTGTGGTTAGACTTGTGGCGATACATCTGTTATACAATCCAATGCAATCCAATCCAATCCAATGTAATCTAATCTATTCTAATCCAATCCAATCCAGTCCAGTACAATCCAGTCCAGTGAGGCCGCAGTTCATGTGCACCGCCGTCGCACACGGACGGCGCGAGATCGCGAAGCAATGTTAAGCCGCTGGTGGTTGGCACAGCTACTGCTTTCTAGCGACGTGAGTCGAGCCTAATCTCTTCAGCGTAACGCCACAATCGCGCTCCTAGCGGAGAGCGCAGGCGTTAGGCGCCGGTGATGGCACCGCCGCGGCTTGCGACGGCGCGAGTCGGTCGCCCTTCTCCTCGGCGTGACGTCACAACACCTGTTAAGGCGGAAGCCTTTAATGTCTCATCGTTGTAAGCAGCAATTGTCGACAGAAAATGTCACGCTTTTCAATTGGTGGAAACGGTCGTGACGTCACAGTGCGCGAATTTCAAACGGGGCCAATTGTACTTTGGCTAGTAACCATGCAACCAATTGAAGGGATCGTATAGTGATGCTCCAAGTAAGTGGGACTGAGCTTAGTTAATTGCTTAATTATCCAATTAGCCTAATTAGCTTTACTAGTCAGGCCATATAAATAAATAAAACCGATTAAGAAATTGGTCGAGCTCAGGAATCGAACCCCGGTCTTCGGCGTGAGAGACGAGCATGCTATCCACTCCGCCATGCCAGCTCGATGGTTTGGAATGAACAAATGCGCGTCTAGTGAATACGGTGTCTTCACTCACTCTCATCCTCCTCCATTCCCTTCCGGCGAGGTTTAGGTGTCCACCGACAAATGAGAGACAGATACATTTCCTTTCCTCAAAAACCAATTTACCGACGAGCGAGGCGTAGAACCGAATGGGCGATGGCGTTCTATGGACTCCTTGACAGCGTTGCAAGACGCTGTCGCGTTCCACTCTTAGGGGCGAAGCTTAACATCTTAACCACACATCAGTGACCACACTTTAGGTCAAAAAAGTGCCCCTCTGAATTTTGTGACACAGTTACTGCGTAATTTCCTTTCCTCAAATAAAATTTTCATTTTCTTCATTAGGGCTCCTCTTTATCTATCTTCTTTCACTCCCACTTCCTCCCTTCCTCTACGGTGCGGTTCAGGTGTCCACCGAGATGACAGAGAATTACTGCGCCATTTCCTTTCCTCAAAAAGCGTTGCGTTCAAAGGGCAAGGCATCGCGCCGAACGGGTGGTGGCGTTCCGTGGTCTCCCTGGCAGCGCTACAACGCGCTGTCGCGTTCCACTCCTAAAGGCGAAGCTTAAGCGTCATTAATTAGCAGTTATTTAGTATTCAGGCATTACTCAGTAATTAACCATTAATTTGTGATTTGTCATCAATTAGTAATTAGTACTCAATTACATGTGACGCCACCAGTGCCACAGAAACAGCGAAGGTGGTGCGGAAAACGCTTCCGCCTCTACCCACTTTAGACAGTCAAAGTGCCCCCTGAATTTTTGCGCTCCTAGCGGAGAGCGCAGGCGTTAGGCGCCGGTGGTGGCACCGCCGCAGCTTGCGACGGCGCGAGTCGGTCGCCCTTGATTGATTGATTAATAACTTTTATTTCCACCGATGTAGGAAGCCCCCTACTCCCCGTCCCTGGCACTCAGGCCTAGGGGACGGGGGACGGGACCTCCGCGACTAAAGACTGGCGAAGATACATTGTCTCTTCGCGGCTTCAGCCGCCAGGCGGACAGCTCGTTTCTGGTCGGCGGGGATCTCGCTTCGCAGAAGGGCCTCCCAGGCTGCTCTACTCTTAATATTGTCCTCAGCACCCGGGGATCCAGGGCATTGCCAAATTATATGATTGAGGGTCCCCCTCGCTACGCAGGCCTTACATTTGTCATCGTTTTTAGCGTCTCTCATAACCTTAGTCGCTTTGGGACGTTAAACCTCAATAAACCAAACCCAAACCTTTTTTATCGTCTAACGTGGTTTTAAATAACCAGACGGGGTTAACGAAATTTCCGGCCTGTAATCGTCGCCAGGCGATGGCCTCTGTATTGGTTAAGTTTGGATCTGGTGGTGGCATTAGACGCCTGCCTAACCTGTAGTGCACGGCGATTTGCGCGTACGTTTGCAAACGTTTGTCCATCGCCTGGGGGTCGGGTGGCTCTACAGTTACCCGGAAGTAGAGATCTCGGGCTAAAATGTGGGCCGCCTCGTTACCGGGGACGGATGTGTGTTCCGGGACCCAAATTAAGGTGATCTTGCGATCAATTTTGGCTGCGGACAGAATTCGAGCCGTTTCTGGCGAGACCCTGCCCTTTCCGATGTTGCAGATCGCTGTTTTGCTGTCACTAAGAATCAAACTAGCCTTGGTTCCGGCGCAAGCAAGCGCTATTGCGACCTCCTCGGGCGTATCTATGTTTCTACTCCTAATGGAGGCGGTGGCGACTGGTGCACCTCGGCCGTCGACTACTGAGGCGACCGCCGCCCCCGACCTGCCACTCGCTGCGTCCACATAGGCAACCTCATTTGGCCTGAAATTCCCGGCCCTTTTAACCAGTGCCTCCGCCCTCTTCTCCCGTCTTTCCCTGCATGTTGAGGGGGAGAGGGCGAACGATGATATTCTCGCTATATTGTGGCGGTAGGGCGACCTTGTCGCATATGCCCCTATCTACTTTTCGGCCGACCCACTCTAAGATGGTCCGGCCCGTATTCGTTGTACTCAGTCTTTCGAGCTGGGCGATTCGCACCGCCTCGGCGAGTTCAATCCAAGTATTATGCACCCCCATTTCCAAGAGGCGGTCTGTAGAGGTGGAAATAGGTACGCCCAGCGCCCTCTTGATGCAACGCCGAATAATTGCGTCGATCTTCTCTCTCTCGTTTACCCTAATATCGAGGAATGGCGTGCCATAGCATATTCGGCTAATAATATACGCCTGCGTTAGTTTCAAGAGGCTACTTTCTTTGAGGCCCCTGCCCTTCAGCGCGACCCTACTGAAGATCCCTGTTACTTGCGCAGCGTAGTTGCTAGCTTCTCGATAGTTCCTTCATTATAACCGTCCTCTTGGATAAAAAGTCCGAGGATCCTGGTGTGATTAACTTTCGATACAGCTTTGCCCTCTATCTTAATTTCAAAATTCCAGTCGCGCTTGCACCGGAGTGCTTTCGGATTGTAAACAAAAAGTTCCGATTTCTGCGGCGAACACACAAGGCCCCTTTCGGCCGCGTAGGACACTACAGTGTCTGCCGCTGCCTGCAGCCGCTCTTCTATGCTACCGTCACTATCACTGTTGAACCATATGTTGATGTCATCTGCATACAAGCTAAATTTTATGCCGTCTATATTCCTGAGTGCGGCGGGAAGGGCCCTTACTGGCACGTTAAAAAGGAAGGGGGAGAGCACCGATCCCTGCGTCGTTCCCTTACTTGCCAGGTAAACCGTGGGGAATTCTAAGTCCTGAAATTTTAGTTTTATCGTCCTGTGTGACAGGAAATCCTTGATGTAATAATGCGTCCTTTCGCCGACACCTATGTCCTGAAGCCCCGCAAGGACGGCCGCATGCTTAACATTGTCGAAGGCTTTGGTTAGATCTAAACCTAAAATCACCTTCGCGTCTTTGGATCTCGAATTTATGATGTCATGTTGCAAGCGAAGCATCACGTCCTGCGTACACAAGCCCGGCCGGAACCCGACCATCTCGTGCGGCCACAGGTCGTTCTGCTCCATGAAGCGTGTCAGTTTAGCCTGGATGACGCGTTCCATAAGCTCTTCTTCGGCGTGACCTCACAACACCTGTTACGCTCCTAGCGCAGAGCGCAGCAGTTAGGCGCCGGTGGTGGCACCGCCGCGGCTTGCGACGGCGCGAGTCGGTCGCCCTTCTCTTCGGCGTGATGTCACGCATGACGTCACACAGAGGTCAACTAAAAGTCAATGGTGGCACCGCCGCGCCACGGAAGTGCAATTAGTAAAGCTTTCGCTTTAATAAATATAACGCCCACCTTTGTGGAAAGTGAATGCCAAAGAGTTTTAAGGCGAAAGCCTTTAATGCCTCATACTGTAGTTATCAGCCGTGACGACAGCCGTGTCAGCAGATGTCTGCGCGTTTTGACGGGTGTCCACCGAGATATGCGAAACAGTTGCTGTGTGATTTTCGTTTCTCAAATACAATTTTCAGTTCCTTCGTTACGGCCCCTCTTTCTCTTTCTTCTTTCACCTTTCACTCCCACTTCCTCCCTTCCTGTATGGTGCGGTTCGGGTGTTTACCGAGATAACGGAGAATTACTGCGCCATTTCCTTCCCTCAAAACGCGTTGCGTTCAAAGGGCTAGGCATCGCGCCGAACGGGGGCGGGGGGGGGGGGGGGGGGGCGTTCCTCCCTTCCTGTACGGTGCGGTTCGGGTGTCTGCCGAGATGAGAGAGAATTACTGCGCCATTTCCTTTCCTCAAAAACCGTTTCGTTTAAAGGGCAAGGCATCGCGCCGAACGGATGGTGGCGTTCCGTGGCCTGCCTGGCAGCGCTACAACACGCTGTCGCGTTCCACTCCTGAAGCCGAAGCTTAAGCGTCATTAATTAGCAGTTAATTAGTATTTATTGATTAATCAGTAAGTTACTAATTAGTAATTTGTCATCGCTTAGTACTTATGTGTGACGTCATCCAGTCGTGCCACCGAGGCAGTCAAAGGGGTGCGGAAAACGCTTTCGCCTCTGCGCACTTTAGACAGTCAAAGTGCCCCTCAATTATTTTCATGTCCCTGTATGCCAAGGACTGCCTGGTTTCATCTTACGTTCGTTGCCAGCGCTGCTTCAATAACGTGCCTACCAGATAGGTTCGAAATTGAGCTACAAGAGCGCAGCCGGCTACGAGGAATGCACGCGTTCCTTTGTCCGCGTTATTTGCATTATCATTCTCCTCGCAGGTTGCTGCTGCGGTTTCCCGTCAGCCTCATCCAATAATCGCCAGCAGGTACGTAGATGTCTGGGCCAGAGTCGGGTGCCGCCTCGGCTTATATTGTTGATGCCCATGAACTCAATACGCATTAAAAAGAAGATGGGCTAAGTTTTATAGTTCCGTGCAGTCCTCTGGCAGCCGTTGTATCTGTTATAATCATCGCATTATTTAGTGCATGCACATTTGCACCATGTTTAGGAGGGGGGAGGGTAGGGGGTGATGCTACCTCTTCAGAAAAGCCCTTGCTACTCGTGCCGCGGTTGCCGCCCAGGGCGTGCGTTAAAATTTCCAAAAATGGTACTGCCGGCAAGACGCAACCTTTGTCTCGCCCAACATCAAACAGTTTTCGTCGTAGGAACTTTCTTCGTGATTTTCTTTTATTTTCTATATCTTCGAGAACAGACCGGATCAGGGACAAGCACCAGGAGCTGTCTGCAAAGCTGTCGTCACGTCGACCACAGCCCGGCGTCCTTCAGCCGGAGTGGCCAGTGGAACAACGACACGAAGCAGCGGGACATGGAGCTGGCAGTGGTAAGACAGGCCTTTTCTAGCTTTGCGTTTGAAACTAATGCATCGTTCGCTCGAAATAGTAATAGCAGTGTAGAGCGGTTTATTGGCACGTTGAAGCGCCGGCGACGAAGACTCTGGCGCAAGAAGTCTAGGAACCAGCGAGGCGAGGGACCGGCACACAAGCGGCAGTTCTCCAGCACGAGGCTTCTACGGGCGGCGCTAGCGCTTCGTCGTCGTTGGTGGCGGTGCTGTATCATCATCTTCATTCCAACTGCCCCGGCGGAAAGAGGGAGCCATCCTGGCGACTCAAGGCGAGGAGACGAGGAGAGGGCTGTAATAAGGCTTCAAGCGGCTGACATGAACGACGTCGCGACCACGGCGGCGATGGTCCAAAGAAGGTGTCACCGGTTCGATGATATAGTTCACAGGTGACGTACGCTCTAAGATACGGTAAGGACCAATGTGCTTGGCCGAAAATTTGGACGCAGCCGGAACAGAGAGCCAGACCAATCATCCAGTGGAGAAGTGTGCAGCGGGCGTGTGTTGATCGGACTCATGTTTGCGGAGTCCTTGACGTTCGGCGGTGAAGGAGCGAGCCAACTGGCGGCACTGCTCAGCATGGCGGGTGTCAGAAACGGAAGTATATTCTGAGCTGTCGGGGTTGTAGGGAAGGATTGTGTCCAGGAGACAGGAAGGCTCGCGCCCGAATAAAAGAAAAAATGGGGAAAAGCCGGTGGTAGCCTGAGATGCGGTGTTATATGCATAGGTCACGAACGGAAGGACTTGATCCCAATTAGAGCTGTCGGAGCTAATGTACATGGCGATCATGTCCCCAAGAGTCCGGTTGAATCGTTCGGTGAGGCCGTTGGTTCGGGGGTGGTAAGCAATAGTGGTACGGTGGACTGAGTGGCACGCATCGAGAAGCTCTTGAACAACTTCAGACAAGAAGACATGGCCGCGGTCACTGAGAAGTTCTCGCGGAGTGCCGTGACGCAGGACGAAGTGATGAAGGAAGAAGAAGGCGACGTCGCGAGCAGTAGCCGCAGGTAGGGCAGCGGTCTCAGCATACCGAGTGAGGTGGTCCACGGCAACTTATAATCCATCGATTCCCGGCGGTCGTGAAGGGGAGCGGCCCATATAGGTCGATGCCCACACGATCGAAAGGGCGAGCCGGGCACGGTAATGGCTGTAACGGGGTAGTCGAGGGTCGAGGTGGCGACTTCCGCTGCTGACAGGCTGTGCAGGAGCGAGCGTAGCGACGAACGAAGTTGTACATGCCCCGCCAGTAGTACCTCTGCCGTAGGCACTCGTAGGTTTTTAACGATCCAGCGTGAGCGCTCTGAGGGTCGGCATGGTAGTGCGCACAGATCACAGACCGAAGGTGTCGGGGAATCACGAGGAGCCACTTTCGGCCGTCCGGACGATAGTTGCGGCGGTATAGGAGATCGTCGCGGATGGCAAAATGGGAAGCTTGGCGACGAAGGGCCCGAGGGGAGGAGGACGTAGAGTGTGCACGGAGGACATCGAGCAAGGATGGAATCCATGGATCCTGGCGTTGTTGATTGGGCATGTCCATAGTAGTGAGCGCTGAGAGTAGGGAATCAGATAAGGGGGAAGAGGGCGCAAGAGAGGGCAGTGGCGAGCGTAACAAGGCGTCGGCGTCGGAGTGCTTGCGGCCCGACCGGTAGACTACGGTAATATTGCCACGTATCATTGTAGTGTTTGTTCGTTCACGCTCAAGGCTGCAGGAAAGGGCTGTTATCATTTTTGTTCGTGACGCGAGAAGCGACCAGCTTAATCTCGAATGTTCACAGCCATGAACAGCTGCACCTACTTGCTTCTAGATTACTCTAGATGATCTCGACCTGTTATCTCGAAGTTTCCTTGCCGGCTTTAAATTGAACGATGCCGCGAGCAGCGGGCATTCGTAATTCGACGACCGACGAGCACTCTTGTTGCTTACGCCGCCGCCGAGTGATTCAGTTCTTTTGCGGGCGCAAGTCAGCCCAAATAAAGAGCTTCGTTTCCAAGACTGGTTGGTGTCTTCCTGACTGCTGGACTGCCGTCACTAGAACGTGACATCTGGTGGAGGTGCTGGGTAGCCTTCCATGTACCGGACACCCCCTACAAGCCGTGACGCCAGCCCTCTCAGTCATCAACCGCAGGACCTGAGTCCAGTCCACCGCGCTAGCCGACGCCTCCAAGGGGACGCACCAGAGTTCGGGAATCTGCCGGACCCTACACGGAAGCGGAAGCCAGCCGCAACGTCTACCATGAGCTTGCCCCAGACGACGACTCCAATCATTCTTCACCAGCCCCGGGTGCCACCAACCTTCGACGCTTCGCCTGGCGCCGACCCCGAAGAATGGCTGGAGCAGTTCGACCGTGTGGCTATCTTCAACAACTGGGACGATGCCACAAAACTTAGGTACGTCTTCTTTGCCTTGGAGGGACCAGCAAATGTCTGGTTTGAGAATGAGGAAGCTAACCTCACGAACTGGGAAACCTTCAAGGAGCAGCTTCTAAAGACCTTCACGAACGTCGTGCGAAAGGAGAGAGCCCAGCAGCTGCTACAGTCTCGCATACAACACCCAAACGAGACCGTTGCTGTGTGCACTGAGGAAACGAAGCGTCTCTTCCGGCGTGCCGACGCGAGCATGAAGGAAGAAGAGAAGGTGAACTTGCTTATGCGAGGAGTTAAAGAGCAACTATTTGCCGGCCTCGTTCGCAACCCACCGAAAACCGTCGCGGAATTCGTAGAAGAGGCATCCACAATGGAAAAAACCCTTGACGCCCGAGCCCGCCAATATGACCGCCAGCAGCGCGTCTTCTCAGCAAACTGCCTGGACACCGTTAACAACGATAACCTGCGAGAGGTTATCCGTCAAGTTGTGCGAGAAGAGCTCCGACGATTGCTGCCAACGGGAACGCAGCCGCAGCTTTCATCGCTCGCTGACGTCGTCCGGGACGAGGTTCAACAGGCCTTGGGTGTGACGCCGACACCCACGCAGCCTCTGCAGCCCCCAGCCATGACTTACGCCGCAGCTGTGCGCCGTCCTGCACCTCGACAACGGGACCCAAGCCCCTATCGCCCTCAGCCAGCTGCGTTGGACCGCCGCCCACGCGCCCCAACCCGCCTTGTCCTACGAGCGACGCGCGCAGCCGAGGAAATGCGACGAGTGGAGAACTCCCGACCAGCGCCGCCCACTATGCTTCCACTGTGGCGAAGCCGGTCACGTCCTCCGGCACTGCCCATACAGAAGACTGGGTATCCGAGGGTTCTCTTACGACGCTCCACGACCGCGACCCGGCCAGCGACCAGCCGAAATCGAGGAGTTCTTACGTCGGGAAGAATACTCATCACCGAGCCGCCTATCCCGTTCCCCGCCGCCATCGTCCCCGCGCTTTGTATCTCCTAGCCGAGGTTACGCCGTGCGTGGACGCTCCCCCAGCCCCCTAAGGTTAAACTAAATAAAGCAGCCTCTGGAGGTGAGGTTGCTTCTAAGCGCAATGACAAATATCCTCCATCGACGAGTACTCAAGACCATGCCTCAACTACGACGACAACACCGACGACGACGACACCGACGACGACGACACCGACGACGACGACGACGACGCGGCCAGACTTGAAGCTTTTACCGCTGCCCAGTGAAGTAACGTCGCAGTACGCCCACCGAAGCCTCACTACTCGACGAAGCCGAGATCGGACACCGAAGAGAACGTACAATACGAGAACGCGAACAAGTGACCTTGAAGTTACGGTCGACGGTCACGCGGTTACTGCCTTGGTGGACACGGGAGCTGACTACTCTGTCATGAGTGGCCCACTCGCTGTCCGACTCAGGAAGGTAACAACAACCTGGGATGGCCCGCTGATCCGCACCGCAGGTGGCAACCTGATTACGCCGTCAGGACGCTGCACCGCGAGAGTTACTGTAAATGGGACAACCTATCCGACAACCTTCCTGATCCTACAGCAATGTTCGAGAGACGTGATTTTGGGAATGGACTTCCTGAACGAACATCGGGCGATCATCGACCTTCGATCTAAGTCGGTCAAGCTTTCCACGGAGAAAGCCATACCTGTTGCGACGGGCGCGACTCATCACGTTGCCTTAAACGTCCTCGATGAAGCATTGAGCGTGCCGCCCCGATCAAGTGTTCTCGTCGGCATAGCTACTGGAGACATCGAAAATGCCGAAGGCGTTATCGAGGAGAACACCCAGTTACTCCTGGATCGAGGATTGGGCGTCGCGAGGGGAGTCGCCGTAATCCGAAACGGCCAAGCCCAGGTGTTGCTAACCAACTTCACGGAAGAATACCGGCATCTAAACAAAGGTACGACGATCGCTTTCCTCGACGAGCTGGCAGACATCAGAGACGTATTTGCCCTACTCGACCAACCCGCAGAACCATCTGACCAAGGCCATCAACCCACGTTCGACGTCAACCCGGCATTACCCCGGAGCAGACAAGACCAAATACGCAGTCTTCTTCAAAGGTACACCGATTGCTTCTCATCAGCATCGAATGTGCGACGAACCCGGCTTGCCAAGCACCGCATTGTCACAGACGAACACGCACGACCACTGCGACAGAGCCCCTACCGCGTATCGCCGCTAGAACGCCAAGCTATCCGCAAGCAAGTTGAGGAAATGCTTCGTGACGACGTCATACAGCCATCGAGGAGCCCCTGGGCAGCACCGGTCGTCCTAGTGAGAAAGAAAGACGGCACCCTTCGCTTTTGCGTCGATTACCGCCGCCTGAACAACATTACGAAGAAGGATGTCTACCCCCTCCCCCGCATTGACGATACACTGGACCGGCTG
The DNA here is from genome assembly GCF_055824585.1 of Amblyomma mixtum. Classification (NCBI taxonomy): domain Eukaryota; kingdom Metazoa; phylum Arthropoda; class Arachnida; order Ixodida; family Ixodidae; genus Amblyomma; species Amblyomma mixtum. The sequence continues at coordinate 69,630,627 of NC_143015.1, read as the reverse complement.
TGCAACGCTAAGTACTTCTCATCGATGGACCTGAAGAGCGGCTACTGGCAAATTGAAGTCGACGAAAGAGATCGCGAGAAGACTGCGTTCATCACGCCAGACGGACTCTTCGAGTTTAAGGTGATGCCATTCGGACTCTGCTCTGCCCCAGCGACGTTCCAGCGAGTAATGGATACGGTGCTCGCAGGCTTGAAGTGGCAGATTTGCCTAGTCTACTTAGATGACGTTGTTGTCTTCTCGTCAAGCTTTGAAGACCACCTCAGAAGGCTTCGGATAGTGCTGGAAACGATCAAGTCTTCAGGCCTGACACTTAAACCAGAGAAGTGCCACTTCGCCTACGAGGAGCTGCTGTTCCTTGGTCACGTCGTAAGCAAGGATGGAGTTCGCCCAGACCCCCAGAAGACGGCTGCGATCGCAGAGTTTCCACAACCTAATGACAAAAAGGCTATACGCAGATTCCTTGGATTGTGCGCTTATTACCGGCGATTCGTCAAGAACTTTTCGCGCATCGCTGAACCTTTGACCCAACTTACCAAGGCTGACGTGCCTTTTAAATGGGAAAGGCCGCAAGAGGAAGCTTTCAACGAACTGAAGCGCCGCTTACAGTCCCCTCCTGTGCTCGGGCACTTTGATGAAAACGCCGAAACCGAAATTCATACCGATGCAAGCGGGGTGGGCTTAGAAGCGGTCCTCGTTCAGAAAAATGGCAGACAGGAGAAAGTTATCGCGTACGCTAGCCGTTCACTGTCAAGAGCCGAAGCCAACTATTCGACGACAGAGAAAGAATGTCTCGCCATTATTTGGGCCACGTCCAAATTTCGCCCCTACCTACACGGACGACCATTCAAGGTTGTGAGCGATCACCATGCTCTGTGCTGGCTGGCCAATTTGAAAGATCCCTCCGGCCGCCTTGCTCGTTGGAGCCTGCGTCTTCAAGAATTCGACATAACTGTAGTCTACAAATCTGGCCGCAAGCATTCCGATGCAGACTGCTTGTCACGAGCTCCTGTCGACGCAGCACCCGAAGAGGAAGACGACGACGCTTTCTTAGGGCCGGTAAGCGCCAGCAGTTTCGCGCAGCAGCAGCACTCGGATCCTGACTTGCAAAGCCTAGTTGATTATCTGAAAGGCAAGACCGCATCGCCTCCCCGAGGGTTCAAGCGGCAACTGTCGTCCTTCGTCCTTCACAATAATGTCCTCCTGAAGAAGAACTTCGCGCCGAACAGGACAGTGCATCTTCTTGTCGTGCCCAAAAATCTCAGGCAAGAAATTATGCAGGCATGTCATGATGAGCCGACTGCAGGACATCTCGGGATTGCTCGCACGTTGCACCGCATCCAGGAGAAGTACTATTGGCCACGGCTAGCTACCGACGTTTCCCATTACGTGAAAACGTGCCGTGAGTGTCAGCGACGCAAAACGCCTCCGTCTAGACCAGCCGGACTCCTGAACCCCATACCACCGCCAACTAAGCCCTTTCAGCAAATAGGGATGGACCTCCTCGGCCCCTTTCCGACCTCTTCATCAGGAAACAAGTGGATCATCGTGGCCACCGACTACATGACCCGCTACGCCGAAGCAAAAGCGTTGCCTAGTGGTACCGCAACAGAAGTCGCAAAATTTTTTGTCGAACAAATCCTCCTGCGACACGGCGCCCCGGAAGTGCTCATCACAGACAGAGGAACGGCGTTTACAGCGGAGCTGACGCAAGCCATTTTAAACTACAGCCAGACAAGCCATCGGAGGACCACTGCCTATCATCCACAAACCAACGGACTCACAGAGCGTCTGAACAAGACCATCTCAGACATGCTCTCCATGTACATCGACGCCGAACACAAGACGTGGGACTCCATTCTGCCCTACGTGATCTTTGCTTATAATACTGCCGTCCAGGAGGCAACAAGGTTTACCCCATTCCAGCTGGTATACGGCAGGAAGCCCACGACAACACTCGACGCAATGCTCCCGCACGTTTCCGACGAAGACAACCTCGACGTCGCCGCCTACCTTCATCGCGCCGAAGAAGCCCGAAGACTTGCTCGGCTTCGCATTCAAGACCAGCAGCACACCGACGCCCGACGCTACAATCTGCGCCGACGAGACACGCATTACAAGCCAAGTGATCGGGTTTGGATATGGACGCCAGTTCGCCGCCGTGGATTGAGCGAAAAGTTGCTGCGACGCTACTTTGGCCCGTATAGGGTTCTCCGTCGCATCGGTGACCTCGACTATGAAGTCATCCCCGACGCCACGACAGCATCTCAGCGACGCCGCCCACGCCCGGAAGTCGTACATGTCGTACGCCTGAAGCCATATTATGAACGCTAAAGGACTCGGAAGTTTCATTTTTCGTGTTTATTTTCATTTTAAAGCATCGAGACGATGCTTCTTTGGAAGGGGGTAATGCCACGTATCATTGTAGTGTTTGTTCGTTCAAGCTCAAGGCTGCAGGAAAGGGCTGTTATCATTTTTGTTAGTGACGCGAGAAGCGACCAGCTTAATCTCGATTGTTCACAGCCATGAACAGCTGCACCTACTTGCTTCTAGATTACTCTAGATGATCTCGACCTGTTATCTCGAAGTTTCCTTGCCGGCTTTAAATTGAACGATGCCGCGAGCAGCGGGCATTCGTAATTCGACGACCGACGAGCACTCTTGTTGCTTACGCCGCCGCCGAGTGATTCAGTTCTTTTGCGGGCGCAAGTCAGCCCAAATAAAGAGCTTCGTTTCCAAGACTGGTTGGTGTCTTCCTGACTGCTGGACTGCCGTCACTAGAACGTGACAATATCGAATTCCTGAAGACGGAGCGGAGCGCCCAGCGGCCAAGGCGTCCCGAGGGATCTTTGAGGGAGGCCAACCAGCACAAGGCGTGGTGATCAGTAACGACGGTGAACGGGCGGCCATATAAGTATGGGCGAAATTTCGTGAGAGCCCACACTACGGCCAGACACTCCTTTTCAGTCACGGTGTAGTTCGACTGTGCTTTGGTGAGAGCACGGCTGGCGTACGCAACAACGTATTCAGAAAATTCGGGCTTGCGCTGGGTCAGGACAGCACCGAGGCCGATTCCGCTTGCGTCGGTGTGCACCTCAGTAGGAGCACTGGGGTCATAGTGCCGAAGAATAGGGGGTGAAGTAAGAAAACGACGGAGCGCAGCAAAAGCTTCATCGCAGACAGAGTCCCATGTAGACAGGTCAGCGGGACCATTGAGGAGTTTCGTAAGGGGCGCGACGATAGAGGCTAAATTAGGGACAAAGCGCCGAAAATAGGAGCAGAGGCCCACAAATCGGCGCACCTGTTTCGTAAAGGTCGGCTTAGGGAAGTCAGCCACAGCACGGAGTTTGTCAGGATCAGGTAGGACGCCATCTTTGGATACGAGGTGGCCGAGTATTGTCAATTGCCGGGCGCCAAAGTGACGTTTCTTGAGGTTAAGTTGGATGCCAGCACGGGTGAGGCAGCTCAATATCTGGCGCAAGCGCTGGAGATGCGTCGGAAAATCGGGCGAAAACACAACAACATCTAAATAGCAGAGAAATGTTCCACTTGAGGCCGCGAAAGATGTTGTCCATCATTCGTTCGAACGTGGCGGAAGCGTTACACAGGCCAAATGGCATTACCGTGAATTCATATAGGCCGTCAGGGCTAACGAATGCCGTTTTAGGACGGTCGGACTCAGACATCGGGACTTGCCAATAGCCGGAACGGAGATCCAGAGAGGAAAGGAACTCGGCGCCTTGCAAGCAGTCAAGGGCGTCGTCAATACGGGGTAGCGGGTAGACGTCTTTGCGCGTAATTTTGTTGGGCCGGCGATAGTCCACGCAAAATCGTATCGAGCCATCCTTCTTTTTGACCAGGACAACTGGGGAGGACCAACAAGGACTGGCAGATGGCTGAATAATGCCGCGTTGTAGCATATCGCCCACTTGCTCAGCGATGAGGCGGCGCTCGGGAAGTGACACACGGTAGCGGCGCTGGCGGAGAGGAGTATGGGTGCCGGCTTCTGTGTGGTGCTCGACAGTGGTCGCACGGCCCAAAGAAGAGGACTGGTGGTCAAACGATGAGCGAAACTGTTCGAGCAGGACAAGAAACTGCGCGTGTTGAGCTGTGTCGAGGGCGGGATCAATAGAGCGGTCGAAAATGTCCGAAGGCAGTGGGTGATCGGGAGGAGCGGCACGTGGGGTGAGGGCAGCGAGGTCGAGACTGGAGGAGGGCACATCGGTGTCGAAGGAAGAGAATGAAGTAAGCGGATTCAAAATGACCAAGGCACTCGCCACGAAACAGGGGAAACGCAGAGAATGAGGTGTTAGAGACGAGGATTGCGGCAGCACCGTGGTGAATGTCGATGACGGCGAAGGGAAGAGAGAGACGTCGGCGAGAGGCAAGGAGGGGGAAGGCATGAAGAGAACGGTGGCGTCAGAAACAGAGGCGGCGCGCACAGGGACGAGCACAGTACTCTCAGGGGGAATATCGGTGTCCTCGGCAACAACAAGCTTATCATCACAGCGAATCGGAGGTTCGTCGAAGAGTACATCACAAAGCGGAGAAAAGACGACATGCGCACGGGCACAGTCAATGACGGCGCTATGGCGGGATAGAAAGTCCCAGCCAAGGATGACGTCATGGGAGCTTGCACGCAGGACTAAAAATTCGACAACATATAAAACATCGGCGATGACGACGCGTGCCGTGCAAGCGGCAGAAGGAATAACGGGCTCGGCGCTAGCGGTACGGAGGGAGAGTCCAGAAGATGGGGTGGTAACTTTTCGAAGTGAACGGCAGAAGCTTTCGTTAATAACAGAAACGGTGGCCCCAGTGTCTACAAGCGCAAGTGTCGGGACGCCGTCTACGAACACGTCAAGAAGATTCGGCGGTGAAAAGCGAGGACTTGAGCAGGGCGATAAGAGCGCAGTTCGTGCCCCAGGAACTGCGGCTGCTAGTTTTCTGAATCGGCGGTGACGGTGCGACGCCTCATGGGCGACAAGGAGCGGCGGCGGCGGGGGGGGGGGGGGGGGGGGGGGGGCGAGCGGGGGGGGGGGGGGGCGAGCGGTGGGAAACGTAGGGCTGGCGACCAAGCGCGCGATCAGGCGAGGTGCCCCGATGGGGTGGTTCGAAAGGTGGGCGGAAGGTGCGATCCGTACCGGGGTAGTCCGGCAGGGGGTGCAGAGGCGCAGGCACAGTACGTCGACAGGGGCGCGCGACGTGGCCTGGAATACCGCAGGCGTAGCAGATAGGTCTGTTATCAGCCGTGCGGCAAGGATTGTAGGCAGCGGGCGCGAAACGATGTCGGGGAGCAGCAGGCGCAGGCACCGTAGGAGGAGCGTATGCATAGGCCTGCTGCCTCGGTGGTCTTCTGACAGCGTCGGCATAGGTGAGAGGCACAGGTGCGGGCGCAGGCGGCACGGTTACTGCAGGATCGTAGCTCAACGGGGCGGCAACAGGGGTGGGCTGGATTGGGAAAAGACCGGCCTGGGGAGCCAAGGGTGCCGGTTGCCGAAGACAAGGAAGTGCATCTGCGGCCTCCTGCGTGATGGCGTGCCGGATCTCAGGACTTAGGACGGGCGGTGACGGGTGTTGGTGAGATAGGAGCGAGAGTTGCCTGGCGACCTCGTCCCGCACTAAGCCTTTGATGGTAGCGAGTAAGTCATTGTTGATGCCCAGGCCGGAGATGGAGTCGGCAGGTGGGGGAGAGCGACGAGCACAAAGGCGTTGTTTCCGCAACTCGTCGAAACCTTGGCACAGGGTGTACACCGAGGCAACGGTAGTGGGGCTATTCGCCAACAACATCTGAAAAGCGTCGTCGTCGATGCCTTTCAGGATATGCTTTATCTTGTCAGGCTCGGTCATAGCCGGGTCAACACGCTTACAAAGGTCAACTACATCCTCAATGTAGCTCGTGAAAGTCTCATTCGTGTGCTGAGCTCGGACACGCGCTTTGCTCAGCGCGCAGTTTCCGCACGGCGGGACGACCAAAAACCTCCGCGAGTGGGCTCTTCAGAACGGCCCAGGTGGAAATACCGGCCTCGTGGTTCCGGAACCACAGGTTCGCGACGTCGCTCAGGTAGAATATCACATTGGTGAGTTTGACGCGGTCATCCCAGTTGTTACGGCGGCTCACCCGTTCATACGACTCCAGCCAATCTTCCACCTTGGTCGCTGTTGCCGCTGAAAACAGCGGGGTACCGCTGCCAGATGGCACCGGAGCCGATGACTGGCTCCGGCGGGGGGGCTGGCTGTTGACTGGGGGGCTGCTGACCGGCCTTGAACATCGGGATGGTGCGACTGCGAAGGTCCACGGTGATGGGGAAAGGTGAACGCCGCAACCTCCACCAAATGTAGAGCGGTTTATTGGCACGTTGAAGCGCCTGCGACGAAGACTCTGGCGCAAGAAGTCTAGGAACCAGCGAGGCGAGGGACCGGCACACAAGCGGCAGTTCTCCAGCACGAGCCTTCTACGGGCGGCGCTAGCGCTTCGTCGTTGTTGGTGGCGGTTCTGTACCATCTTCTTCATTCCAGTAGTAATAATAGTGACAGTAGTTGCAGTTGTCGGCACCACGCTTCGGAATAATCATAACGTCAACCGTTTGCCGCAGAATATTTCCGGGTGGTGTCACAAGATTCAGCGTTTCATGCAGCTTAAACCTCACTAGAGTTAGAGCCTAGCTTGCGGCAGGAATCCCAACCAGCAACATCTAACCGGTGGTTGCTGGTGTTCACCGCGATAACTTAAGAGCCTAGCTTGCGGCAGGAATTCGAACCAACTTATAATCGGGGGTTGCGGGTGAACACCCAGATACGCGAGACATTACTGCGCCATTTCCTAGAGTCCAATTTTCATTTTCTTCATTACGGTACCCCTTCCTTTCTCCTTCCCTCCCACCTTCCTCCCTTCCAAAAGACGCGGGTTTGATCCCGGCCGCGGTGGCGGAATTTCTACTGTGCGATGCCAGTGCACGTTGAAGAACCCCTGGTGGTCGAAATTTCCAGAGCCCTTCACTACGGCGTCCCTCATGGCCTGAGTCGCTTTGGGAAGTTAAACCCCATAAACTAAATCAAACCAAACCAAACCTCCCTTTCCTTACGGTGCGCTTCGGGTGTCCACCGAGATGTGCGACAAATACTGCGCCATTTCCATTCCTAAAAAATGCGTTGCGTTCAAAGCTGTTTCCAACGGACAAGGCGTCGCCCATTCGGTGTTGCATGGAGGCGGTCGTGTAAAGCACTTATGTACTATTTAGAAACGAGCTATTGCCTCTCAATCACTAGGCGTTCCGTGGACTCCCTGGTAGTGCTTCACGTGCTGTTGCGTTCCACTCCTAACGGGGAAGCTTAAGCGTCCTCCAATATTTTTTCCTACTGAACGGAAATATAGCAACAAAATGAAAAGTTCGGCTTGTTGGATACCGTTCATGATGAAAATGTGGGCGCAAAACCTCCTGTGGTTTTTCTATGTCTCCATAACGTTTGCGCCAACTTATTCGTCATAAATACCGCATTGTTGCGGCAAAGCGAACACTGACCTGATGCGAGCAGCCATGGCTGTCGACAATTCTGCACACATGTCCCGCAGATGCTAGTCGGACCGCGGGTGGTGGTGGTGGTGAAAACATTAATCATAGAGAGAGGTGTTGGGGGTCGTGACCTGAAGGGTCACGCCCTTACAACCACTAGGTGGGATGCCTAGTCAGGCACACCATTGGCGTTTGCCGCAGCCCGGGCGCGCTGCGTTAAGGCCCTTTGGGCCTCGAGAGTGCAGCAACCGGACAGGGTCGCCTCCCAGTCCTCTCGGGTGGGGTTCGGGATAGGGGGTAGGGATGGGTTCTGCTGGCAGGCCCACACCATGTGGTAGGTGCCGGACACCTCCCCACAGTGTGAGCACCACCCGTTGAATTTAGGATCGAAATGCTGTAGAATTGCCGGGCACAACATCGTGTTGGTGAGCAGGCGCAGGAGTACCCGCTCGTTGACCTTCCCCAGCCCTTTGCATGGGGTAGGAAGAGTTTGGTGCGTGGATTTGTAATAATCAAATATTTCCTTAAAAGTGTAAATCGGATTGAAATGGAAGTCCTGGTCGGCGTCGGGTCCCGTGGGAAATGCCCCGGAGAGAGAGTGCGCGGGCGGCGGCGTCGGCTGCCTCATTTCCGTGGACGCCTTGGTGACCTGGAGCCCAAACGATAGATCGGTGCGCGGGATCCGAGTCTCGGCTACAATTTTGGTAAATACGATAAGCTAGGGGAGTAACCCACCCTTGCGTGACGTTTCGACAAGCCCCTCGTGAGTCGGTGATTATGTATTTGGAGGAGGTGTCAGAGGCTGCCAAAGCGATGGCAACCTCTTCTGCGTGAATTGCTGACTGGGCCTTGAAAGTAAGGGCGTCTACTGTTTTACCCTCGTGGACGACCGCGGCCGTGTACCATCCCCTGGAGTCCGGGCCGGACGCGTCCACGTAGAAGACTCCTTGCTTGCTCCGAAAATGGCGGTCCAAGGCTTCCGCCCGCGCCAGGCGCCTGCCATTATGATCCTCTTTGGACATATTGGTGGGGAGAGGCCGCACGTGGAGGGCGCGTCTCCAGTGTACGGGAAGGCGGCATCTCTCCTCTGTGAATTGAGTGTGCTGGATGTGTAGTCCGGCTAAAAGGCGGCGACCCGACCCTGTCTTTGTGAGACGAGTGTATTGGTTGTTGAGGTGGGCCTCCCGAAGCTCCTTAAAAGTGTTCACCATCCCCAGTGCCATAAGGCGGCTGGTAGAGGTAGAAACTGGGAGGTCCAGCGCTTGTTTCATGATTTTGCGGAGGATGACCTCGAGGGAATCCTCCTCCTGTTTCCGCAGGTGGAGGTAGGGAGTCGAATGCAAGATTCGACTGGTCACGAATGCGTTCGCCAGCCGCAAGGCTTCTTTGCATAGTAACCCACCGCGCTTGTTGGAAACCCGGCGGACCATGCGGCCCACCTGGTCCCCCACCTGCCGGAGCTTGGCGAGTGTTGTGTCGCAGCGTCGCTGGTTGTGTATGAAGAGTCCAAGGACTCTGATTTCCTTGGATTCGCGAATGGGACCGCTTTGCAACGAGAGGTTGATTTGGGTCGAGCATGTGCGCGAGGGACGTAAATGCACGAATTCCGATTTCTGCGGGGAGCATTGCAGACCACAGTCTCGAGCATAGCGGTCCACTATGCTGGCGGCCGTTTGCAGGCTGGTCTCCATATCCCCCAGGCGTCCTTGCGTAGCCCAGATGGTGATGTCGTCGGCGTATAGCGCGTGCTGGACCCCTTCGGCTGCACCAAGCAGGGCGGGTAGGCGCATCATGGCAATGTTGAATAGCAGAGGGGACAGCACCGCGCCTTGTGGAGTCCCGCCGAGCAGGAAAGGTCCGTGCTCTTCGTCCTGTATTCGGATGTAGGACAGTCTGTCCGTGAGAAATTGTTTAACGTAATTGAAGGTATTGGTGCCGCAGTGAGTTTGACTCAAATGTGTGAGTATGACCTCGTGAGTTACGTTATCGAACGCTCCTTTCAGGTCGAGCGCAAGGACAATTTTATCGTTTTGGGGGTGTGTAATGGGGTTCAAGATTTCGCGGTCGAGTTGGAGCAGGACATCCTGTGCGCATCTATGTGGGCGAAATCCGAACATGGTGTCCGCGAAGGTGTTGTGTTGTTCAAGGTACTCGGACAGCCGATCCCGCACCATCGTCTCCATCAATTTTCCCACACACGAGGTCAGAGAGATGGGGCGGAGGTTGTCCGTGTCGATCGGTTTGCCGGCCTTCGGGATGAAGGTGACAAGAGCCGTCTTCCAGTCAATGGGGAGCGGGGTTTCCCATGTCCAGATCGCATTGATGTATTCTAGAAGGCACTGGTACGCTGAATCAGGAAGGTTCGCCAAAAGTTTGACGGTGACCTTGTCCCGGCCCGGCGTGGTGCCCCTCTTCATTTTGGCCAGACCCGCCCGCAGATCGTGAAGCTGGAAAGGCTTGTCCAACTCCGAGTTTTCCCTGCCGGCGTAGGAGTAGGCCGATCTGCGGGCGTCCTGCGTTGTGCACAGGTAGCGATCCCGGTGCGCCTGTGCCAACTGCGTTGTATTTCCTTGGAATGCGTGCATGGCTTTGTGTAGTTGCTTCTGCGTTTCTGTGCGGGTATGTGTTGGGTTGATGAGGGCTCGGAATAGCCGCCACGTGTTGCGGCTCGACATGTGCCTCGCCGCCGTGTTGCAGCGATCTACCCAGTTGGAGTCAGCGAGTTGGGCCGCGTACTCTGCTGCCTGCCGGGTGAGGTCCGCAATGCGCGCTTTGAGCTTCTTCTTGTGTTTCTGGCGCTTCCAGCGGCGCGTGAGGCCGCGGCGCGCTTCCCAGAGGTGGAGGAGGTGGTTGTCCGCGTCCGTGACCACCTCTGTAAGCTGTATCTGCTTCTCGTGGGAGCGAAGGTGCGATATGACTGACCAGGACCAGTTTGCGTATCCTTGCTCTGTGATATTCGTGTTGGTGTCGGATGGGAAATTTTTGCGAAAGGTGGTCCAATTGGGGATGCGTGCTAGTGTGGTAGGGCGCTTTAGGGGGCGTGTACAAAACGGTGGTGTTGATGATGCAGTGGTCGCTGCCGAGGGTATCCTCGGTGTTGATCCAGTCTGCGTGTCTTATGTTACGAGTGAAGGTGAAGTCCGGGCATGTGTCTCGTGTCACCGAGTTGCCTACGCGAGTAGGAAATGCCGGGTCGGTGTGGAGGGTGAGGCCCAGTGTGGACGCCAGCTCCGCCAGCATGCGTCCGCGCACTTCCTCCTTACGATAGCCCCATAGCTGACTAGGGGCGTTGAAGTCGCCCACAATCAGTAGGGGGTCGCGACCCGCCTCTTTAAGTGCACGGCTAAAGAGGTCCGCGAAGGTCACTCGCTTCACTTTCGGGGAGCAGTATACATTAAGTACGTGCAGGGGAGGATCCGATCGGCGAAGGGGAAGGATCCTTACCATAGCGTACGAGTACGGTATGTTGAGATCGAGGTCGATTTCGGTGGCTGTGTACGACTTGTGTACGAGGAGACACGACAAGGGGTCTCGCTGGAACGTCACATAGTTAGTCAATTTTGCCGCCGCTCCTGGCTCCTGGAGGGCGACCACGGCGGGTAAAGCCTCGAAAGTTTCTAGGTAGAGGCGCAGGTTCGCGCGTTTCTGCCGAGCCTTGAAGCCTCTACAATTCCACTGCGTTACGGTTACCAATGTGTGTGTTTTCGGAGGAGGGGAACGCTTGTTAGGCCGTGCCGCCATCATTAGGATTAGAGGTGAGAGCCGGGGGCTGATTGGACTCTGGCCTAGAGCCAGCACTGGGTGGGGGTGTGGCGTTGGAGTCCTGCGATACCGCGTCTCTGGGATTGCAGATAATTTTCTTGTGCGTATTGAAGGCTCGGATCCCCTCGAACCGCCGACTGGTCCGGGTGGTTTTTGATTTCATGCAGCGGCTTATGGCTGCAGGGACCGATGCCGAGCATTTGGACTCCATGCAGTTCATAGCCGTTTCCACCATTTTCTCAAGCTGGGAAGTGAGACGCGCCTCCATCGCGGCCATTGCCGACGCGAACGCGAGCGGCAGTTCGGGCTCACTCCCCATGGCGTCGGAACTCGGGATACCCGTCGCGGCAGCTAACTTTTCTTCTAAATTTTGAATTTTGGCGAGCAGTTGCCCGATTTGTGCTCTAAGCTGCTCATTTTGCCGGCGGCTTTCGACATCTAAGCCGTAAGCCGAGGAGGGGGAAGTGGACGAGGGGGAGGGAGGGGAGGAAGCGACCCCTGCCCACCTGCTCACCTGAGTGTGTTGTTGCTGCGCCGGGGCACGGGCTCCGGCAGCGCCCCTTGGTTTGAGGGTGGGAAAGTTCTTGGCGTAGTCTCCGCTAGAGGGCGGTGGCGGTGCCTGCTTTTTCTTCTTGTTTTTCTTCTTTCTCTTCTTCTCTCCCGTTGTCTTCAGTCCGGGAGATGAGGAAGCCGCGTTGACGTTTTCCTCGAGCGAGCCGGTGGCGTTATTGCCACGTACCGCTCCGCCATTGGCTCCGCCGGTGGTGGGATTTTGTCTGTTTCCAGACTCTGGCTTTTCGAATCCTCCATGTCGAGAGGGCTTGACACCGGCAAGATGAAGTCGGCGGAATTTTGCCGTGCAATCTTTCGAGCCCGTGGGGTGGGCTAGTCCACAGATTGCACATGTTGGGTTGCACTCGTGTGGCGCAGGGCCATCCTGCGTCACAGTAACATTTTGGCCGCAAAGGCCACACTTAGATGAATTCGGAGTGGGGCAAGTGTCCGTGCGGTGTACCACAGTACCACACTTTACACAGGCGGGCACGGTTCGCTTGTATTCTCGGACGGGGGTAAGTTCCCCGTTGTAGTGGACGTACCGCGGGACCACCTTACCCACAAAGGTGATCACCGCGATGGACGATTTTCCAAGGCGGCGAATGCTGGCAATCCGCCCGCCTCGCCAGGCAATTTGGGCGGTGAGCGTTGCGCTGGTTTCCTCGTCGGCGATGCCTCCGATGACGCCGCGGCATACGTCTCCGGTTTGTTTCAAATGCCCGTGTACGGGCAGGGTGCCTTTGCTCGTGGTCAAACTGATATCGCCAATCAGGCGATCGGCGAGGTGCGGATTCCGTACGCCTACAACGAGCAGATTCTGCTCCCAGGCGGGGACGATGTTGAGAATGTTCTCGGCAGCAGAGATGCCGAGGTGCGAGTTCAGAGCTTTGCCCAACTCACCACGTCGGAAGGTGTTCCGTAGGTCGGCGGTGACTGTGGGCTTGAGGATGACAACGTAGTCTTCAGGGTGCATCTGTGGCATAGGACGCGGCTTCCACTGACACGACTGGGCTTGTCTTCTAAGTGATGAGGCAGGCCCGTGCGTGAGGCCTTGCTGCGTAGCTTGGGAGGCCATCGATGTGGCAGCCTGCTTGTTGGAGCCGGCTCTGCCCCGCCGGTTGACGAGTTGGAAGAGCTCCTCGTGCTCGAAACGGGCAGGTTCCGCAGGAGCTTCAGGTTGGGTAGCTGGAACAGTCGTCCAGGCCATTTCGGAAGGGTCGTAGCCCCTGAGAGGGGCTTGAGAAGCCATCTTGAGAAGTAGCGAGGGTGTCACCGCCGCGGGAGCGACGCAGCCGTTAGGCGTAGCGTCCACTCCTCGCGGAAAAGTGGAAATCTCCCCTTACAATGCGAAAATTGAGCCCACCTGGTGAAATTTGGTGGCTCCAGAGTCCTGGTGATGTTAGGAATCCACTCGTTCAAATTTCAAGAGAGGCCGAATTGATGCGCCGCAATAAGTAGCGACACTTGACGGAGCCGATATCAGTCGGACCGCGGGCAGTCATAACCGTTAATGGGCGTAAAATATTGAGGGAGCAAGAGGTTTCAGAATGCGCCAGCTAAGCATGCCCACTGGGTCCCGCAGAAGTAAGCGTTTTTCGCACCGCACACGTCGGGCGGTGTCGAACGTAGGAATGCATGTCCTCTCCACGGAACTCTATATTAGTCTTACTAAGTTATAACCGGTTGCTATCTGCTTGAGTGGTTTTCAATGTATCACTTCATCAGACTGATTCCTACGCAGCAGTCACTCTCAAATGGCATTTCGTGCTATTTGAGAGCAGTAGGATTTCGCTGTCCATCACCGCGTCTTTTTGTCCTGATTAACGTGAATTCCGCAAAGATTTTACGAAGACATTATTCATATGTCTTTGAGAGTTCAAACAGCTGGAGCTTCACCACAAAAAACTCCGCTATGCAATTCTCTTATTACTGCTGCCTGTATATGAGGATATATCGCAGCTTTCACTGAGAATTCATCTCTTATTTAACTGCTGTGTGCTGCCTTGCCGCGCAGGTTTTGCAACCTCCACATTTCCCTCTTTAAACGAAGGCGTCCATTGCTAAAAGGAGGAACGAAAACTATTTATTCTGCTATTGTGAACTCAGTCGTATGGGACTGCTCATGCATCAGCCAGAAAACCATTAGGATAATCGGAATAATATTAAACTTTGGATCGCATTGTAAGGTTATTGTCTCGCTGGCATTGCTGAACATTTAATTAATTATTTATTTATTTCGCATACCCTCAATCGCAGTAGCATTGTAGAGGGGAGTGGGTTACAAATGCAAAAAACAGAACATGAGAGCGGCAGGAATATAAAATAAATCATATAGAGTGAAAGGTTAAGAAGGGAGAAAACGGATATAATTGCACTAGAAAAGTAAATCGAGAAGCGGAACAAGACATGAATAACAATAACAAGAAAATGGTCGAAGGAAAAAAGCCATTGACTGAACAATGTTTGCGTGAAAAGAGTGTAATCTGATATAGATGCGATCTCTGCGGGAAGGTGGTTCAAGTGTTTACATGTGTTTGGCAAGAATTAATAATAAAAGGTGCCAGTGTGGCACTAACGAAGAGTAACCTTGTGACGATGGTCGACACGGGAGGAGTGGTAGCTTGGCGACACTATGAATTCACGATGTAGAGACTCGGGGCAGAAAATTTTATGAAACAAGCAAATCCGAACCTTCTTACGGCTTAAAGATGCGTTATGCTGAATACAAACTAAGTGTGTCAAGTGCACATCTAAATGGGCAGCAAATAGCGATATGTACAGCTTAACAAATTAACTAGCGCCTATTTCAAACGATTCGCTCGCTTGTGTATGTGCGTGACCAATGCCCTATACACGCAATCAAACTCCAGTAAATAAAACTTTTTTATATGACTAGCAGACAAAAGGAACGTTACATCAAGCACTCCCTTCACTAAGGACGATATGAGCTGGCCGATGCGTTTTTTTTTTCTGACAAATATCCGTCTGCAGGATTTCCCAATCCTAAAAATGTTCTTCCTGTCGCCACGAAAGCCAGCAGTCATCAAGTATAAACGGTTATGAGAAAACCGTTGCCAGTATGCAGAAGTCATGTTATCTTTTGATCGAAGCATGCCTCCGTCGCACACATTCTGCTCAACACCCCAAGTTTTTACCATGCTGTCTCGTTCGCTTTTGCCGCAATGCTTCGTAATGCTCATACAACACATCTTCGGTCGCATTGCTTTCTTAAACTAAAAAAGTGCACTCCGCAACAATGCACATCCGCCAGCGAGGTGATTTCACCGTGCAGCTAGTTGTGTGGAATTCATCAATATTGTTGCCTTTATAGCTTCTACTGACGATAAGCTTTTGCCATGAGAAACTTGTAAATTGTAATTGTAAATTTTAACTGTAAGGTAGCCGACATCAGGAAGTTTAACATGGAGAAAATCGAGCATGCTCTAAAGAATGAACGTAGCCTAGAAGCAGTCAAGAGAAAACTCGGCATAGGTAAAAACCAGATGTATGCGCTAAGAGACAAAGAGGGAAATGTCGTTAGCAATATGGATAAGATACTTAAAGTCGCCGAAGAGTTCTGTATAAATCTATGCAAAAGCCAGAACAATTATAATGTAAATGAGAGAGGCAGTAGAGCACAGCAGTGAGACATCCCGCCAGTGAGAGAAGAGGATGTAAAGAAATCCATTGGAGAAATGCAAAGTGGGAAAGCAGCTGGTTAGGATCAGAAACGAGGGGAGATCGTGTTAAAAGAACTAGCCACTCTGTATGCGCAATGCCTTATGACTTCGAGCGTACCAGAAACTGGAAGAACGCTAACATTCTGTCTTAATTCTTGAGAGAGGAGATATCAAGGGCTTACGCACCGATCAGCTTACTGTCCTTTGAATACAAGGTATTTCCTAAGGTAATCGTGAATAGGGTCAGGACTACCTTAGACTTCAACCAAATCATTATGCAGGCTTTCGTAAAGGATACTCTACAACAGACCATATTCACGCTATCAAGTGTGTGTGGGGGGGGGGGGGGGGGGGCACTTTGTTGACCTAAAGTGCGGTGAAGCGAAAGCCTTTAAGCGCGGTGTTGCTGCTTGTGTCACTGATGTGTGGTTAAGATGTTAAGATTCGCTTTAAGAGTGGAACGTGACAGCGTCTTGCAATGCTGTCTGGGAGTCCACAGAACGCCATCGCCCGTTCGGCTTTACGCCTTGCTCGTCGGTAAACTGGTTTTTGAAAAAAGGCAATGTATCTCTCTCGCATATCTCGGTGAACGCCTGAACCTCGCTGTAATGGGAAGGAAGGAAGACGGGAGTGAACGAAGACGCCGTATTCACAAGACGCGCCTTTGTTCATTCCAAGCCATCGAACTGGCATGGCGGAATGGTTAGCGTGCTCGCCTCGCACTGGAAGATATAACTACATAGCTACCATGGTCCTTCATAAACTCAACAATAAAATTCTAATAAGGAAAGGTGTCAGGCAGGGAGACACGATGTCGCCAATGTTATTCGTAGCCCGTTGACAAGGTATTCCCAGGCATGGATTGAGAACAGTTGTGGTTAAGAGTTAATCGAGAATACTTAAGCAATTTCCAATACGCTGATGACATCACCTTGCTATGTCACTCAGGAGATGAGGTGAAAAGCATAAATGAGTTAGACATATAGAGAGCAAAACGGTGGGTCTTAAAAATTAACATTCAGAAAACCAAATACTCTTCACCAGTCTCACAAGGAATCAGTTGTTCACAATTGGCAGCGAGGGGCTGGAAGTAGTAAGGGAATACGTCTACTTAGGGCAGGTAGACTGATCCGGATCATGAGAGGGAAATAACTCGAATAAGAATGCGGTAGAACGCATATGACAGGTTCTCTCAAGAGAAAAGTATACAACAGCTGTATCTTACCGATACTCACCTACGGGGCACAAACATGGGGGCTAACAAAGAGGGTTCAGCTTATGTTAAGGACAACACAGCTAGCTACGGAAATAAAAATTATAGGAGTAACGTTAAGAAACCGCAAGCGGGAAGAGTGGGTTGGGGAACAAGCACAGGTTGATGACATCCTAGGTGAAATCAAGAGGGAGAAATGTGCTTGGGCAGGGCATGTTATGCGAAGGCAAGATAACCGCTCGCCCATAAGGGTAACAGCAGACTCTGAGAGAAGGAAAGCGCAGCAGGGGGCGGCAGAAAATTGGGTAGAAGAATGAGATGATGATGTTAGCGGCGATACGCTGCCCCCCACTGGCAGAGGGCAGGGTTAATTGGAGAGACATCGGAGAGGTATTTGCCCTGCAGTGGGCGTAGTCAGACTGACGGTTATGACGATGGTGTGGTTCTTTAAACGCCCACTGAAATCTTACAGTACACGGGCCTCTAGCATTTCGCCTCCATCGAAATGCTACCGCCGCGGCCGTGATCGAACCCGCGTTTTTCGGGTCAGCAGCCAACCACCATAACCACTGATATTTGCCTGGTTAAGCCGGATTATGAACAAGAGAAAAGGGGTGAAGGAGCGAGATGCGTTACGGATCACTTCTGCGCCCATCATACCGAGGATGACGTACGCGCTTCCATACCTACAACCTAACAAAGGGGAAAAGAACAAAATGGAAACATGCATCAGAAGGGCGTATAAGCAAGCCTTAGGCGTCATGACCTGCGCCTCGACAGAGAAGCTGATGAACATGGGGGTGTACGGCACCTATGAGGAGCACAGCGAAACCATGCTCAGATTTCAAATGGAAAGACTTAAAAGAACAGCCGCTGGCCGCGCACTACTGGTCAAGCTAGAATACCCGGCAGAAGACGAGGGCGAAGACAAGACAGACATTGACAGCCAAATTAGGAGCACTTTCTTGGTTAAACCAGTGCCCAGAAACATGGACCCGAAGAACCACGAAGGAAGACGGGCGGCGAGATCATTGGAGTTGGACAGGTTCCTAAAGAAGAAACAGATGGTTCTGTATGTTGACGCGTCCAAGTACAGAACGAAGGAAAACGCTAGGGCGGTAGCAGTAGTGAACGCCAATGGGAATATAGTTACTGGTGCATCAGTGCGCACAAGGACAACACAAGCAGCGGAAGAGATCGCCATAGCTCTAGTCCTGACTGAAGCCAATCGGCAGGGACTGAGTTACTGGATAGCCACGGATTCTCAGGCTGCAGCAAGGGCATACAGAGATGGAAGGATCGGCCGCAAAGCTGCGAGTATCCTCTTCGAACAAAAACAACACAGACATGGATCAAACAACTCAAACATTCAACACACCATCATTTGGGTCCCTGACACTGGGGTTGAGGGAAATCTCATGGCAGACACCCTTGTCCGAGGGTTCACGAACCGGAGGGCGGGTTTGCCGGTGGAACCCTTCAGCACGCCAGAATCTTACGGGGAGGCAATGAAGGCGTTGTTGGGAGCGCGCAAGAAGTACTCGGCTCCGGCGGATATCCTCAACAGAGAGCAGGCCACCACGCTCAGACGACTACAAACAGACAGCTACCCAAGCAGAGCCATGTATCACAAAATGTGGCCGAACAGATACGCGAACGAGTGCGTGTGGTGTGGGGGCTACGCCACAACGTACCACGCCACCTCGGGCTGCGAAAAAATCCCTTTACTACCAAAGGTAAATAGCCCTAGTCTAGAGCAGTGGGAGGCCCTCCTGGGTGACTCCGACCCGAGCACACAGCTTATGCTGGTGACGAGGGCCAAGGCAGCGGCGGAGGCCAACGGGATCCTGGACTAGGGAAGACCGACCACTGTAGCTCCACATCTATCTATCCCCATCCCCCTACTCCCTAACTCTTCCTTTTGAAAAAAAAAATGTTTTTACTACTACTACTACTTCGACACACTGTCAATAAATGAAACCCGCTTCGGCAAACCTGCTCTTCTTCTCGTTCCGGAACTGATATTGATGTAACACTTTCTGTGCGCAGGACGCCTGAGGCTTCTTGAGGGGTACCTGTCGTGCGGAATACCTGCATCGCGTGTGCGCACGTGCTGCAAGACAGTTGGTCATGGAATCTCATTCGTTACACGGTAAGCGACCCTTCGTGAGTTAAAGGAATTCGGCACTGGATACTGTCGATGATGTGCTTCAGCTGTTACGCCGGACCTTCCGGCCTAGCTTTACACATGCGGTCAACTTTGTAAACGTCCAAAAGCGCGACCGCCAACCTGTCAGCCGCCACAATCATAATCATGTCCTTGTCTTTTCGCGGCGAAAAGCTTTTTTTCATTGCCGAGAAACTTGAGGGAAGAATTCATTATTCGATTGCGGCTTGTGGACTTCGTCGTTTATAATGTTAATGTTCAGATACTGCAGGCTCTGTTACCTGTCCTTAGTGGTGCATTATCACATGCAAGCAAGCAACCTCGCTGCTGCGATGCTAGCAGTGCCTTAAGTAGGCCTTTAGTGCCCTTGTCTTTTAGCGGCGAAAAGCTTTTTTTTATGGTCGAGAAACTTGAGGGAAGAATTCATTATTCGATTGCGGATTGTGGACTTCGTCGTTTATAATGTTAATGTTTTGATACTGCAGGCTCTGTTACCTGTCCTTAGTGGTGCATTATCACATGCAAGCAAGCAACCTCGCTGCTGCGATGCTAGCAGTGCCTTAAGTAGGCCTTTAGTGCCCTTGTCTTTTAGCGGCGAAAAGCTTTTTTTTATGGTCGAGAAACTTGAGGGAAGAATTCATTATTCGATTGCGGATTGTGGACTTCGTCGTTTATAATGTTAATGTTCTGATACTGCAGGCTCTGTTACCTGTCCTTAGTGGTGCATTATCACATGCAAGCAAGCAACCTCGCTGCTGCGATGCTAGCAGTGCCTTAAGTAGGCCTTTAGTGCCCTTGTATTTTAGCGGCGAAAAGCTTTTTTTTATGGCCGAGAAACTTGAGGGAAGAATTCATTATTCGATTGCGGATTGTGGACTTCGTCGTTTATAATGTTAATGTTCTGATACTGCAGGCTCTGTTACCTGTCCTTAGTGGTGCATTATCACATGCAAGCAAGCAACCTCGCTGCTGCGATGCTAGCAGTGCCTTAAGTAGGCCTTTAGTGCCCTTGTCTTTTAGCGGCGAAAAGCTTTTTTTTATGGCCGAGAAACTTGAGGGAAGAATTCATTATTAGATTGCGGCTTGTGGACTTCGTCGTTTATAATGTTAATGTTCTGATACTGCAGGCTCTGTTACCTGTCCTTAGTGGTGCATTATCACATGCAAGCAAGCAACCTCGCTGCTGCGATGCTAGCAGGGCCTTAAGTAGGCCTTTAGTGCCCTTGTCTTTTAGCGGCGAAAAGCTTTTTTTTTATGGTCGAGAAACTTGAGGGAAGAATTCATTATTCGATTGCGTATTGTGGACTTCGTCGTTTATAATGTTAATGTTTTGATACTGCAGGCTCTGTTACCTGTCCTTAGTGGTGCATTATCACATGCAAGCAAGCAACCTCGCTGCTGTGATGCTAGTAGTGCCTTAGGTGGGCATTTAGTGCATTTGTCGCGTGGCTGCCGGTGAGCCGCAAACATAACTCAGCCTTCGCCTCACAATGTGTGGTGGTTAACTACAAGCCCGCAACGTATTGCGCCTGCGCTCCAAATGGGCCATTTCGGGTAGAGCTTCCAATACAAATAGTGGCCGCCCCGAAGCTCTTGCGCACAGCAGTGCGGCGGTTGTTCTGCAATCCGGTCCTGCAAATTTGAATCTGGCTGTGTGGTAGCAGTTCCTGTTTGAGACAGGGGTGTAGCTAAGGTGACAAAAGTTCGAAATTGCTTCGATGACAGTTATCTCAAAGCTGTTTGTAGCAAGTCCAACACGTGTAGCGTAGTGTTCTCCTTCGAAGATACACTTTAAAGCGACAAGTATTAAGGCGAAAGCCTTTACTGCCTCTTACTGTCGTTAGCAGCCGTGTCGGCAGCCGCGTCGGCAGCCGAGTCGACAGCCGTGTCGGCAGATGTGTCCGCGTTTTGCCGGGTGTCCAAAAGGTTCAATTTCTCCAATACAAGTTTCAGTTTCTTCATTACGCCCCCCCCCCCTCTTTCTCTTTCCTCTTTCACTCCCACTTCCGCCCTTCCTGTATAGTGCGGTTCGGGTGTCCACCAAGATGACAGAGAATTACCTTTCCTCAAAAAGCGTTGCGTTCAAAGGGCAAGGTATCGCGCCGAACGGGTGGTGGCGTTCCTCCTTTCCTGTACGGTGCGGTTCGGGTTTCCACCGAGATGACGGAGAATTACTGCGCCATTTCCTTTCCTCAAAAAGCGTTGCGTTCTAACGGCAAGGCATCGCGCCGAACGGGTGGTGGCGTTCCGTGTACTGCCTGGCAGCGCTACAACACGCTGTCGCGTTCCACTCCTGAAGCCGAAGCTTAAGCGTCATTAATTAGCAGTTTAGTATTTATTCATTAATCAGTAATTAGCCACTGATTAGTAATTTGTCATTACTTCGTCATCAATTATGTGTGACGTAATTCAGTGGTGACGTCACCAGTGTCACATAGGCAAAGTGGTGCGGAAAACGCTTTCGCCTCTACGCACTTTAGACAGTCAAACTGCCCCCTGACTTTTTCACCTTATTTTAACTCGTTTGTTGACAGTTGTCTCAAAGCCGTTTGTAACAAACCTAGCAGCTGTAGCGAATTATTCTTCTTCGAACATGCAGTGACAAGTATTCACTTTATTTCAATTCACTTTATTTCATTTCGTAGATGATTTATGTTAGGTTTCATTATTGTCTACGACTTCTCTCGAGGGAGGGCCCTAATCTGCAGAGATTAACATTCGACTGATGTACTTAACTAAAAAATATTAAGGGGGGGGGCACTTTGTTGACCTAAAGTGCGGTGAGGCGAAAGCCTTTATGCGCGGTGTTGCTGCTTGTGTCACTGATGTGTGGTTAAGATGTTGATTCGCTTTGAGTGGAACGCGACAGCGTCTTGCAGCGCTGCCAGGGAGTCCACAGAACGCCATCGTCCGTTCGGCTTTACGCCTTGCTCGTCGGTAAACTGGTTTTTGAAGAAAGGAAATGTATCTCTCTCGCATATCTCGGTGGACACCTGAACCTCGCTGTTATGGAAAGGAAGACGGGAGTGAACGAAGACGCCGTATTCACTAGACTCGCCTTTGTTCATTCCAAGCCATCGAGCTGGCATGGCGGAATGGTTAGCGTGCTCATCTCGCACTCCGGAGACCCTTGTTCGATTCCCCAACTCGACCAATTTTCTACTCGGTTTTATTTGTCTATCTGGTCTGAGTAGAAAGGTTAATTAGGCTAATAGGTTAAGTAAGCAGTTAACGGAACCCACTCATTTACTTGAAGCATCACTATACGATCCCTTTAATTGACTACATGGTTACTAGCCAAAGTACAATTGTCCTCGTTTGAAAGTCCCGCACTGTGACGGCACGACCATTTCAACCAATTGAAAACGCCATCTGTTGCCCCCGCCGCGGTGGCTCAGTGGTTATGGCGCTCGGCTATTGGCCCTAAAGACGCGGGGTCGATCCCGGCCGCGGAGGCCGAATTTCGATAGAGGCTAAATTCTAGAGGCCCGTGTACTGTGCGATGTCCGTGCCCGTTAAAGAACCCCAGGTGGTCGAAATTTCCGGGGTCCTTCGCTACGGCGTCCCTCATAGCCTGAGTCGCTTTGGGACATTAAAGCCCAATAAACCAAACCAAACCAAACACCATCTGTTAGGCGCGGCGGCGGCTCCTCGAGGAGCAGGGGGGTCCGCGGACCACACGACGAGCGGTTAGACTTGGCGTGGTATTGCTTTTGCAATAATAAAAAAAGCGCAAAGCCCTGCGAGCGAGCCTGTCATATGGGTCAAAGTGGTTCAGCAGCCAACAGAGCAAGTGATTGTCGCCGACGATGGTAAAAGCATTGTCATTAAAGGTAGGAATGAAGGAGTTGCTCTCCAAGGACAAATTCGAGGCACTCTTGTTCTGTAACTATGTAGTTGCATTCCGAATTGCTCAACAACCGGCTGGCATTAGCTATCGCATGTGCAGCTGTGCCGTGGCACTGCAAGAGCCCAGCGCCAACTCCGACACAGCTGTCGTCGGTGTGAACTTTGATGGGAGCAGGATGTGGGACCGACGTCAGGAGAAATGGCGGAAGGGCAGACTCACAATCAGAGGTCCCCTTGAATGGCACGTCTTAATACAGGGTGCTTCAGCTGCGACTTCACACAATTTCTAAAACTATAGTTTTAGAAATTGCGTCAAGTCGCAGCTGAAGTCAAGTCGCAGCTTCTAAGTCGCAGTCAAGTCGCAGCTTCTTGCGTCAAGTCGCAGCTTCTAACTCGGAAATCCTGTCGGATTTCCGAGTTAGAAGAGCGATTTTTTGTACATAGTATTGTCAGCGGTGTAGTGCATCAGAATACAGCTTAGACGTATTAACTAGCACGATGGTTAACTAATATTGAATATTAAACTTTTTAACTATTCCTGTTAGGTTTAGGCGCTTTATTGAGAGGCGTGTAGCCCACCGCAAGTCGTATACATATCAGTTTTTAGAATATCAAAAAAATTACCGACGATTACGTTACTTCCTAATGCGAAATTTGAGCGCAGCAAATAAGCTGTTTCACCTTTTCGATAGATTGAGGCAAAGAAATCGAGCAACACATGTATGCGCTATCACAGAATTTTTGTTTTTATTTTTCACACGTATTCGCAATTTCGGCTCGGGCGGTGCACATATACAGATCCGCCGCCACCGATCTGGCTCTCTGATTGCCACCGCACAGGGGTTGCATTGGAGGAGGAGCGAAGAAAGGAATTAAGTTCGAGCCGGCGCTTTGACAACCGGAGACTCGCAGGAAGAGGGGGGAGGGGGGCGGCGTGTACACCCAGCGGCAAACGATGGGGCAGAAGCGCGCGCAGCAAGCGGACAAAACGATAAAGGGAGGAGGGAAGAGATAGCAGCGACTGACTGATGCCGCTGACGCCGATAGCGCTGGGGGGATGAAAGGGGGGCGGAGCTGGTTACGAGGCCGACGCCGACGACGACGCGAAACCCAGGAACGGACGCCAAAGAGCTGCGCTCTAAAACGCGGTTACCCTCGGCGCTGTGGCAAAAAAAAAATTTGGTTATTTCCACGAGTTGCTTGCACTGGACAGGTTCCTCTGCGTGCAAGCTTCTCGAAAGCACATGTATTTTGGCGCGATGTATGCAAAATTTCTGGGGCCATAGCATCGAGGTTCAGCACATTTTCGAAATTCTTAAAATTGATATGGATATTACTTACGGTGGGCTAAACGCCTCTCAATGATTAGGGAGCCTATACAGTAAGAGGTAGAAAGAGAACTATTCAGTATTAGTTAACCAGCCTGCTAGTTAGCACTTCTTAGCCGTATTCTTACGTACTACACCGCTGACAATCCTATGCCGAAAACGTGCTCTCCTAACTCAAAAAAAGTTTTTCAAAAATTGCGTAAAGTCCTAGGAAAACCCTGTATAGCTGGAGGAACGCATGTGAGAAGGATGGGGGCGTCAGCAATTTCAGGAGTGAGCGATGAGGGGCTAGTTGGTATGAGATGATTACAAAATATAAAACCGAGCAGAGGACAAGACACAGGAGAGGAGCAAACAGGACGAGCTCAACTCGTCCTGTTTGCTTCTCTCCTGTGTCTTGTCCTCTGCTCAGTTTTATGTTTTGTAATTATGACGTCAGCAAGCATCGAAACAGAAAGCGACAAAAAAATTTTCTGTACGACGTCGGATATTCACCGCCGGCTTTTTTCTCCAGTGAGGCTTTTGTGTCATCGCATCGAAAAAAAAAATGTGAGGTTAACAACTGTCAGGCACGGGTCGAGGCGACGACACCGGAGCGGATAGTCGTCTTCGTGGCGCTGGCTCGTAGGCGGCGGGCGCAGAGCAATGAGTCGATCGTCCCGACGCGCAATTACGGCCCTTATCGCACTCAATCTACAAAGCGCATTCCATTTCCTGCGGCCCGCCGACTCCGCAGCCCCAGTTCCGCGCTGCGCACGGAGCAATCCGGTTCCCTTTAGTCCCGACGCGGTTACGACTTCAAGGAGTGAGACCACTCCATTGTGTGTCCTGTGGATCAGTCACCACTGCGAACGCTTAGAGCCCGCGTCTCCTTATACTTGCGACTGCGGGGCAGTGGCGTACGTCGAACGAATATGCCCGAAAAACCTTGTTTGTGACAAAGGTACGTTGATACCCTTCCCCGTGAAAGTGGCCTTAAAAGTGCATCGAAACACCTTCTGAGAAGAGTACACGAACTAGCTCAGTCATTACATTGCGTATTCATGAACACCTGAGCGAAATGCTACACTTGTGCTCGCAGCAGAGAACCGACAACCCCGCTCGAAACTTGGCGAGCCCTTTCTGGCAGCTCTGTGCTATAGCGCCCTCCTCCTCCTGACGCTCTTGTGCGTGCGGCCTAAGAGGTTAGGTTCTTTCACAGCTACCATAACCGCGGCCAGTCAGTCGCGTTGCTATGGAGAGTAGGGAAGTTCGTGCCCCGGGGAAATTTTCCGTCCACGTCAGCTGCGGGGCTGCTGAAAGGCTGGTGGAGGAGTACCAACCTTTGAGCATGCAGATAGGAACGCGAGAGGGTAAAGCCCGAAGACTTCGGTCATCAGATTTCAGAAAACAAAAACTTCTACACAATTCCTAAAGATACTGTTGCTGGAGGATATTCATAAAGTGGTGTGTTTTATAACATTGCAGGCATGCCACACCTTTATTATCCAGACACCCTTTAAGAGCTCTCACGAACTTCTGCTTCATCGAGTGGAAAAGCGTGGCGGTACTTTATAGCTCAGTGAAAACCGCCCTGTGAATAAGGGGATGCGCTTACGGGTCCGAAAGCCTATTTATTATCACCTCTATAATGGCAAAATTGATGTGTACCTCAACCGTATTGTATCGTCGACGCGCCCATCCACATAAGCTATTACTGAGCAAGTCACTTTCTCTTACTCATGAACACTATTCCTAGAGCTGTGAAAGGCAACACAAGAGAGGTGCGGGCAGCACGGGGGCACCCGATCTTTCTCTTAGAGGGCGCTTTCAGTTCTTTAGGCGCTCGTGTCATCTCTTGCCTCTGCTTTTGGTCCTTTTTAACAAGCCCCATTACTTCGTTGTTTTAGGAATTGCGTCGTTTATGTAGATTAAAGTGGCAGAGCAATCAGCAAAAAATATATCTGCATCACTGTCGGTTACTCTGTTTGGATGTGTTTCACATCCTTTACACAGTTAGCGTGAGGTGGAGTTATTGGGTTTAAAAGAGTGGCTGCTACACATAACCAAACAAAGCATGAACGTATGTCGTTTTGTGGAATGAAAAGGCGAACAAAAATAAAACATAAGTATATATTTACTGCTTGTGAGGGCTTCTGGCCCTGCTTGCAAGAATGAAATGACAGCTTAGTCCGCAGTCTAACCTTACACGCAGTCTAAGCCCTCTCTTGGTTTTGTGGAAACGATAGGCGCTTAACTGGCACACACTATCGGGGGGCACCGCAGCCCTGCTGTTAGGGAAAAACCAACGCGAACGCAGGCTGGAAACCGTAGCTTATAGTCAGCTTTTAGTAAGGTTTTAGGGCGAAAGCACAGTTGGTCTCTATCGTCGCAATATCTGCCTGTTTGCGTGAGGACCCTGGGTGGGCCACGAAAGGAACGGCGCATAATTGGTTCCCTGGGTCAGTGGATGCCTCGTGATGGTAATACACAAGGATGTGCGCTGCATGCATTGTCGCTGACAACGTTGTAGGAGAAAGGGAGAAACGGGGTGTCGTGTTTTGTCGGGGACAGCAGACGAAGGTCAGGTGGGTGTAAAACCGAACGTGGTTTATTCCATCACAGCTCTTAGTGGAATGCCCGGTAGCCGAGCAGCGCGGCTTATCTTATAGCCAGTTCTCGCGATCGTCGCGCCGCCGTTATCGCTCTAGCCGCGACGATTACACAACACTCCTCCCTTTTTATTTAGAGGGTGCAATTGTATCCTTATACAATAGTTAAAAGCCAGCTTCGTATCGCTCGGGTGGACGGCGATTTCTTGACGGGTAGCGCCTTTCAAGAGCCGACGTCTTGGATGTAGGAGCGGGCGCCGGAGGGACCTCGGGAGGCTGCAAGGGTACCGGCTCTTCTGATGCTGGCTGGTCACCTGTTTGGTTTGGAGGAAAAAACAGGAACCCCTCCACGTTGTCTACGTCGGATGACCCTGGTGTCACCTTAGGGCTTGTGTTACCCAGCAGTTGGTCGAGGTGCCGACGCCAGATGAACTTGCCTCGGGGCGTGCTCACCAGGACTTTGTAGGAGACTGGTCCAGTTTTCTTTAGGACAGTTCCACGAACACACTGCGGCGAGCCTCTGTAATTGCGAACTAAAACACTGTCATTAATGCAAAAACAGTCTGTTCCTTTCCTTTGTTGCATTTGGGTGAACTGACTGCGCATCACCTTCCCCTCCACCGTCGGCTTGATTGCATCCAGCTTAGTACGCAATCCTCTACCCATCAAGAGGTTAGCTGATGCCTCTCCTGTCGTAGGATGAGGCGCATTTCGGTATGCCAACAAAAAGTTAAGAAGCGTCACTTCGACAGGTTCACCTGGAGGTGATTTGCGCAGAGCCGACTTCAATGTTTGCACAAAACGTTCAGCCAGACCATTTGTGCTTGGGTGATAAGGGGCGGTCACGACATGTCTGGCCCCGATGTCCCGCATGAATGCCTTGAACTCTTCGGACACCAGTTGTGGCCCATTGTCGGACACTACCGTCTCTGGCAATCCGAATCTGCAGAAAAGTTCACGCAAGCAAGCAACAGTACGTTCGGACGTTGTGCTGCGCATGACGAACACCTCTGGCCACTTCGAGTGGGCATTTACTACCACTAGAAATGTGGTTCCTCGAAAAGGCCCCACGAAGTCCAGGTGAATTCGCCTCCATGGTGCGTTCGGCCATGCCCAAGGATGCAGAGGTGCCTTACATGGATCATTACGTTGTTGCTGGCACGCTTGACAACTTCGTACCCTTGTTTCCAAATCTGCATCAATTGACGGCCACCAGACGTAACTGCGAGCCAATTCCTTGCACCGCACGATTCCAGGATGACCTTGGTGCAGTTCGTCGAGAACAGACTCTCGAAGTGTAGACGGGATAACAACCCTCATGCCATACATGAGGCACCCTTTACTCACGCCGATCTGCAAACGTCTGTCGAAAAATTGCTTTAGGCTTGCATCTCGCAGGTACGATGGCCAACCTGTGCTAGTAAACTGGAGCACCTTATTAAGCATCGGATCACGTGATGTGGCACGCGCAATCTCTTTGGCGGATAGGGGCATCGACTCCAGGCGCAATGCATAAAATGATTCCTCGCCTTCGGACGTGCTGTCGTGCTGGCCCTGGAGAGGGAACCTTGAAAAAAAATCTGCCCCTGGGTTGTCACTGGCCTTTTTGTACACGAGCGAGTACTTGTAAGCAGACAAAGTGACGGCCCATCACTGCAAGCGTGCTGCCGCGATCGGTGGAATGCCTGTCTTCTGCCCCAGGATGGTTTGTAACGGCTTGTGATCCGTGATCAATGTGAAACATCTTCCATAGATGTAGAAATGAAACTTTTTGATTGCAAAAATGATGGCAAGTGCTTCCTTTTCTAGCTGACTGTACTTTTTCTCAGCGTCATTTAATGTGCGCGACGCATAAGCGACCGGGCGAGGGCTTCCATCGTCCGCAACATGAGAAAGTACTGCACCCACGCCGTACTGGGAAGCGCCACAAGCCACTTGCAAAGGCTTATCGGGGTCGTAATGCGCCAGTATCGCGGATGACGCCAACGCATTTCTGACTTCCTTGAACGCCACTTGGAACGATGCATCCCAGCGCCATGGATGATCGCGACGCAGCAGTTTGTAAAGAGGGCTGGCCAGAGTAGACAATCGTGAAACGAACTGCCCGTAGTAATTTACGACGCCCAGAAACGACTGCAGCTGCTGCTTGCTTGTGGGCGCGGGAGCTTTCGTCAAGGCTTCTATCTTCTCTGGCGTTGTGCTGACACCTGCTGCGCTGATAACATGACCAAGATAGCGCAGTTCTTTTTGAAAGAACGAACACTTTTCTTTCTTTACTCGAACCCCGCGCTCCGTCAACCCCTTTAGGACCGCTTCCAGATTTGCAAAATGCTCGTCTGCCGTGCTTCCAGTGATGAGAACGTCATCCAAATAGCAGCTGACGCCTTTCAGGTCTTTCAGCATTGTGTCCATAATTCTTTTGAAAATGGATGGTGCCGATGAAACCCCGAACGGTAGTCTGTTTACCGCAAAAAGTCCTTTATGGGTATTGAGTGTCAAGTACTCTCTTGACGACTCCGACACTACCACCTGATGATAGGCTCTGTTTAGATCAATCTTAGAAAATTATTGGCCCCCTGCGAGCGCCGCAAACAACTCATCGACTCTCGGCAGTGGGTACCGGTCAGGTTCAAGACAAGGATTCAGGGTGGTCTTGTAATCACCGCATAGTCTTATGCCACCGTCCTTCTTTACTACTGGTACAACCGGTGTGGCATAGCTGCTCGTCGCAACTGGTGAAATGACTCCCATGCCTTCCAGCTTATTAAGCTCGGCCTCGACCGCAGGTTGTAATGCAAAGGGCGCACTTCTTGCCTTCAGAAACTTCGGCACGCTACCATCTTTTAGCGACAACTCTGCTCTTTCTTCTGAAATTGTTCCCAGTTCGCCATTAAACAAACTCTGGTATCTGTCTAGAAGTGCGCGTAGTCTGGCAGTTTGACTCGAACAAGCAGAACCATCTCACCTGGAAATAGCCTTCAGCTCGAAGATACTGCTCCAACGTCCGCAGCTTCAGCGTCGTTGGCATGACCTTGATTAAGGGAAACATCTGCCGAAACTGATATAAAGACATGACGGACACAGTAGCCCCTGTATCCAACTCCATGATCAAGGGTCGCCCTTCCACGTGCACAGAATTTTTTATCGGAGCCAGACCAGGCGAAATAATTGCCTTCATGCTTACAGAAGCTTGAACGGGAACCAACATCTTCATCGAGTTTCGCCGCGCTCCCTTCGTCTTTTGCTGCTTGTTAGCTTGGCACACCCTTTGAATGTGTCCTTTCTTATCACATTTGAAACAGGTGGCCGCTATTTGCGGACACAGTCGGCTTGCATGCTTCGCCGACCCGCAGCGATAGCAGTTTCGCTGCGTCATATCGCTTTCCCCAACGGCTCCGACCTTGTGAACGTCCGGAACGCCCGTATCAGAGGCGTGCGCTTCTGCTACGCTCTTTTTCGCTGCTTCCATGGCTAGCGCTCGTTCCACGGCTTTTTGAAAAGTTAGCTTGTTATCCTCCGTGAATAACACTCGCTGTATATCTTCTCTGCGCAAACCGCAAACAAAACGGTCCCGCAGCGACTGATCAAGTGCGGATTCAAATTCACATGGCTGTGCCAATTTCCGCAACTGTGCAACATATTCCGAAATCGATTCAGTCTCGAGTTGCGCTCTCCTGTGAAATTTCGCACGTTCACTAATTACCGACGGCTTCGGTGACAAGTGGTCGCCTAGAAGTTTCTTCAGCACGTCGAAACTTTTAGCTGACGGCAATTCCGGCGCTGTCAATGACTTGAGGAGACTACGTCTTTGGGCCTACGAGACTCAAAAAAAGCGTGTACCTTGTCGTCCTCGGGGATACGGTTGACCAGAAGAAACGACGTTAAGCGTTCCTCGTACGACGGCCAGTCGCTCGTAGACTCGTCGAAGGGCTCGATGTGTCCCAGTTGACCCACGAGTTGCGTCACTGCTCCCGCCGCTGCCGAACCATCCGTTTCCATGTCGGCTTGCTGTAGAACTGGTCAGAATCCCATCCTCGTCGCCAAATGTCCTGTTTTGTCGGGGACAGCAGACGAAGGTCAGGTGGGTGGAAAACCGAACGTGGTTTATTCCATCACAGCTCGTAGTGGAATGCCCGGTAGCCGAGCAGCGCGGCTTATCTTATAGCCAGCTCTCGCGATCGTCGTGCCGCCGCTATCGCTCTAGCCGCGACGATTACACAACATGGGGCACTGGAGCAATAGGCCCACCTCGATCGCGCTTTTTGAGGTACCTGGCGTGGCGGTAATCTGTGCTTGTAAAAGAAAACATGCTTTCGCACAGTATTCACTGCTGAGCAATGCTAAACCACTAGCCATTTATTTTTTGTCATAGCTTGGTGAAGGCGTCCACCTACAAAATGCGTCAGTTGTATGCCTTTCCTTCCTACAAAACTGTGTTTAGACCGCGAATAAGTTTAGACTGGTAACTAGATCGTCTTATTTGCAAACGGGCACTGTTAGTCTTTCTACTCGAGCTGTTTCTAAACAGACGCCTTTATCGTGTGCCATGTTAGCGTTACCGGTGTACAAGGAACCCGCCCACCGCCGGTTAGCCCGTGCTCGTTGGTCCAGATGCTGCAGGCAAGCGCGCAGCTGCCAGATACCAAGCAGGCACTGTCCAGGCGATTTGCGCATGCGCACTGACTGCGCGTAGGCTCAAGTACTCCGGTACCGGTAACAGAGTACACGCTATACTAAAGGTGTCTGATGTCTACGCGACTCAACCTTCGATGCCAGTCTCTACGTCGAGCCTGTGCTACAGCGCTCACGCGCATATCCCTATCTGGGCGCAGGCTGGCTGGCGTCGTAGCCCACGAGGCCGTGTGGAACATCTGCGCCGCGCCTGGATGGGTGCTCCAGGACCGTTGGTCGCAGATTCTGACTTTGCGTTCGGTAGGTGATCGCATGATTTACTTGCTGGTATAGTGGCCTTCTACCACTCGGGAGGGACAGTCCGTGTTTCTCTACAGATGGCATCTAAAAGCGACCCTGAAATTCTACTTCACTGACAGTATGAACCGCACTCGAAAAACAAACCCCCTCGGAATCGCCTCCCGCTTTCTTCAGCTCGTTGATCGGATGTTTTTTTAAGCATTGATACTTCATGAACACTTTCTTTATCGGCACTGATGCTGCCCAATTTGTGATGTCAGAGGC
Source organism: Amblyomma mixtum (assembly GCF_055824585.1). Classification (NCBI taxonomy): domain Eukaryota; kingdom Metazoa; phylum Arthropoda; class Arachnida; order Ixodida; family Ixodidae; genus Amblyomma; species Amblyomma mixtum. The sequence goes on along the minus strand of NC_143015.1, from coordinate 69,598,775 downwards.
GTCAAAACATCAGAGGCTGTAAATTGGTGACAGGCTGTCGTCTAACTAGCTAGCATTGCTGCTCCACTATACTCGCGCGCTCAAGCTCTATAAATTCTACTTCTCACCAAGTGTAAGAGGCCTTCGCATTTTGGTGCATGTGTTTATATAATCCGGTAACTGTAGAAGAATTCTATTTGAACCACCTTTCTGACGTTACCTCTCCGCAGGCAGCGCTATGAGTGGGCTCAGCCAGAGTGGCCCACTTCAGAAACTCCAGGAGTGCGTTCCTCGCGTGGGTGCTGATCTGGGCGGAAGCGCCGTCAGCAAGCAATGTGAGTTTGCAGCAGAGCAGGCAGTGGTCAGGTAGGTTACCTTGCATTATCAGGGACAAATGTCTCTAGGCCACTCGCAAAGCGATTTCGACCCATAGGCGCCATTTTCATCAACGATCGCGAGTGTGGTCTCAATCCGGCGGCTTATAAACAACCCATCACCTTAATTTCCAGCCCACGCGTCCTAGAGAATTTGTCGCCGAATATACTTGCGCACGCAAAAGTCCGAATGTACGACGACCCTCAGAGCACTCTTTTCGCTTGGGGAATTCAACCCCACAGTTTAGAATTTATTTAAACGGCCCAGAGTGCATTCTGTTCCTTTCTGCATTCTGCAGATGTAAATTAAATTAGCCATCTCAGCGCTCCTAGCAACTGGTGTGTGTCGGCCTAGTGAGCCGTAGATATAGGTCGAATCATTTGCTAGTGCGCGCCACCGGGGTGTCACAGTGGTTATGGCGCTCGACTGCTGACCCGAAAGACACGGGTTCGATCCCGGCCGCGGAGGTGGAATTTCTATGGAGGCGAAATTCAAGAGGTCCGTGTACTGTGCGATGTCAGTGCATGTTAAAGAACCCCAGGTGGCCGAAATTTCCGGAGCCCTCCACTACGGCGTCCCTCATAGCCCGAGTCGCTTTGGGGCGTTAAACCCCCCATAAACCATTTGATAGTGCAAGACGCGTTTTCGGCATTCGTCGTGCAGGCATCTCGGATGAAGTTTCGTGCAAAATAGGAATTCTTTTTGACATTACCTTTCAAATTATCGCTACGCTAAAGTGGAAATTCGGGGAATTGCCGGATTCATTGTTTTTTTTGCCTTTTTGAGGAAGTTTAGAGCAGATCAAAGGTCGCTGACAGATTCTCGCCCTCCTGTGCCAACATGCCGGCTGTGAAGTTAATACGTTTATAGAGCTGACGACACTATACAGACTTATTGATCTATGGGCGTCTTCAGAGCCGTTGTAATAGACTTACAACTATAGCCCATATAGCTCAGGCCGTCCCACAAAAGCATTGTAAACTTCAATCCTTTTAACCTTCCGCGTATTACAGGGCAACAGCAATTTTGCAGACGCGTTTATCATGAACTGAGAAGTCTCAGATAATTCACCACTTTGCTGTCTCCTACATGCTCCTGCACAGACCGGCACGGTACTAGTCGTTCAAATGGAGGCGGTGGCGCTTAGAACCCGAATGGCCCCTAATTTGTTCACGATCTTACACATTAAAGAGACGAAATATACTTGAGCGTATGGCCAGCACCCCTCTAAGTGTCCACAAGAATCCTTTTACCGCCGCGGTTGCTCAGTGGTTACGGTGCTCGGCTGCTGACCCGAAAGACGTGGGTTCGATCCTGGCCGCTGCGGCTGAATTTCTTTGGAGGAGAAATTCTAGCGTCCCGTGTACTGTGCGATGTCAGTGCACGTTAAAGAACCCCAGGTGGTCGAAATTTCCGGAGCCCTCCACTACGGCGTCTCTCGTAGCCTGAGTCGCTTTGGGACGTTAGACCCCATAAACCAAACCAAACTAACCGTTTAAATAGGGTCGTCCCTCTGAAAAGAAAGGCCCGGTGAGGGGGAGGAGGTTGTGAAGTGGAAATGGCGTTAGGTTGGGGAGGGTGGTTCTTGTCCACGCTTGATGTCTGCTAAAGTTCACAACCGGTTGCCCTGCAAAACTGCGGAAATAATGTTTTCTCTTTTAACATTTTTTCTTATGTTTCATAAAGCATTTTATTAAAGATAAGGAATTTTATCTTTTTTGTACCCTGCTCCTCTTCACATCACTTCTCAGGAACACTTTGTCTTCCGCATTCCTTTTCAACCCCCCTCACTTGCTTTTATGCTTCCTCTGTTTTCTCTTTTTTTGTATTATATTTTTTTCGAATTTTCGTTCCATCATGCCGACTAATCCCCAATCTGCTTTTTTTTTTCAGGTCAACAAAGCGAGTCGCCCAGACGCCGGCTGCTGCTGGACACACAGCCTTTCAAGCCCGCACCCGCAATCTCTCCACGCTCCACACCCCTGGACTCCTTTCTGCTGGTAAGGTCACTGGACTGTAATTTTAATGCGAAAGCATTCCCTGGCTCCTCAGTAGCATTCGTCCGCAAAGGCAGATCCATAACTAATCCAGCACTAGCCACATAAAAATCCATACATTGGCTAATCTGGCTAGGCAGTCTTTTCTTGGCTCATAAAACATCGAAAAAGTTTCCAAAAGCGAGAAATACTAAAAATAACAAATTTTAAAAATAACAAGAAATGAAAAAATATCAAAAAGTGCAAAAATAAAGGGAGAAAAAAAGCACACGGAAAGGCTTGTGCATTTCCGCACTTAAACACACTTATGTGTAATCCTGTAATTATTTCAAGTCCTTGACGTTCTCCTTTCTTGTGGATCAAGAAAATGTTAGCCTTCTCCCAAGGTTATGGTAGGCTCGAGGTCATAAGGCATTGGGTTAGCACAATCTACCCTCCTCCTTCGAAAGGTCTGCTGCTACCTGATCTTCACCAACTACTTTCCCCCATTTGCATTGCTCCTAAGCCTCTCTCTATTTCATCCGTCGTTACTGGCGGAATGTCCCAATGTTGTGCTCTACTGTCTCTCTCTTAATGTCCTGATTACATTGGCTACTGTAAAGGTTTTTGTCGAACTGTTCCGCTACTTTAACTTTCTTATCCATATTGCTAATAACAATGCCCTCTCTGTGTCTAAACGTATGCATCTGCTTTTTACCTATGCCAAGTTTCCTCTCCAAGGCTATCAGGCTACCTCCGTTTTTTGGAGCATGCTCGATTTTCTCCATACTAAACATCCTTATGTCAGCTGCGTTGCTCTCATTTATAGCTCTGACAGTTCTGTTTTGTCTGTATTGTTAGGGGCTTTCATACTCTGGAGTTTGTTAATCAGATCTTTCGTCCCCATATTTCGTCTCCTCTGATATGGCGTTTCTTAATCAGACTTTTCTTCTTATGAGATAGCTTGCCAGTATCCTGTCGAACTATCCTACCACCTACTTCTGCTTGGCACTCCGTAATGATAGCTGTGAGATTATCGTTCATAGTTTGAACATTACGATCGTCGTCCAGCGTTAAAGCCGAATATATGTTCTGTAGCGACATCCTCAAACCCTCTAATTTCCCTCTTACCGTTAACTCGTTAATGGGCTTCCGCTTCACTAGTTTCTTCCTTTCCATCTCCAACTCTAAACTAATTCAAGACATTACCATTCTGAGCTCGCTACAACGCACCTTTTCACATCCTGCGCGATGCCATGGTGAATGCACAGTATGAAGTCTCTCATTTTTAGTCGCACAGTTGAGGCCTCTTTCATTTGTGGTCTCAAAGTTGAGGCCTTCTTCATTTTTGGTCTCACAGTTGAGGCTCATCCGCGTCCGCTTGCTGTTCTTTCTTTTACTGAAGTATATATTCACAATCCGTAAACTACTACTCTCTGCGAAGTCCACTACCAACCCCCTGTTGCTATTCCAGGAACCTATCCCGTAGTCTCCTACCGCCTGGTCTGCGGCATGCTTCTTGTATACTTCCGCGTTGAAGTCTCCCATCAGTGCAGTCTGCTGGGGTATTACTTTGTTCATTGCCCATTTCAGGCCTTCATAGTAGATTTCAGCAATCTGATGATCACGGCTGTATGTAGGCACGCAAATCTCCATCATCTTGGGGTCAGCCTGGGTCAGCGGCAATCACGCTTTCACCTACACAGTGGTACAGACAGATGTGTCCTGCATGTTTTGGCATCGACAAGGCTGTGGCAAGAACGCGCCACTGAAGTAATAGGCCAGCGGCATTCATTGCCTTCATTTGCGTTGACAACGTCATACCACGTTCATTTTTGACGAAAGGAAAGGCTCATAACTGGCTCCCTCGGTCAGTGGGCACCTCAGTGTTGAGCTTGAGAAAACCTTACTTTCTCATAATGTTCGGTTGGATGCTAAGCCGCCAGTCAATTTTTTTGTCGTTATAGCGCGGTGGCAGTGTCCACCTACAAAATGCGGCAGTTATGCATATTTCCTTCCCAGAAAACCAACTGAGGATTTAGACCGCGAACAAGTTTATACTGCGAACTAGACCGCCTTATTTCCTTCGTTCAGGTGGGCATTGTTCATCTTTCTACTGGGCTGTTTCTAAATAATGTGGTGACCTGACCTTCGATGCCAGTGGCTACGCCGAGCCTGTGTCAGAGCACACACAGCGCACGCGCACATAACGCTTTCTGGGCGCAGGCTGATGCCTGGCGGCGAAGCCCACGAGGCCGTGTGGAATACCTGCGCCGCATCTGGATGGGTGCTCCAGGACAGTTGGTCGCGGATCATCACTTTGTATTCGGTAGGTGATCGTATGATGTACTTAAGTGTCCTTCTACCTCTGCGGAGGAACAGTCTGGTTTCTCTACAAGGAAAATTAAAACTGCCCCTGAAATTCAACTTCTCTTGCTTTACTGATGGTTTGCACCGCAGTTTAAAAACAAAGCTCCTCGGAATTAACTCCCCCTTTCTTTTTAGCCTTGATATTTCATCAACACTTTCTTCATCGGCAATGTTCTCCAATTTTCGATGGTAAATACAGACGTCATACTATCAGAGGCTTTTATTCGTGACAGGATGTTGCACAAGCTCCTGTCATTGCTGCTTTGATATACGCCCTCGCTCGAGCTCTAGAAATTATTCATCGCCGGTTGAAAAAATGGCTGAGGCTTAGCTAAGGTTAAGCCTATAGTCAGATGCAAAGCATATTGATGGCTAGGCTTGGTAATAAATGGCTTTCCTTGGTTGAATACTTAGTCATTTTAATACAACCACTAGAAGTGTAGCAAGGATTGCCGTGGCAGCTATATACGGGATCATAGGTGAATTCAATGCAGAGTGTACAACCGCTGCCCCAGCACCGGCTACAACAGCATTCTTGGCACCCATGGAAAGTACATTGGAAAGCTGAGGCAAGCTCAGCTTTATACCGCTGCTGTAGCGTCACGTGGTCAGCTGCAGCGCCTCTGATGTGGAGCCTCCACCGCCGCGGCCGACCGCGCGAGCCGGCAGCCCATCTCTCCTCTGCTGTGACGTCATGTTGTCACGTGGTCAGCCGCCGCGCCTCTGATGTGGAGCCTCCACTGCCGCGGCCGACCGCGCGAGCCGGCAGCCCATCTCTCCTCTGCTGTGACGTCATGTTGTCACGTGGTGTCACGTGGTCACGCTAAAAGTCAATGGTAGCTCCACCGCCGCGCTCGACGGGCTGTAGTGTAGCTCTAGTAATATGCTTCGCATAAAAGAGCTTCGAATTTTGGTGCATATGTTTCTTCCCGTAGCTCTAGACGTCTGTTAGAGCCGCCCTTGTGATGTTGCCTCTCTACAGGCAGCGCTATGAGTGGGCTCAGGGTGGCCGACTTCCGGAAGCCCCAGGAGTGCGTTCCACGCGTTCGTGGACCTTTATGCGCCAGCGGCAGCCTGCAGTATGCCTTTGACAGAAACCAGAATGCGGTAAGTCTCCTTGCAATATCGGAGACTATTATCTCTCGGCCACTCGCAAAACAATTTAGGCCCATTTGCGGAACGTTTTTCAACGTTCAGACCATTTCCCTGCCACAGATTCAAGAACACGAGTTTGTGTTTCACCTCCGTAAGTGTGATCTTGATCCAGCGGTTATTAATAAAGCTATCAGCTTAATTTCCAGCCCACGCATCCTTGAGGTTTTGTCGCCGAATATACTTGTGCACGTAAAAGGCCTAATGTCTGACATCCCTCATAGTGCACGTCTAGCTTGGGAAGTCTACTTCACAATTTAGACTTTATTTAACGACCGAAATGGCATTCTATGGCACATGTAAAATGAATTAGACATTCCGTGGTGTCCGCCCTGTGAGGCAAAGATGTACGTCGAACCCTTTGTTAGGGCAAGATGCGTCTTCTGCGTTCTTTATGCAACTCTAAGTGTCGATATTTAGTCCACTCTAAGAAATTCTTTTCGACATTTGGTTTTCGAATTAACGTAATTCTAAAGCGGAAATTCGCGAAATTGCAGGATTTGTTTCTATTGGCTTTTCGGGTAAGTTTAGAGCAGATCGCAGGCCGCTGTCAAATTCTCGCCCTTCGGATCCAACGTGCACGCTCCAAAATTTATACGTTTTGAGAGTTCATCACACTATACAAACATCTCTATACGGGGACGCCTTCGGAACCCCCTTGAACACCTAGCATTGATAAACTGATTCCTCACCCATATCGACCAAGCCGTCTCACAGAAGCATTTTGGCTTGGTTTATGGTTTATGTGGGTTTAACGTCCCAAAGCGACTCGGGCTATGAGGGACGCCGTAGTGGAGGGCTACGGAAATTTCGACCAACTGCGGTTCTTTAGCGTGCACTGACATCGCACCGTACACGGCCTTTAGAATTTCGCCTCCATCGAAATTCGACCGGCATTTTAAACTTCCCGCGCATTGAGCGGCACATTTAATTTTGCAGACGCGTTTTTTATGAACTGAGAAGTCAGATATTTCCCCTCTTCGCTGACTCCTGAATGCTCCTGCTCACAACTGCCCGTTATTCATCGTTCAAATCGGGGCAGTGACGCTTGGAAACCGACTTGTTCAGGATCTTATACACAAAAGACAGGAAACATACTTTCGAGATTGTTTTGGTGAGAATTTTCTGAAACTGTTCACAAGAATCCTGAAGTGGGACAACAGACCACAAAGCTGCTTTTACCTGCAGATTGGGCGTCACTTGCAGAAGCACCTCTGGTCCGAGAGGTCTCCATCTGGCCATCGCGAACTATTGCGAAGAAAGGTGCCATAAAAGCGTAATCCCTTTATCGCCACCACAAGAAGGTAGCTATTGGCTAAAGGACCTCCTATGAGAGGCTTCTGCCCCCGCTTTCTGGCTACCACTCCATATAGGAAATACACCACCAGCAGCGGTGTCGTGGTAGCGGGCTAAATTTTTGTTTCATCCTCAGAACAGATTTCCCTGCAGGTGGGTTCTGATGTTTTTCTTATCTCCCGATTATTCTGGAACCCGCAGGTGAGGAAACGCAGCCCCTGAGCCCGGAGAAGCATCTGTGATCTTCGGTGTCTGCAAAGTTGTCGTCACGTAGACGCTAGCCGGGCAGCCGTCACCCACTCCTTCTAGTTGGGACCAACTGCACTCTGACCCGGCCGTGGGAAGCTTACGACGGTAAGGAAGGCGATCTCCAGCATTGCTCTAGAAGCTGATGCTCGCTTTAGATCGGAGTCATGTCAACGACATTCCTGGCGTCAGATTTTTAGAAGTACAGTGTATTCAAGCACTACGTGCTCGTATCGTTAGCGCCGTGATATTTTTCTTTAGTTTTGTTATTTTATGAGACTCATTAGGTTGAATTAGTGCTCATTTGGACTTACTGTGCACTTTCTGTATACTGCCCGAATCTTTTTACTCTATGTTAGTTTGTTCATTCTTGCGGCTTTTGTAGCGAGAGCTACATCGGCCACGAACTTGCGATTTCGCTCTGGCAGTGCTCCGAGGAGGCACACAGAGACCGACCTTGAGCCGTTGTCTAGCAACCGCCGCAGCTGGCGGACGCCGCGCAATCTGGCGTGACTTCCCACCGCGCGCCTCGCTGCAGAGCCGCCTCCACCGTTTGGTATGACGTCGCAACGCTTGCATCGCCGTTGCGCTCGCTTTCACTATGTATATCCTAACATAGCCAAGCTAAGCCACTGTAAATTTTATCGCTTTGTTTGTTATGCAAGACACGACCAGATTAATCTCGATTGATCGCATCCCGGTGCAGCCGATTCTAAATAGTTCCAGAATGTTCTAGTAACTTTGCACCCGTATCTCGAAAGTTCGCTATCAGCTTTGAATTGTGCATGGCCGAGAGGGACGACCACCAAGCACGTTTGGCGCTTACGCTGCCGCTAAGTGATTCAGTCTATTGTGGGCGAAGGTCAGCCCAATAATTCATTTTATAATCCCTTTTCGCTGTATTCCTCACTCCATGGACTCTCGTCACCTCCACGTAACGTTTGGTGGCGGTGATAACGGAAGTCGCTGTGGCCCTCACCCCCTGGGAGCCGCCAAAGCGGCCGGAACCGCTTCGAAGAAGCAGATCACGGGAAAACTGCCGAAGCAGTCCCAACCGAAGAAGTGCGAAGCAGCCGTCGTCTCCCGGGGCGTTCTCCTGAATGCGTACTACTACCGAACCACACGCGAACTTGGACTCCTCAAAGCCGACGTCAGCAATGGCTACGACACCGGCCCCGACTGCTGCCCATGTTCTAAGTTTCGCCGGGTCAGGATCCTGAAGAACGGCTGAAACAGTTCGACCATGTCGCCGTATTCAGCAGTTGAAATTTCCAGGCAGACGTGAGCCACGTTTTCTTGCCCTGGAAGGAACACTCAGACTTTGGCTCAAAAGCCACGAAACTTCTCTCACGACGAGGTAATCATTAAAGCGAGATTTCCTGAAGGCAATCACAAGCATCGTCAGGAAATAAAGAGCTCAGATGCTTCTACAGTCACGCATCCAGTACCCGAATGAGACAGTGACCGCGTACTTAGAAGAGAGGTGTCTATCCTGACATGACACAGGAGAAGGTGGAGCTTTTGATGCGTTGTGCTAAACAGGCCCTCTTCAGTGCTCTGGCCCTCAATACAACAAAGACCGTCGCTTAATTCACCAGCGAAGCAGCCACCTTTGACAAAACCTTACAAACACAGCCCGCCATTTCTCTCGACAGCTGCAAGTGACCTCAACAGCCTGTGGGATGGCACAGCGTTCGGACGCAACCTGCCGGATGACTGCGAAATTGTACGGCAAGAGCTGCATTGCCTGTTACCATCTGATAACAAGCCTCAAGTTGCGGCCCTTGAGGAAATCGGCCGCGAAGAAGTATGGCATGCTCTTGGCTAGCCTTGACCTACGCCGCTGCAGTACACAGTCCTCAGCCCCAACGACACATCCGAGGTTCGTCTTTTTTGGCGTGAACCAGCTGCTCTCGCAAGCCGCACCCCCCCCCCCCCCCCCCCCCCTGCCCCGCCCGCTCGGCCTACGAAAGATACTCCACAGCACAAGGAAATGCGACGCCTGGAGGACTTTCGGCAACCGCCGCTGTGCTTCCATTGCGGGGAAGCGGGCCATATTCTTCATTACTGTCTTTACTGATGTGGTCTTCGTGGCTTTGCCGTTAGCCACCATGACCGCGATTTGGCCTACGCCCGCGATAAATCGACCGTTACCTGTGTCGAGAGATGCATGCGCCGAACCGCCTCTTGCGCTCACCATCGCCCTCAGCCTCGCGTTTTGCGTCGCCACGCTGCAGCTACGCAGCCACTATATGAGTAAGCCTCCGGAGGGAACCATCTCTGGAGGTGAGGTTGCTCACATGCGAAACGTCGAAGATCCTCCAACGACCACGCCACATGAAGACGCCGCCCTCAATACGCCGACGTCGCATACAATGACAACCATGATCATGACCCGATGATGATGATGAAATAACTTCATTTGCACCAGTCAAGGAATTAGAGGGCGTTGCAGGCTTGAGTCTTGACCGCCGTCATCTTCACCCCCTTTCAGCAGGCTGGAATCCCTTGGGTTTCAGCGGTGTCCAGGGCCAGAGGGATGACTTTTTTTGTTCTTTCTGGCTGGCCATTAAAGCCTCCCAGGACTCTATATTCCTGTCTGGTTCGTTGTGGCTGGGGCATGTCCACACCATGTGGATCATGTTTGCTATTTCATTAAAGTCTTTACACCTCGGGGCTTGGATCGCCGGACAATCTGCTTAGTGCTAGTGGGTTAGGAAAAACTCCCGTCTGTAGCTTTCTCCATATGACCTCTTCTTTTTTGCTGAGGCCCTTCCATGCTCCAGGTAGTGTTGTCTTCCTAATCTGTAATGGCTAAGAATATCTTGGTACGGGTTCAGCTCCTCGCCCCTCTGAAGGGGCTCTCTGCTTGACGAGGCAGCATTAGGGTACCGGTGTGTCAGTCCTCGGGCCGTCTCGCTCGATGGAGCTCGCGCTTCCAAGAGTTCGACGTCACCGTCGTTTACAAGCTCGGAAGCAAGCATTATGAATGCTATTGTGAGGTGAACTCTGCAGCATTTAGTTTCTTCCGAAGCAATCCTGATAACCAAGCAGTGGCCGCTTTATTCGTTCTGCATGAAGAATAGAGTGCTGTCTTTGGAAGTCGTAGTGCTCCTAACAAATGTCGCTGTACAGAAAACTCCCAGAGAGAGGTTTCCCCCATCTCTCTAAAAGTTAAGCGCGCGTCACCTGGCGCACGTAGCCGGAATCGCCATTAATCGCCGTGTTGCGGTTCACTGCAGGCAACTCCTGATGTCTGCCGTCAGGCTCACGTATTCAGCGCCTCCAGGCAAGCAGACCGTTGGCCAGAGTGGGTACGTAGTACATGCCACTTCGGGGAGCATAGTCTCCTTGCTGCAGCAAGTTTTGCACCTTAATGCCAATAAACTCTTTACTTTATATCGCGTTCAGTTGGGAAATTGTGTCCCGGTAGCTGTCGCACTGCTAGTACTGCAAATTGTTCTGCTGCAGTAATGCTTTTCGTTCACAGGTGGGCTGGCGTCGAGATGTACCTAGTCCTATAGAGTGCTTGCGTCAGGTGTGGACGGGTGCTTCAAGATATTTGTCCGCATAGCCTCGGTTAGCCATCGCTAGAGACAGTCCCCGAGCAGCACATATAATCAGCCCAATATTGCAAATGGATGGTTGCACTATGGTACTGTGTGAGACCGGCTTTCACCAACACGTTTCCAATATTGGTTCAATTACCTGTGCTGCTCGAGTAAGCGCAGAATGGATGGACTACCTCGCTCTATCGCCAAATAGAAAAGTCGCAGATTCTAAACTGTTTTGCATTTTATACCTTCAACGTCTTCAAATATTTTCAACGCTTTGTAGTTCTGCTCGCGTTGGTTAAGAGTTAAAAGTATTATTTTTAGCGACAACGAAATTATATATTCATTTTGGGCACCAAACCAGTTCAGCGAGACAATTCTGCATTTTCACCCTCCGGATTTGGCGATAACCCCAACGGACGTGTAGGGTGATGCCGTAATGTCCAGGTAGCGCTTGAGATATCAGCGTGTGGCCTGTTTGGGTCACTTCAGAAGTGTTCATATTTATTTATTTTTATTCAATAAACCCCTAAAGGCCCTCAATCGAGGGTATTACATAGGGGGGAGCAATGACACACCGCGCAAAATAAGAATGAGCAAGCACCAAGGTGCAATACATAAATACAGAAAGCACATGTAGAAAACAAAACAAGAAACAAACAAAAACCTGTAGTATACATTGTAATTTACACGAAAAAAGAACAGATAGTGTTTTAGAGGCATAACAACCGCAGGAACAAAACAATAATAAAACAGCTGAATGCATAAAAGTGGTACAATCAATTAGTAAAGCTAAACAGACATTTGGCTTAGAAGGTCCTGAATCTTGTTAAGATCCCTTTCAGAAGCGATGTGTGATGGTAGATTATTCCAGTCGACTATAGTACGCGGTAGGAAAGAGTTAGCCAAAGCAGAAGTGTGGTATGATATGCGTTTAACTTTCAACGGGTGGTCACGACGTGGAAAAAAATATTCAGGTGATTGAAAAAAATCGTTATGGAGCAGAACATGATGGTAAAGTTTATGGAAAAGGGTCAAGCGCGATAGTTTGCGGCGATGTGATAACGTATCAAGTTCGGCGCGAGCCTTTAGTGCGGTGACGCTAGAATGACGAGAATAATCAGAAAAGATGAATCTAACGGCACGGTTTTGCAAAGATTCCAAGTCATCTATAAGGTATGCCTGATCCGGGTCCCAGATGGCCGACGCATATTCGATTTTAGGCCGTATTAAGGTAACGTATGCTAGTTTTTTTAGGTGAAAAGGCGCTTGTTTAAGGTTACGTTTTAGAAGACCCAGAGAGCGGTTAGCAATGGCTAAGATGGTAATTCCATGTTAAATTAGACTGAAGGTGTTAAGTCTCGTGTTAAGTCTCATACCCTCTGTGGCAGGTGTGATAGAAAGTCGGTGCCCGTTTTCTTGAAGCATATCTTCTATGGAACGGTGAAAAGGTTTATAGGCAACCCCCAAAATCGCAAATCACCTAGCCCCACTGAAGCATGAGAAGTCATGACTTGCAGCGCCACCTGGAACAGGCCCGACAGCGAGAGCCGTTACACGGGGGCCATGGCTAAAACTGCCAGATGTGAGGTTCGCGACTAAAAGAGACTTAATTTAAACATGATCACACGTTCGTTTTAACACATGACTCTTCATTTTATTACGTTAGCAGGGTGGTGGACGTGTCCGCGGAAGCTGTTACGAGCGTTGTGACCAGGGGGTTCTGTGCGCTGATTGAAGGAATTCAAGAGCAAAGTTTGAGGCAGAGAGAGAGGAGCCACGCAGGAATAGCGCCCTTACCGTACGGGAAATTCCTGCATCTAGACAGGCGAGGGTTTTTTGTGTTAGATATTGATCTCTCTTTGAATTCAAAAATTTTGAAAATTGGTGAACTTCGAATTGTATCGCAACTTCAAATATTCTCTGCAAGATGTATAGTACCCTCTAATTTTCGGCCAGCAATAATGTTCTGCCCTATAATGTATTAAACTATACTCTTAAAGGCGCAGTGCACACCATATTTCGTTCACTTACCTTTAGTGGACAGTATCTGTGAGCTGAGACCATGTGATTGCGTTTTAGTATGCAACCGCATGGTTGCGACATTTAATGGAACGGCCCTTTTTTAGCAGCGTCTTCAAATGAAAACGAAGCATTCTTCTAAGGTAAAGCAGCGTTCATGCAGACATTTCTCTTTCGAATGCTTTTTTTCTCTGTATCACGGGGAAGAGGTGAGCATAACCAGCAGATACTAATATATTTATACTAATATCGGTACTATTGTTAGTATTGCTGCTATTTCTATGATTGCTGTGCCGTAATGAAACCTGTATGAACACTTTCTGCATGCAGGCTGGCTGACTTCGAAGCCTACTAGTTCGTGTGGATTACCTGCATCGCGTATGGGCGTCTGTTCAGAGGTGTGAGCAGTCAGAAGGTGAGCGAAATGACATCACGAATGGGCTCAAGTGGAGCACAGAGTCCGTGTTTCAATTAAGGAGAAATGTGGAAACAAACGCACAAGCATTTCTTGGAATGGCTGAGGAGGAATGTTAGTTGGCCTATTGAGTTAGGCTACTGCGTTCTAGTGAAAGATGGTTTAGTTTACCAGCGTTTATATACAGGTCGGCGTATAGAAGAAAAGGTCGTCTGATGCGCGGTGCATATGACACGCTGTCACGAGCCTACATATGAGACACACAGCAATTAACGTTCGTTCTTCTTGTTCCGGCCATCATGCTTTCGAATGCCTTCTTTACGAAGTGATACATAAAAAGATATATTTATATACAACTGCTTCCTGTAATCTGTTTATGATTTAAGGGGGTTTAACGTCCAAAAGCAAACCAGGATATGAGAGACGCCGTAGTGGAGGGCTCCAGAAATTTCGAATACCTAGGGTTCTTTAACGTGCACTGACATCGCACAGAGCACGGAGCTATATAATTTCGCCTCCATCGAAATTCTACCGCCGCGGCCGGGATCGAACCCGCGTATTTCGGGTCAGCAGCCGAGCACCATAACACACTGAGTCAACGCGGTGGCGACTCTAGTGAAGGGCTTCTGGATTAAATTCGACCAACTCGGCTTATGTTGCGGAAGCAACAATACGCTAAGTGTGAGCGATTTCGCGGAGCCCCCCGGAGAGACCCATCTGTGCATGCGCGAGGAGCGAGTGACGTCAGAGCAGCGCGGTGCGGCCGCCGACTCCTCCGCTGTGCGGGTGACTCAAAGGTGCCGTCGTCGCTGCGCCAGCAGTGCGTTCTACAGGAGGAGTGACGTCACACGGCGCGCAGCTGCGGCGCTGCGGCCACCGCCGATCCCTTCGCTACGCGGGTGACTCAGAGGTGCCGCCATCGCTGCGATTGCCGAGCCGTTGGTTCCGCAATTCTATTAGGGATGGATGGCCATTGGTCAAACCACCGCCAATTTTTTTTAACTCGCCCTGATGTCGCACAGCACCCGGGCGTCTTTTTGCGCTCGTCTCAATGAAAATGTGGCCGGTGCGGGCAGGACTGACCTAGCTTTGCATCCCGGCGGAGTGCAGCAAGTTATGGGAAAGCTTTGTGCAAGACGGGAACCCACATCTGGTGGGAACCGTCAACCGTTACGCTACATCGCAGACAGTTACCATTCATGCCACGGTCCAGGTGTCCACCCAGAGTGAGGCTGCTGTCTTTTCTTTGCTATATTTACAGTTATCCCAGACGTAGAGGCACTCTGTTTTTTCGCACGTCCATCGTTGCTTTAGGGTTAGGACGAAGCTATGATACGAATTTGTGGCTTCGCAACAAAGCTCTGGGGCGTCCGTAAAGTGCTTCAAAATACGCGTTAGGACGTTGCGGTCGGCTTGATCAACTCTATTGCCGAGGAGCCTTAACGTCTCTCTCAAGGTTCATAAGTTGTCGTGTGCGTGTGAGGCTTGTCAGTCGCATGGTGCAACAACGTTGTCCGCAGCCCGGGCGAAGGACGCGGCGACTTATCGAGTGACTGGAGCTCGCAAGCTAAAAGAGGCGTAAGTGGAGCAAGGGTTTTCGCTTCAGCGTGAACGTTCGTTGCTGGGGCAATGGGTCGAAAGCAAACAAAGCGCGTGTGACCTCCCGGGGTGCAGGAGTGCGAACTCCAAGACACCCGTCAAAAAATGGAAGATCCTCAAGTACTAGTTCGCGCAGAAGAAACTTGGCCATTAACAACGCCAGGACCGTAAAACTCGTCTGCCTGGGGCTGGCGCGGTGACTCAGTGGTTACGGTGCTCGCCTACTCAGACGAAAGACTTGGGTTCGATTCTGGCCGCGGTAGTCGCATTTCGATGGAGGCGACATGCTTGAGGCTCGTGTACTGTGCAACGCTAGTGCGTGCTAAAGAACCAGGTGCTCTAAATTATCCGGAGCCCTCCACTAAGGTGTCGCTCAAAGCCTCGAGTAGCTTTCAGACTCTGGATCCAAACCAAATCATCTGCCTGGGGAAGCAGCGCATCATTAATGAAAGCCAGTCTGGTAGACTAGCTAAATCATAACTTTCAAAATATGAACCCCACAAAAATTATTTGCTACAGCGCAGCATAAAAGCCGCTAGTGGTCCTATCCTGCAGTGCCACTAATGAGTAATCGCCACATAAATTCTTCGTCACCTGGCTCAAAATGCTCCCCCCCCCCACCCTCCCGTCGTCTTTCTTTGCCATTTAATCTTACTAGAAAGCTTCCTGCCATGACGATTGGCTAGAGCTAAACTGCACGCAAAGTTATTGATTGCAGACGTGTGGCCTCACGGTTAGCCATAATATCGGTCGATTTCAGCACACATAGGCCGCCGCGGTGGCTCGGTAGTTATGGTGCTCGTCCGCTGACCCGAAATACGCGGGTTCGATCCCGGCCACGGCGGTTGAATTTCTATGGAGGCGAAATTCTAGAGGCCCGTGTAATATACGATGTCAGTGCACGTTAAAGAACCACAGGTGGCTGCAATTTCCGGAGTCCTTCACTACGGCGTCTCTTATAGCCTGAGTTGCTTTGGGACATAAACACCATACACCAAACCAAATCACTTGTGAAGTGGTTGCTTCGTAGCACAACCGTGATGATGATCATGCTTTGAGATTCACGCAGAAAACTTTGCATTAATTGTAACAGTGCTTCTCGGGGGAGAATAAAAAAGAGGCAGAAAGAAAAAATAGGGATGACACTGAAGGGCGAGGAGTGGCTTCGGCGCATCAGTATAGTTAGTCACAGCTAAGTTAAGACGTGGCAGTCCTTTCTTGTATCGTAGTCATCGGTTGATTCACTGGCTGCGAAGAAGTTTATTCGACTGCCTCTTCGTTTAGATTGAGGACGTTCGGTTTCTATATAAAGACGATATGCTGGGCTTTTTAAGTTAGAGTGACAATTGAACATACTGAAATTGAGCTGCATAGTGTAAGGCTGGCATATTGATTACATGCTAGCAAAGAAGATGAAGAGTAGAAAAAATAGTCTGGTCATCCCCTGTTCATATCGTGTTTCCTTTGCGTGTTCTACACTACTTAAATTTTTTGAAAGTAGTTGTAATCCTATTTTCAAGACAAAAATGACGTTAGGCAAAGCCGATTAGTTGCCGCCTCTGTTAGCCAATTCAGTTGAAGATTTATTTGCTCACTCAAGGAAATCTTGTAGACAATATCCGAACCGATAGCCTGCATGGCTAGTGTCCAGTCCAATACAAAACAAAACATTTGGGCAACCGCAATAGGAATTGTGCAGACATATATTTAAACAAAATACAAACAGCGAAATATGACATTGAAACCATTCGTTGTCGGGTCGAATACAAAAGAAAGCATTGGGTAACCGCATCAGGAACTTGCGAAACAACGTCTGAACGGTATACACATATTTAATTGAAACAAAACGCAGATTGCGAGATCACGCCGTTGGTTGCGCAAGAAAAACAACCTCGAAGAGAGCCTAAAATCTCTAGCAACGCATTCCAGACCTTCAGGTCAGTGAAGTCAATCTCTCACCGTATCTATTGTTATGGATTGGAGAGTTAAAATCACAATTAGCAGAATGTCCTGCTTTGCGAACAGGCAAAATGAATAAGCGGAATGGGAGAGGAGAGTTAGTTAACATACTGTTTACTAGAAGGGAAACTTTATAGTCGCGCAAAGCAGCGAAATTTTAATGCTCCAGTTTCTTCAAACATACCGTCGTAGTCCCACTGCTGTCCATATATACAGGTACCGACCTACGATGTCCGCCTCTTATTCAAAGTATTACCTCTCCTTTGCTTTCACAAGCGCCTTTTTGCTTGCAGCGGCGACCTCTGAAGCCCACCCGGTCGCGTGAAATGCCTGCGTCGCGTGTGGGCGGCTCCGGCACGGCGGCCTGTTCACTTGGGCAATCAGGTGAGTGATACTTCGGCACGAAAAGAAATCGACAGTGGCGGCTCCGTGCGTGGCAGACCAGAAGTTGTTTGGTTACTATTTCGACTATTGCGTTGCTTTTTGCATACACGCGAAACTCAATAACCTCCTGTTGCTCAGATTTCACCCACATGAAGGGACTGCGAACTCTGTATGCTTCGTTTCTTGAGCGCCCTCGAATGCTGTATGTGAAAATAAACTCTTTCTGTATTGCCCGCTGACCAGCTTCAAAACCTGGAGGAACTCCCGGTTGGACGCAATCACTCCACGCGTGACGTCACTATGTTCCGGGTGGTGATTGGGAGGGTTGTGGTTGGCTTATAGCACGTGTCCCCTAGAGGACAGGCTTTGCCGCCAAGGTGTTTGCGAAGAGTCAAAACTTTAGCGGCAAAGCCTATACTCGAGGGTAAGCCTATACTCGAGGGTAAAGTGTTGACACTTCGTTGCGAATATGTCTAAATCCCGTGAGAAGTCAGTTAGAACGACCGTTTTCTTGCGGTATATCTTCCAGAGATTAGTGAACAGGTTATCTGGAATCGACTTTTTGGCCTTGCCGCTGTTTATCTCGATCAACAGGAAGT
Source organism: Amblyomma mixtum (assembly GCF_055824585.1). Taxonomy (NCBI): domain Eukaryota; kingdom Metazoa; phylum Arthropoda; class Arachnida; order Ixodida; family Ixodidae; genus Amblyomma; species Amblyomma mixtum. The sequence continues at coordinate 69,580,849 of NC_143015.1, read as the reverse complement.
AGCCAGCAGCCAGCCTACACAGGAGCAGGTGCGGCCGTGGTCAGCTACACTGCCTGCAGTGCTTTCGTCACGTGGGTGCAGACCCGCCATCCATACCCGACGGATGTGGAAAGCTGCCAAGAGTGAGTACGGCTCGTAAGGCCGGTTGTGCATGTAGCTTGCAAAAAAGGAGTCGACATTGACTGTCAGATGAAATATTTGGCAACAACGCATCCTCCCGCGCTACCTTCTAAATATCCAGTTGCTGCAGTCATCCACTGCGTTTGTGTCGACTGCGGCTTCCTAGAGTAGAGTCAGCACCGAATTCCCCTTTAAAGGTAACAACGGCTATTTTTCGGTTCGGACATATGTCCTTGCATTTTTTACGGTCTTAAGCCCGGAAGCGTCCCTGCTAAACTACACACCTTAGAAGCGTTGTTTTTTTTTTTCGGAAAATCATTTTAAAAACAACCTCCCGCCCTCCCGATTCGCGCTCTCAAACAGGACATTTTTACGGCCAACCAAGCGCATCACGACATCAGGTTTGGCGCAGCCCGACAAGGAAGGGGTTTCATGGGTTTGGCTGCGGTCTTCGATTACCGTTTGTTTTCGCTGAAATGATTGTGGTGACAGGGTATTGTGCACTGGGACACACAATTCACTCGTAACCGATGGTGGGAATTTCTTGCCGTGCATTACCCAGTGACATGACGTTAAGCGAAAAGCGGATGTGTGCTGTAGGGCGCCTCAACTGGTCCCCGACTCTGACTGTGTTTTCTTCTCAGAAGGTTCCAAGCGGCAATTTCTCAAAGAAGAGTACGGTTTCGCGGAACTAAGTTGCAGACGCTGGTGAGGTCATCGCTATGTCCAAGTGGATATAATATTCAGGAAGCTATGAGGTGGTGTCGAATGGCGGCAAATTTAACCGAATGTACCGAACACCAGCAGATATACTTGTTTATGTTACGGAAAGGAAACTAGCACTGAGGAAGTTTCAAACCGGCAGACCCCACGTATTGACAAGCGCCTTACCTGAGTTAATGCAAATAAAATAAATTGTTGCTGTTTTTATGAATAAATCGAGTTCGCACACTCAGTGACGTATGCGTAAATGCGTATAAGAGCGGCAAACATTCTACCGAAGGATTTCAGTACTTCGTAGCTCTAACTGCGCTTCCGTACTTGTTCTCACTTTGGCTCGTCATTTCGCCATGCTCTCAACAATCGCTTTGTCTTTCATTTCTACATCAGGCAGGCTTAGCCTTCGTAGTAACATCGGAGAGCGATATGTAGTGCTTTCCTGACATCGCCCTTATGGGTCCTTTCTCGCGGCAGCAGGTAGTCGTAAAGCTACTCCCCATTAATACTGAGGCTGTGTCTACGGAACCGTCACTCGCATTGCCGCGCTGCGCACATGTGGCGAGCGTGCAAACATTGTCATCACTGACGTCACGCAAAACAACACTCTGAGCCGGCAACTAGGTAGTTTCGGTTCATTTTCAAAGATCGACGCTTATTTGAAGTTATCCTTTGAGTATTTAGAAAGAAAAATGACTACTGCGTTGACAACGCCGTCAGCAGGATGAATCAACCAGTAACTGAGTACGATAAAAATGGCAGTGGTTTAGCTCTGGTTAAACTTGGTTGTGTTGCAAAAGAAACGGCTGCCTGGCTAAGCTTAGGATTCGCTTGTGGTTAGGCGTGGTTAGGCTGGCGAAGCGAGTGCCGGCGGCGGCGCCATCTCGTGAAGCGCGGCGGCGGCAGCTGCCGCGGTTGCTAGGCGACGGCGGAAGATCATTCGTGGAGTCGCCGCCACGGTGTAAGTGCGGCCACGCTGAAGAAGCGAAACGGTGCGGGCGTAGTGTAGCTTTCGCAACAAAAAAAAATCGCCGGATTTGCCCTTAACGATAATGAATTCGGTGTGTTACTTTACACTTCGTCGTGCTCCGTTGTCAGCTTGTAGGTAGAGGCAGAGCAATGCTCACTCGGCAGTCGACGCGAGTTGACTGGTTCTACTCACGCCGTGAAGGTAATTTCGCAAGCAGAACAAGCACGCAGCGAGCTTTCTCGGGACAACTACCCTAGCACGCCACTTCTCTCAACTCGACCGCTTATAGCACAATCACTTTCCATCAGTGTCGGCATGCTTGTTGAAAGCCAGAACACGGTCCTTTCTGATATTAAGGTGACCCTCATTAAACGTGTCACTGCTTCCTGGAAGTGCCCCCTGTAGACTGTGGCCTATCCTTTCATGAGGCGAGCATGGACGGGCTGCCCACTGCCAATAAAAGAACGCAGGGCCTTAGCAGGAAACCCGCTGGGCACCGAGTTTTCCAACGACTCCTACAAGTCCTCTTATGTGCGGCTCATGGTTGCCAGTTTCTTAATCAAAAACAATGAGTGCACACTCAAGCATATATGGTGCAGTTTAAGGCGTCGTCCTCGTCGTAAACCAAATCATAGAATATTTTAACCTTTGTCTACCATTTAAACGGACTCCAAAAGTGTAGTGGATTTTTTGACCACAGGGAAACACCATAAGCACCGTGTAGTCAACTATCTCCAGAACTGCTTCATCTCGTCAATTACGTCAACAAGGGAAAATTACCGTGTCTTGGGTGCCAGCTCACCATAGCACATTTCGCGATGAACCAGCCGATTAAATAACCTCCTATTTCTCACATTTCAGCCACATGAAGGGACTGTCAACTTAACTCTCTATGCTTCATTTCTTAAGTGCCTTCGAATGCGGTATGTGAAAATAAACTCACTGCGTGGCCTGCTGACCTGCTAATAACCTTGGAGGAAATCCCAGTTGTGTGCCATCACTACGTTCCGGGTTGTGATTGGGAGAGTTGTGGTTGGCTTATAGCGCGTGTTCTCTCGAGTATAGGCTTTGTCGTAGAAGTTTTACTACTTCGTTGCGAATATGTCTAAACCCCGTGAGAGGAGCGTTAGAAGGAAGGGAAAACTTTTATTTTCACTAATGCTTTTTCCTGCGGTTTGGGGGCATCTTCAGAGACGTCTTGATTCTACCCCCAGGAGCCTTCTCTGTGGAAGTCGTCCGCCTCTACTCAATGGTCGGTTGCCCTCAGTTCAGGGCTCCGCTGGCCACTGCCGCCCGTTGAGCTCGATGTACCAGGCCTTGTTGGTATTCACAGCGGTCGCTGGACAGCAGAGTCTCCCATTGCTCCACACTTGGGTTTTGTATTTTGGGGACCACGTCTATGTTTTTGGCAGGCTCATGTGATGTGATATAGCGTAGGTTTTTCATCGCACCAGGGAAATTTGTCCGCGTGTATCGTAGGTGCATTTTGTTTAGTATATGTAGGTTTGGGAAAGAGCCTGTTTGTAATTGTCTCCAAGTGACAGCTTCCTCTCTGCTGAGAGATTTGTGCAGTGGGGTAATATCGCATTCTTCTGCCTCTATAGTTTTTTAGCATGGCCGAGTATTCCCTGGGTGCTGGCGTGAGTTCCGCGGTCTCGTCGGATGCTCGGAAAGTAATGTATCCTCGAGCCATCCTGTCGGCCTCTTGGTTCTCTGCCACCCACGTGTGGCCCGGTACCCACACAATTTTGTGTGGGATCTTGTCGTTTTGTTCTTCCTGGTTTTCAATTCTGTCGCTCGCTGCGAGGAGTATACGGAGCGCGTGACGACCTGTCCTGCCATTCATGTAATTTCGGCGGGCTGTTTTGAGAGTCCGTGAGTGTTGTTAGCGACCGTCCGGTCCTATAGCCCTCCGCCACCGCTAGAGCAACGGCTCATACTCTCAGAAAGACCGTTTTCAACAGGTCCTTTGGAGTTCGCTTTTTGATCTTGCCTCTGTTTATGTCGATCAACAGGAAGTAGCAAGACACCTCACACAAGAGAATGCGCAGCCGTGGTCAGCTACACTGCCTGGAGTGCTTTCGTCACGAGGGTGCAAGGTGGCCCGCCATCCATACACGACGGACGTGGCCATGACGAAAAAAAAAACTGCCGAGGGTGAGTATGGCTGGTAAGGTCGGTTTTGCATCTAATTGGCTAAACAAGTGTCGACATTGACTACCAGATAAAATATTTCGCAACAACACATGTTCTCGCACTACTTGCTGGATATCCAGTTGCACCAGTCATCCACTGGGGTCGCATTGAGTGGCGGCTCTCTAGAGTATTGAGTCGATCAGCACCGAACTGTGCTTTAAAAGGCAATGCGGCGATTTTTCGGTTCAATATGTCAATTAAACGACACGTCTGAGAAGAGTTTTTCCTGAGAAGAATTTTGAAGACAATCTCCCACCCTCCCGATTCACGCTGTCTAACTGGGCATTTTTACTGCCAACCAAGCGCATGGCGACATCAGGCTTTGCACAGCCAGACAAGCAACAGGTTTCAAGGGTGTGGCTTAGGTCGTTGCTCGCCGTTTGTGTTCCCTGAAATGGTTGTGGTGACTCATACTCGATGGTGCGAATGTCTTGCCGCACATTATCCAGTGACAAGACGCTAAGCGAGACGCACATTTATGCTGTGGGGCGCCTGAACAGGTCCCCTACTCTGACAGTGTGTGTACTTCTCGGAAGGTTCCAAGCGGCAATTTCTCAAGGATGAGTTCGGTTTCGCGGAACTAAATTGCGGACGCTGGTAAGGTCATCGCTGTGTCCAAGTGGATCTAATACTCGGGAAGCTATGGTGTGGTGTCTAATGATTGCATTCTAATGTCTGCATTCGGTGTGTTATTTGAGTTAAAAACCCGGGATGCGTAAATTACGAGTACCGAACACCAGCAAAAATACTTGTGGTTACTTTACGGAGAGTAAACTAGCACTGAGCAAGTTGCGTACCGGCGGACCCCGCGTGTTGACAGGGCGCCTTGCCTTTGTTAATACAAATAAAATAAATTGTTGCTGTTTGTATCATCAAATTGAGTGCGGCCACTTAATGACGTATGCACTAATGCGTAAAGACTTATAAGAGCGGTAAACATTCTACCGAAGGATTTCAATACCTCGTAGCTCTAATGTTCTAACCGCACTTCCGTACTTGTTCTCACTGGCTCGTGATTTCGCCATGCTCTCAACAATCACTTTGTCGTTCATGTCTACATCAGGCAGACTTAGTCTTCGTAGTAGCATCGAAGAACAATATGTAGCGCTTGCCTGAAATCGCTCTGATGGGTCCTTCCTCGCTGCCGCACGTAGTCGGTAACAGCTGCTTATACATATACTGAAGCTGTGTCTATGGAACCGTCATTCACTTGCTTTGCCGCGCTGCGCACAAGCGCCCCGCTTGTGTCATCACTGACATAACGCAAAACCACTCCGGGCCGGCAACACAGTAGTTTCGGTTTATGGGCAAAGATCGACGCTTATTGTAAATTATTCTTTTAGTATGTAAAAAAAAATAGTGCTTGGTTATTTATTGGGTTTAACGTCCCAAAGCGACTCATGCTACTACGAACGCCGTAATGAAGGGCTCCGGAAATTTCGACCATCTGGGGTTCTTTAACGTACCCTGACATCGCACAGTACACGGGCCTCTAGAATTTCGCCTCCATCGAAATTCTACCGACGCGGCCGGGGATCGAACCCGCGTCTTTCGGGTGAGCATCTCAGCACCATAACCGCTGAGCCACCGCGGCGGCGAAAAAAAAAAGTTGCCTACTCTATTGAGAAGGCCCCCAGCAACATGAATCAACCAGTAACTGAGTACAATAAAAAAAAATCGCTTATTCGCCCTCTAACAACGTTGGATTCGGTGTGTTACTTTACACTTCGCCGAGCTTCGTTGTCAGCTTGTAGGTCGAGGCGGAGCGATGCTCACTCGAGAGTCGACGCGAGTTCACTAGTTCTAATTATGCCGTTAAGGTGATTTCGCAAGCGGAACAAGCACTCAGCGAGCGTCGACAAGGATTGTAGACAGCCACTGATCTCAAGTCGACCACTTATAACACCATCACTTTGAGTCGGCATGCTTGTTGAAAGCCAGAACACGGTCCTTTCTGATATTAAGGTGGCCTTCATTAAACGTGTCACTGCTCCCTGGGAAGTGCCCCCTGTAGACATTGGCTTATCGTTCAATGAGGCGAGCATGGACGGGCTGCCCAATGCCCCTAAAAGAACGTCATCAGGCCTTAGCAGCAAACCCGCTGGGCACGAGTTTTTCAGCTACGCCTACGAGTCCTGTCTAGGTGCAAGTGCGGCTCATGGCTTCCAGTTTTCTTAATTATAAACAATGAGTACATACTGCAGTTTGTTAAGGCGTCTTGCTTGTAAACCAAATCATGGAAAATTTTAATTTTTGTCGATCATTTAAGTACACAAACTCCAAAAGTGGGGTGGCTCCTTTGACCACAGGGAAACGCCATTGGCACCGTGTAGTCAACTGTCTCCAGAACTGCTTCATCTCGGCAATTACACCACCGTGTCTAGGGAGCCAGCTCACCACAGCACAGTTCGCGATGACCCAGTAGATTCAATAACCTCCTGTTTCTCACAATTCAGCCACGTGAAGAGACTGCCAACTTTATTCTGTATGCTTCTTTTCTTATGCGCCTTCGTATGCGGAATGTGAATATAAACTCACTGTCGGTACGGCCTGCTGACCTGCTTATAAACTTAGAGGAGCGCCCGGTTGGACGCAGCCACTATTTCATATATGACGTCACAGTCCTGGTTTGTGATTGGGAGGGTTATAGTTGACCTATAACACTACTTTCCTCGAGTATAGGCTTTGCCGCTTAAGTGTTGACACTTCGTTGCGAAGATGTCTGAACCCCGTGAGAGGAGCGTTAGAAAGACCGTTTTCTTGCGGTATGTCTTCCAGAGATTAGTGAACAGGTTCTTTAGAATCGACTTTTCGATCTTGCCGCTGTTTATCTCGATCAACAGGAAGTAGCCAGCAGCCAGCCTACAGAGGAGCAGGTGCGGCCGTGGTCAGCTACACTGCCTGCAGTGCTTTCGTCACGAGGGTGCAAATGTGCCCGCATGCCCGACGGACCTGGAAAGGTGCCAAGAGTGAGTATGGCTGGTAAAGCCAGTTTTGCATTAAGTGGCTAAAAAGGTGTCGACGTTGACTGCCGGATGAAAAAAATTACCGAAGACACTTTGGTGGAAATTCTGAAGTGTGCTTGGCGAAAGCCTCCTCCGTTGTGTCTCCCTTGCTTTCGCATCTGGTGACATGCTCAGTCCTCGCATGCGCATTCGCTCCTTGTTCTTCTTGCGTTTGGTGTTGGGGGGGAATATGGCGTCCGCTGCCTCTGTTCGCGCGGAATCACTGGGCCGCTTCGGAGCCATGCCTCTCACTCACTCGACTGCAACGAGACTCTGGCGAAGGAGCGGCGGTGCAGCTGCCACCGCCGACGCGCGCGCGCGCTCGTTCCACCGCTACAGTGTGACGTCACGGTTGCTATGTACAGCCAGCTGCGCCGCCACCGGCGTGCCGGTTGCTAAGGAGGGGAGGAGGTTGCGCCGCTGCGCGGAGGAGAGGCCACAGTTCGCACGATTCAAGCGCACGGGCGGACTCCGCGAGTATGAGCCATAAAAGGTTTCGCCTTAATGTTTGGCATCAACACATCCTCTCGCGCTAGTTGCTAGATATACAGTTGCACCAGTCATCCACTGGGTTTGTATGGAGTGGTGGCTCTCTAGAGTATTACGTTAGCAGCGAATTCTGCCTCAAAATAACGGCGATTTTTCGGTTCTCACATATGTGAATTAAATTTGTGTCACTTAAGGTCTTTTTGAGCCCAAAAGTGTGACTGCAGGCACGGGACGCCTGACGAGTTTTTCCGTAAAAAAATTTTAAATACAATCTCCCTCCCTTCCGATTCGCGCTGTCAAACAGGACATTTTTACGGCCAACCATAAAAAATAATAAAAATAATAGAGAGAGCAAAGTTTAATACAATAAAACAAAAAAGCACAAAAATTGAAAATAAGAATTAACAAAAGGTAATGACGTTATCAAATAGCATAGTATGTCGCAACCGGAAACGTACTCTCCATGCGCATGACGTCACCTGTGAAGTCATCACCGCTGCTGTCTATATATGGAGCGCCGACCACTGCTGTGTATCCACCCTGGCAGGGGCCAGCGCATTCGCATGATGTCACCTGTGACGTCATCACCACAGTAACAGGGGCAGCAACAGAGGCTGAAGTGGATTTCGCCTCATCGCACTTAGTATAAGCGAAGCCCCCCCCCCCCCCCCCCCACGCGAAATTTTTTGAAATTATTGTTTGAGTATTTAAAAAAATGAAGTTGCCTACTCTCTTGAGAACGTCGTAGGCACCCTGTAGTCATCTGTCTCCGGAACTGCTTCCTGTACATCAAAAGTGGAAAATTACCGTATCTTGGGTGCCAGGTCACTGCAGCATAGCTGGCAAACGACAAGCCGATAGACTCGCTGAGCTGTTCGCCGCTATACTGATAAAATCGGATCTCATAACATCAGATCCCACACTGGGTTAGAACTTTCAGACAGTGCCCACAGGAATGGCCCACTGCACAGTGCCCACTCACATGTGCAGGGATTTATCATTATTTTCATTTGCGTGTGTTTTCACTCTAAATTGAATGCCACAGTATAAAGGCAGTGGCAAAGCACCAGTTAAATCATTTGTAAGGCCAAGACAGCAAAAGTATTCAGCGTCGTACTGAGATGAATGTGCGTTCGTAGCTCTGCGCCCCACTTCATAACTCTGGAAACTTCAACATCGCTGAGTTCGGCCAGAACAGATGTTCGGGTGCGTCGGAGCGGTTCATAGCCGTAAATTTTAACATGAAAGGCATATCGGTCGGATATAGAAAGTACAGTACCGATGCACAGGCGAAAGGTGCAATCATGGATAAAATTTCACTGGGTACAATTGCGCGGAAAAAAATTATTGCTGCATAATGGGCCGTCGGCGTTCATTGTGTTCATTGGCGTTGTCAACGTTTTACACTCTGATCATTTTAAGGAAAGGAAGGCGAGCGCGCGTGGCGAGGCACCCCAGCTGTGCGTAGCGAGGTCAACTGCTCGTCGCGCTTGCACAGCACGGCTCTCCAGGAGCCACGCGAAACTGCTCAACCTTGGCCAGTGTAGCTCCCGCTACAAAAGATTAATTCCTCTGCATTCAGATAGACCAGTCTGCTGATAAGCATGGAATGGTAGTGGGAGGCGCATTTTGCATCCATTGGAATGAATACCAGCTGACAGGGTGAAGGACGAATGCAGAGGGGCAGCAGTTCTGTCATCCCAAGTTAAGGGTGTCATGGCTGCACACCCGCATAGAGTACGTTCGCTTTCTATTGCCCACTCTGTCCTGTCCCAGACAGACGGCTGGTAAAAGATACGGACTCACCCACACGAACAGCCAGCTGCATTTTCCAGCATCTCTTCTCCTTAGTCTTCATCTGTGTACCACGCAATCCTGCTTGTTGCAATATCGGCTTCTCCGATAGAAATTTTCGAAAGCCTTTGCAACCCGTAGTATATTTTTTAGCTCACTGCATGTCATCTCTTTGCCTCTTTCTAACTTCTTGCCCAGGTAGTATTTAGCAGAAGACAAGACACGCACCGGCGCGGCCATCCTGGACAAGATCTGCGCCAGCCTCTTATGTGCCGGCCCGGCCACCGTGTATCTCATGGGACATCTAGACGTGAAGGGGTCGGTGTAAAGCAGCGACGGCGCTTATCCCGGTACCCTGTCAGGTCCGTTGGATGAGGACATCGACTACAAACCATAAAAAAAGCAACTGCGAGTCAAGGAGCCCGAAGGTTCAGTACCCTCGGCTGAAGCCACCGAGCTTTATTAAATACCTTTTTGCGCTCGTCCCGTACCGTGTTCGATCTGTCCTTCGCAGTGCTGTCACAGTGACTGGTGCACAGGGGAATATCTCTAGAGCACCTTACATGATTTCAGTGCGCACGCAGGATTACATATATCAGAAGCCCCTACCGCGCAATATGAGCGCTAGTCTCCATCAGGGTAGGCGGCAGGCACGAGCGAGCTATTACACCATAACATACAGCAACCGCTCCGACATCTTTTATGTCGACGCGGCACAAAATTCTAAACCAGGATATTTCACGGCAGTCGCAGCCTATGAATTGCACAGTAGGAGGGGCCGCCGCCACTATCCGAACTAATTACCTGCAGAGGCGGAAGGAGCCGCCATCGCACTTGCGCTGGCGCACTCCACAATTGACAAAAACGTAACCGAAATTTGCACAGATTCCTAGGCCGCGCACCGCCACTACCTAAAGGGCGTGGCGACGCCAGCAACACATTGTATTCTTGCCACGGCCACCTCTCTCGACCGAACGGTTACTCTGTCGGGGGTCCCTGGGCATGCCTCGATCCCCGGTAATGAGCGCGTTCATGCGCTGGCCCGAGAACTCTCCTCCCGGACCCCGGATGATCAGGCACCCAACCCTGCCGGGCAACCAGCAGACTCAGCCGCATGACACTGCCACCACCCCACAGTACCTTGTCGCCCTTATACAGCGCCACATTTCGACAATTACAGACAGGCTCCTTTATTTCCCCCCACCGTCTCTCATGCTTTCACCCCAACTTTCCACCTGATTGTAACACCTGTGGCGAGCCCAGATCCAGACTTTTCCACTACCTTTATGAATGTTCATCCCCAAAGACAGTACCCCTCATTCCCAATCCCACTCATTCTTCCTGGGAGGCTGCTTTACGGACCGCTCAGCCCGCCGGCCAGAAATGACTGGTGATCGGGCTTTACGTGAAGCACAAGCCCGTGGACTCCTGGCCCAGTAGGGGACCATCCTGGAAGATTTTTTTCTGTGTGTAATAAAGTTGTTTCCATCCTTCCATCTCTAGAGCAGTCAGGAGCTCCCACGACTCCCACGGTCATTTGCTGGCCGGTAAGAATGCTGATCAGCATAGCCGGTTTGTTGGCGCTTTTACTCGACGTTATTCGCGTGTGTGGTTCTCGTGGACCACGATCACGAAGGCCTTGAATTGGACGCTATCTTGTGAAAAATGGGAGAGAACTTCCGGAATACGTCCGAAGGTCGAATGTTGTATTCAGGACCCAATTTCCAAAGACTACTGCAAATGGTTAAGGGACTTCATTTGGGCTTGCCGTACGCAAGTCCCCTGTTCTCAGCACGTTCAATACCCATGGACTCTTGGCTGAGCGCCTAATTTGGACGGTAGACTGCTGCCACAGTTCCAGGCTGCGCGCGCTTCAGGTTACAGGGTTTTAGGCGGTTTCAAATTGTACGAATTAGCAAAGATTCTGTAAGCATTCTTTGTTTAGGCGTTCCACCTAGTCCCTTCATTGCGAGAACGCCCACTTTGCCCTCCCCTTATATACGCTCGCGATATCACCCAGTCCACACGAACCCTTCCTGTACCCTCTGCCACCACCCCAAAGCCACCCTCGACCATATTCTTTTCCTCTGCCCGGCGGATCCTCCCCCGCGGGGCCTGGAGCACCTTACCTCATGGGAGGCTTGGGAGACCCTACTGCGCTCCGAGGACCCGGCCAAGCAAGCCATCGCCACCGGCCGGGCTGCCAGCGTCATGAGCCTCCGGGACATGAACGTTTGAGTGCAGTGGGGCCGTGCGGGGGCCCAAGGACCGACGAGTCCAAAACTCCCTTGTTACAAATAAAGTTTTCATCATCATCATCATCCCACATTTCTGTGCTTGCGTTGCCGTTGCCTTCCGCTGCGGATTTTAATTTTCCTTGCGCCGCCTCCTTCGATCTTAGCCCGCTGCTGAGTGGCTGCTTCACTGCTTGAACGATGCTCCCGCGTACAATAAGGTGCCCTGCCTTGGTCTCGTTCATTCGTGGAGTGTCCGTGCTCTGTCCCGATTTACCGTCGTGACGGAGTCTTTTCCCAGGAGTCGACACATCGCCGATGCTTCGCCGATAGCACTCGTGCAGCACTAATAAAAGCAGGAAATATCGGAGACTGCTCTTTTGCGGAGTGGCCACGGAAGACATCTAACGATCGCACTGATGCTTGTGTCTCGTTCTAAGTGGCCGGGCAACGCCGCACGTGAATTCCCCAAATTGAATTCCTCTAAGCCTCAAAGTGAAAGTGTCAAAGTGAATTCCTCACTTTCGATCTTAGTCTCTTGGACTGCAACTATGTCAAGCGCGTTTTCAGCAAGCAGGCGGTTAAGCTGGCACTGACGCCGTCGTGCACCAAGGCCTCTCACATTCAAAGTTGCTACATGCAAAGCTGTGTCTAGTCTCATCGCCATGCCCGATGAAAAGGTGTCTTGTCACACAGTACCCCGCATAGTCAGCCGAGCAGTATTTTTAAACTCACTGTGCTTGTACGGTGTCTCCTTTCCAGATATCAACCAAATCCAAATCTACTTTATTTCCAACCAACAAGTTGGTGATCCCCCAGGCAAAAAGCTGTCACAGACAGCTTGACTGGGCCCTGGGGGCCTACAGGCAGCATCACTCGGTGGACCTCACGGCACAATAAAAATGAATATGAACATGAAGCTTGTACCCAGATCAAATTCAGTGCTTACATTTCCTAAAGGATTACACACACAACAGGCCGCCGTGGTGGCTCAGTGGTTATGGTGCTCGGCTGCTGACCCGAAAGACGCGGGTTCTAACCCGGCCGCGGCGGTTGAATTTCTTCGGAGGAGAAATTCTAGAGGCCCGTGTGCTGTGCGATGTCAGTGCACGTTAAAGAACCCCAGGTGGTCTAAATTTCCGAAGCCCTCCACTACGGCGTCTCATAGCCTTAGCCGCGTTGGGACGTTAAACCCCATAAACCATAAACCACACACAACAGATATCAAAATGAATATGAACATGAAACTTAAAACAAACAGCAAATGCAGTGTTTACACTACCTGAAGAGGTATACAACTATATTTCAATATAATATATTTTATTTCAGTACGTTTAAAAAGAAACCAATACATGCTAGCACATTATGATGCAAACAAAAGTTAATCGATCAAGAATCAATCAGTTGTCCGCCGGTCGAGTAGTGGTGTCAGTTCTAATTGGTCAGTGTTATTTATTTGGATTGCAGTAATATTCATTGCCTCATCAGAAAGTTTGTTAATTCGTATCTAAATGTGCTGGCACTGACGCCGTCGTGCACCAAGGCCTCTCACATTCAAAGTTGCTACATGCAAAGCTGTGTCTAGTCTCATCTCCATGCGCTATGAAAAGGTGTCTTGAGTCACACAGTACCCCTCATAGTCAGCCGAGCATTATTTTTAAACTCACTGTGCTTGTACGGTGTCTCCTTTCCAGATATCAAGCAAATCCAAATCCACTTTATTTCCAACCTACAAGTTGGGGGTCCCAGGCAAAAAGCTGTCACAGACAGGTTGACTGGGCCCTGGGGGCCTACAGGCAGCATCACTCAGTGGACCTCACAGCACAATAAAAATGAATATGAACATGAAGCTTGTATCCAGATCAAATTCAGTGCTTACATTTCCTAAAGGATTACACACACAACAGGCCGCCGCGGTGGCTCAGTGGTTATGGTGCTCGGCTGCTGACCCGAAAGACGCGGGTTCGATCCCGGCCGCGGCGGTTGAATTTCTTCGGAGGAGAAATTCTAGAGGCCCGTGTGCTGTGCGATGTCAGTGCACGTTAAAGAACCCCAGGTGGTCTAAATTTCCGAAGCCCTCCACTACGGCGTCTCATAGCCTTAGCCGCGTTGGGACGTTAAACACCATAAACCATAAACCACACACAACAGATATCAAAATGAATATGAACATGAAACTTAAAACAAACAGCAAATGCAGTGTTTACACTACCTGAAGAGGTATACAACAATATTTCAATATAATATATTTCATTTCAGTACGTTTAAAAAGAAACCAATACATGCTAGCACATTATGATGCAAACAAAAGTTAATCGATCAAGAATCAATCAGTTGTCCGCCGGTCGAGTAGTGGTGTCAGTTCTAATTGGTCAGTGTTATTTATTTGGATTGCAGTAATATTCATTGCCTCATCAGAAAGTTTGTTAATTCGTATCTAAATGTGCTGGCACTGACGCCGTCGTGCACCAAGGCCTCTCACATTCAAAGTTGCTACATGCAAAGCTGTGTCTAGTCTCATCTCCATGCGCTATGAAAAGGTGTCTTGAGTCACACAGTACCCCTCATAGTCAGCCGAGCATTATTTTTAAACTCACTGTGCTTGTACGGTGTCTCCTTTCCAGATATCAAGCAAATCCAAATCCACTTTATTTCCAACCTACAAGTTGGGGGTCCCAGGCAAAAAGCTGTCACAGACAGGTTGACTGGGCCCTGGGGGCCTACAGGCAGCATCACTCAGTGGACCTCACAGCACAATAAAAATGAATATGAACATGAAGCTTGTATCCAGATCAAATTCAGTGCTTACATTTCCTAAAGGATTACACACACAACAGGCCGCCGCGGTGGCTCAGTGGTTATGGTGCTCGGCTGCTGACCCGAAAGACGCGGGTTCGATCCCGGCCGCGGCGGTTGAATTTCTTCGGAGGAGAAATTCTAGAGGCCCGTGTACTGCATAACTGCCAAACCATAACTGCCAATGCATAACTGCCAAAGCATCGCGCACGCTTGGCTACCTGAAAAGAAATCTTCATAGCGCACCTGTTTCTACCCGCAAGCTAGCATACTTAACATTTGTCCGTCCCCAACTAGAATATGCATCAGCCATCTGGTCACCACATCAGGCTTATTTAATTCACTCGAAGCAATTCAGAACCGTGCAGCGCGTTTTATTTCTCACAACTACAACCGTCATTCAAGCGTAACAAGCATCAAGTTATCTTTGTCGCTAACAAGTTTACAGACACGTAGGGATATCGCACTTCTTTGCTTACTACAGAAACTAATATACAGTCGTCACGCGTCCACACTGCCACTTACACGCCCAATGCGCACTTCACGTCGCCTACATAATAATCTTAGCTTCCAACGTCTATTCGGCCGAACACTCGCGTTTAATTCTTCTGCTTTGCCACGTGCTATCAAGTGTTGGTATGGCCTTCCGGATTGCATTGCTACCATACATGACCCATTAATCTTCAAAAGCGAATTGACCACCTTCATGCATCCATGATATTGTACATAAATTGTGTTCGTATGTGTTGTCAAATCCATGCAGTGCCGCTATTTGTTTGCTGTTTTTTCCTCTGTGTCAATATATTACGGTTTTTTTAAGTACGGTATAATAATTGTTTGCAGTCCAATGTATTTAATATTGTTTACTTTTGTTCTTTCCACTTTGTACCATCTTTTGTCTGCTAAATATTGTAACCCCTCCCCTCACACAATGTTCCAAGTGTGGAACCTGTGAGGTATTTGTATAAATAAATAAATAAGTGGGGCAGTAAAATCAATGTGCGTTTTAAGTTTATTATAAAGTAATGGTATGCGGAAGTCAAGTGTGGACCGCCTATAATTCGTTTGTGTAAGCGGCTTTGGTTTTAGTTCCCTGCGTACGCTGTAAGCATGCAAGGGATGGTGTGCATCGTTTGGATGGTTATGCTTATGCATATACGGAGACAGTTTGTAGTCATATAATTTAGCTGCTATTATGTACATTATGTTTAGTAAACAAGGGATCAGTAGATAGTTGGATAGGGTAGCCATAAAAGTTCTCAACAATTCGTAACACCTTCTTTTGTAGACGCTCCAGTTTATTGTAATTATGGATGGTTGTAACTCCCCAAACTAAGATGCAATATGAAAGACGTACGAGAGTAGAAGTTAGCAAAATATATTGCTTTTTTGAGCCTCACTGGAAGTAGTTCTCTCAGCTTATAGATACAGCCAACTGTTTAACTTAGTTCTATCCCCAGCTTGCTAACATGCGTGTTCCACGGCATGGTTTCTTCGAACCATACACCTAAAAAATTTTCTGATCTCAGTCGCTGCAAAGTTGTATCTTGAAAATTTAGGACTAGCTCAGTGTCACAGGCTTTGTATGCGGCTTAAAAATAATATACTTAGTATTTTTAACGTTCAAGGTTAATCTGTTTTTATGCAACCACTCTTCAAGTTTGATCAAATAACTATTTATGACAGTGTTCAATTGGGTTATGGTTTGTTCGGAGCAAAAAATATTTGTGTCATCGGCGTACATGACCAGTTTCGGTGAAAGAGGCAAATTGCACATGTCATTAATATACAAGATGAACAACATAGGCCCCAGGATCGACCCCTGAGGTACACCATGTTTTACCGTTGTAATCGAAGACGTCAGGTCACCAACTTTTACACACTGTTTTCTGTCTGAGAGATAACTTTTGATAAGGTCAAAGGGAACGCCACGTATGCCATAATCTTGCAGCTTTGAGAGTAATGTTGCCACGCTTCCACTAGCAGCCGCTGGGCGCCTACTCTTCGCAAGTCGCGTGCACCGGCGATCGAAAGAAGAAGCTCGGTCCCGGCCTCCTCTGGGTGCTGTTGGCTTGTTCTCCGGTGCCGTCCAGGTCAACCCCCCATTAAAGCCTTTCGGTTACGAGCCCCAACTCCTACGTAACACTGGTGGAGGTGCATTCAAGATCCCATGTCCCGGACCTCTTCTCGCAGCGGTTCATCGAGTCCCGACCGACTCCCGCTGGTGTCTACGCCCGTACATCGCAGCAGCCGCCGCATTCACGGCCTCTCCCCAGAGTTCGGTCTCCTTCCCGACCGCCACCCCGTTGAGCTTCATCCCATGGCGCAGGCGAGTTCCCCTCATCTAACCCTCCAGCAGCCCCATGTGCCAACCAGTTTCCATGGCGCTCCTACTGAAGACGTCGACGACTGGCTTGAGCAGTTTGAACGCGTGGCCAACTTTAATCAGTGGAGTTCTGCCATGAAGCTGCGCAACGTATACTTCGCGCTGGAAGACGGCGCCAAAACCTGGTACGAGAACCGGGAGACCGGTATTCAAAGCTGGGATGCCTTCCGCCAGCAGCTGCGCGATACGTTTGCCAACCCCGACCGCCGAGACCGAGCGCGCCGCCTCCTGGAAGCCCGTATCCAAAAGCCCAACGAGTGCGTCGCCATGTTTGGGATGTGAACCGTCTTTGTCGACGGGCTGATCCCGACATGACGGAGGCCGCGAAGTTGCGCCACCTGATGCAGGGGGTAAAAGAACATCTTTTCGCTGGTTTGGTGCGGAATCCCCCCAGACCGTTGCAGACTTCATCAGCGAAGCAACCCTCATTGAGCGAGCCCTGCAGCAACGTTCCCGACGTAACGAGTCTGCGTCCGTTCAGCCCTTCAGCTCAGTGGCCGCTTCGTGCAGCGCCAGTGAACATTCCTCTTTGCGAGAGTTGATCCGAGACGTAGTTCGCGAGGAGCTCCGGAAACTCCACATCATCTCGCCTGATCCGACAGCCGCTGCCCTCACTGAAGTCGTGCGCGAGAAGATCCGGCAAGCGTTTGCACCGCCTCAGTTTCTGCCAGAGCCACGCCCTCTGAGTTATGCAGCAGCTGTCCGTCAGCCCGCGGTGCCTCCCGCGCAGCCTCTACCGTTCGACTCGCAGCCGCCGTCCGTTCTGCCGCCACCCTCCTACCAGCGGCCACCGCAGCCGGGACTCGCCATGCAACCACCGGTCCGGAAGGCAGACATCTGGCGCACTCCTCGTCAGCGGCCACTCTGCTTCCACTGCGGGGAAGCCGGCCACCTGTAACGGCGCTGCCCCTACCGTGAACTCGGGCTTCAGGGATTTTCACGTCACGCCCCGCGCCCACGGTTCGGTGAGCGACCTCGGGACCTCGGGACCGTTTTCGTTATCCTGCCTAACTGTTGCAAGGACCTCATACTCAGCCTTGACTTTTTACGGCAGCATGGTGCCGTCATTAACGTTCCTCGCCGTTTGGTCACGTTTTCACCGCCTGCACCTACTTCCTCAGACGCCGAACGACGCCACGCACCTTTGCGCATCCTTGACACGGATGTAACCATGCCGCCGCGCTCATGTACCCTCGTTACCGTCAGGTGCGATGACCAGTCCAGTGCTGCAGGGGTGGCCGAACAGAACACTGAGCTGCTGCTCCATCATGGCGTCTGTGTTGCCCGCGGTATCGTCCATCTGACCAATGGCCTCGCGAATGTACTTCTTACAAACTTCGGCAATGAGCGACAACGCATCGCTAAAGGGACCACGATCGCCTACTTGGAAGATATCGCCGAAACTTCTGCGTCGCACTCCAGAGCGGGACATCTGCCAGTCAAACGGCCCAATTCGCCCTCGATGTGAACCCCGCTCTATCGCCAACCGAGACGGATCGACTCGTCGGGCTGCTCTGTCAGTTTCAAGACTGTTTCTGGTCTGCCTCAGCGGTCAAGCAGACGCCTCTCACCAAGCACCGCATAATAACCGACGAACGTATCCGACCAGTCCGACAGAACCCATAGCGAGTGTCACCGCGGGAACGCGAAGTCATCGCTCAGCAGGTCGACGAAATGCTGAATGACGGTGTCATACAGTCATCGAGGAGTCCCTGGGCTTCACCTGTCGTCTTGGTTAAGAAGAAAGATGGCAGTCTGAGATTCTGTGTTGACTACCACAAACTTAACCAGGTCACAAAAAAAGACGTCTATCCGCTACCACGCATTGATGACTCCTTAGACCGGCTGCGCCATGCGCGCTACTTCTCCTCGCTCGATCTCAAAAGCGGTTATTGGCAGATCGAAGTAGACGAACGGGATCGTGAGAAGACAGCGTTTGTCACGCCGGATGGACTTTACGAGTTCAAGGCCGTACCGTTTGGATTGTGCTCCGCTCCAGCGACCTTCCAGCGGATGATGGACGCAGTCTTATCCGGCCTTAAATGGCAAACTTACCTAGTATATCTGGACGACGTTATTCTGTTTCCCCCAACGTTCGAGGAACACCTCCAACGTCTTTTCCAGAAATTCCAGCCGCCGCGGCCGGGATCGAACCCGTGTCTTTCGGGTCAGCAGCCGAGCACCATAACCGCAGAGCCACCGCGGCGGCCGTTGAACATCGGTCTTGGGATGACATCCTACCGCACGTCACATTCGCATACAATACGGCCCAGCAAGAGACCACGCGCATGACGCCCTTCTCCCTGTTGTATGGCCGCGAAGTGTCCACCATGCTAGAAGCCATGTTGCCCCATCACGACGATGATCCCAAAATCGGTACCGAGGAATTTACTCAGCGCGCCGAAGAAGCACGGCAGCTTGCGCGACTGCGCATCTGGAACCAGCAAGGCCGAGACGGTCGCGTTACAATCACCGCCACCGAGTAGTGACCTTCGAACCGGACGACAGGGTGTGGGTGTGGACTCCGATTCGACGCCAAGGGCTTTCCTAGAAACTGCTAAAGCAGTACTTCGGTCCCTACAGAGTGGTCCGTCAGCTGACTGACGTCACATACGAACTTCTTCCCGACGGCTCTTCTACTACTCATCGCCGCCAGCAGTGTTACGTAGCCGTTGGGGCTCGTAACCGAAAGGCTTTAATGGGGGGTTGACCTGGACGGCACCCGAGAACAAGCCAAGAGCACCAAGAGGAGGCCGGGACCGAGCTTCTTCTTTCGCTCGCCGGTGCACGCGACTTGCGAAGAGTAGCCGCCCAGCGGCTGCTAGTGGAAACGTGGCAATATATTATGGTTTACACAGTCAAACGCTTCCCTCAGGTCAATGAATAAGCCTATAGTGAATTGTTTCGTATCCATATTTTTAAGCATTTCACCCTTGATTTGTAGTAAGACCATTTCAACTGATTTTCCTTTCTGGAAGTCGCACTGCGAATCGCTGAAAACATGGTATTTAGTAAGAAAATTTGTAAGTTGAGCATTAATAACGTTCTCAAAAAACTTAGAAAATATGGGTAAAACGGATATCGGGCAATAGTTTGATATATCAGTAATACTTCCACCTATGTGGACCGGGGTTATACGCGCTTGTTTAAGGTCAGAAGGAAAGATACCAGTTTCAATCATTTGATTGATTATATATGCGAGTGGCATGGTATAATCGGTGCTACATGTTTAATAGGGACACTGCTCAGGCCATCTAGTCCAGTGGCGACATTCTTTCGAATTCTGGCAATGAAGCTGATGACTTCTTCGGAAGTAACTGGGGAGAATATAACTGAATTTCCAAGCCTTGGGCGAAGTATAGAAAACGAATTAGCACAGTCTCTGTTTGGAGGAATGTATTCGCCAACGTTAGAAAAGAACTCATTCATTGCATCTAACGCCTCTATATCAGCCTTCCCATCAGCGAAAGCTGCAACATTAAGAGGACACTTAGCTTTAAGGTTACCGGATAAATTATTTATTAAGGCGGAAGCCTTTAATGCCTCATCGTTGTAAGCAGGAGTTGTCGACAGAAAATGTCACGCTTTTCAATTGGTCGAAATGCTCGTGACGTCACAGTGCGCGAATTTCAAATGGGGCCAATTGTACTTTGGCTAGTAACCATGCAACCAATCCTTTCTAACTAAGTGGGACTGTGTTTAGTTAATTGTTTAATTAATCAATTATCCTAATTAAGATAGAGGACAATGAAAAGGTCAGAAGAGGAAAAGAGAAGACGAGCGTCGCAGCGACAACAGCGTCCGCTGAAAGAGACGCTGCTGAAAAAAACAGATAAGTACGATGTTTAGAAAAAATTTATTTACATATGTACACATGCCAAGGTTACAAGATACATTCACATTAACAAAAACACATGACATTAAGCATGTAAGGTGAGCCAATTAAACAGGTACCGTAAACATTTCTAAGTAACTAACAGGAATGGGCAATGTAAAATAAGAATGCACATATACCGATTGACAGAAGAGCGAAAAGTCGATAATTAGTCATTGAAACATTGAAAAGGAGACTTTAGCGCCAGTTTGGCCTAAAAACCAAGACAAGACGACCGTTATTAACAGAAATAAATGGGCATGACCATTGTAGGAGAAACTCTTCCTCACCCAAGAAAAAGAGTTCCTCGGACAAAAAACTAATCAGCTCCCGTCGGAGACGGCCGAGAATTGGCCACACAGCGCGGCGTCGAAAGCCACTAGCGACCGCGGCGCATCGACTGCGCCATAAACTAAAAAGACCTGCAACTATTAACAGGCGAGCAAAACGGCCGCTGGGGAAGCGGCCGCGGGAGACGAAGCACGAAATGCCCTGCCCACGAAATCCCGCATGAACCGCGCGCCAAAAGACACGCGCTACAACACAGGTGACTGTAGCGTGGCGATTAGATTCCGGGAGCGGGCAATTCGGACAGGTACTGGAGCGTAACACACCCCACCGCTCTAACCGGTCGCAAGTAGGGAGCACTGCCCAGCCAAGTTTCCAGACAAAGTCACGTAGATGATCTGGGAGAGGTGTCGACGCTAAACGCGCCCACTGAACGCGGCGCATAGGTGAGCGGCGAGACGCCGGCACAACAGGTAACAATAGTGTGCCCATAATGTCCACCACACGGTCTGCAACGATGTTCACAGCAGGTACTACTGCTCTTACATGCCTGTAAAAGGCCACTGATGAAGCGTAGAAAGCAGTAGGTTGCTCTGACTGGGGTCCATGATTAACAGGGGCCGCCGGATCCAAAAAACGTAAAGAAGGGCCCAAAAAGTACCGAGCCAGGATTCGCGCCGGAGACGCGTTTCCTAGCAGGATACGCAAAATACTCTTCAACGCTAACAGCGAGGACGTGACGGACAAATTTGGAAAGGCAAACCCTCCTCTCTCCCGTGGTTGTCCAAGAACAGCACGGGCTACAAGTTCGGTTCCGCCTGACCAAAAGAACGAAAAAACTGTAGTCTGCACTCGCCTTATGACACGGAGGGGTGGTTTAACAGTGTAGCAGAGGTACCAGAAGGCACCAAGTATGACGGACTGAACCAGGTAGCGCCTCTCAAGCAGAGGCAACTCGAATGTCTGCGCCCTTCGCACACGAGCTGTAATGTCTTCGACGACCGAAGACCACACACCATTCCATATTCCAGCACAGTCGTAGGTCACACCTAAAATGCGCATCTGCGCGCACCACTGCAAAGGTATTGAAGATGTAATACGAGTCTGGGAAGACCCTACAAAAAAGTAACAACTCTTCGAGTAATTAAGAGCAGCCCCAGACAAGGAGGCGTACTCACGGAAAACATTTAAAGTTTCAAGCAGGCTGCGTTCATCAGCTAAGTACAGAGTGATGTCGTCTGCATAAGCAGTGACGCGTACCGCTTCGCTGCCTGGCAAAGCCAGACCTCTGATAAAGGAGTGGCGATTGACTGCCAAGAGGAAAGGCTCTAATGCTAAGACAAACAAAAGGGGGGAGAGCGGACAACCTTGACGGACGCCGCGGCGAACATCAAATGCGGTACTTTCCCGGCCATCGAGGAACAGAGTGCTTGAAATATCTCTGTACATCTCTTTAATGAGAAGCACGAATGAAGGTGGGAAGCCGAAAGCATCCAGCATCCCGTAAATGTACTCGTGCTCTAAGAAGTCGAACGCCTTTTCCTGATCAAGGGAAAGAAGACCCTGTGCGCGCCGTCGTAAAGTATACGATAGGATGTCTCGCGTTACAGAAGATAAACTGTGTATTTCACGGCCTGGGATGGAGCAAACCTGGTGGCAGGAAATAAGTGACGGGAGGAGAGCTCGTAGACGACGAACGAGTAATTTTGCTAATACTTTGTAATCTGAATTTAGCAGGGTGATAGGGCGCCAATCTGCCGGGCATGTCGACATAGGAGACTTTTTAGGAATAAGGACAATGCGACCTCTTTTGAATGATGCCGCGTTCGCTCCACCACCACGCACTTCCCCACTCAGTCCGACGTTTCTCGTTTCATATACGTTGTGTCGAACATCCTAGACAGTTCCAACATTTGACAGGTGAATGACAGAACACGATGGATAGAAATGCAATAATATAAATATGAAATAGCCTAATTAACCTTTCTAGTTAGACCGCATAAATCAATAAAACCGAGAACGAAATTGGTCGAGTTGGGGAATCGAACCAGGGTCTCCGGAGTGCAATACGAGCACGCTAGCCACTCTGTAATGCAAGCTGAATGGTTTGGAATGAAAAAAGGCGCGTCTAGCTAATACGGCGTCTTCGTTCACTCCCATCTTCCCCCTTTCCCGTACGGCGAGGTGCAGGTGTCCACCCAGATATGCGAGAGAGATACATTTCCTTTCCTCAAAAACTAAATTTACCGTCCAGCAAGGCGTACAGCCGAATTGGCGATGGCGTTCTGTGGACTCACTGGCAGCGTTGCAAGACGCTGTCGCGTTCCACTCTTACAGGCAAAGCTTAACATGTTAACCACACATCAGTAACACACGCAGACAGCCAATGGACGCGTCATTCGCTGGCAGCACTTGAATCATCATTCACAACCACATTCGTGGCAGAATGCTGTACTCAGGCTTTCGCCTTGCACCCACTTTAGTCGCCAAAGTGACTCCTAATTTTTTTTATTTATTGCCATAGCTTTCTTGGGGTGTTGTGTATTTCAGCAAATAGACATTGATAGTATTACATTTTTGCCTTCCTTAAATCGGCATTAAATTTATTTCGAAATGTCTTGAATTGCTTTAGTATAAGAGTATCACGTGATTGGAGGAAAGTGTGGTACATTTTGTTTTTCACTTTTATTCTCTTGTGCAAGGTGGTCGTAATCCAAGGCTTGCGTATTTTTTTTTTTCGGTTAGAATTCTGCACCAAGGAAAAATATTTCTCACGGCAGGTCTTAAATTTGCTGAGGAAAAGAGAATACGCTTGACTAGCATCGCATTCGGCGTAGATACTATCCCAGTGAATATTTTCCATCGCAGCGTAAAATTTCTCGAGCGAAGCAGAGCTTATGTCACGATAAGTAGAGCTATAAGTGACTTTCTGTTTGGCAGTCGCCGTCGGCAAACATGTAAAAACCGGGAGGTGGTCACTGATATCAAGGGAAAGCACACCTCATAAACACTGGTCACAAGGCACATTGGTAATGCAGATATCTAGAAGCGTGGCACTGGTATCGGTAACACGGGTGGGCAAGGAAATTATATTTGAACAAGCGAAAGTTCGAATTATAGTTTCTAGGTGCTCAGAACATGAATCTTCGCCGAGCATATTGATGTTCACATCAACCATAACTAAGAAGGCTCCTTGCATTGAATGGAGGCTTGACAGTAAAGTTTCCATAAATTCAAAAAATTAGGACTTGTATCCTAATAGTGGCCTATAGACAGCTGCTATAAGAATACTTTTCAGCCGTGCCACAAGGCACTCAACACTGGGTGTAACGCATGTTAATTCGTTCACAACATCACAGGTAATTGAGATATCCGCGTGCAGGCGTCGGGAACCCATGGGTAATTCCTTCGCCAGCAGTTCCAGATCCGCGCACACAGTCTGATGGGTACTCTCCCCACCAAAAAAAAAAAAAAAACAAGGGGAGAAAAAAGTAAAAGAAAGAAAAAAACAGCACAAATGCACATTGCAGAACTACGGAGGCGGTTTCCCCGCCTGCCGTGTCTCGGCCATGACGTTCGGCAGCGGCTTCAACATCGGACGCCGGATTCCCGGGGCCTTCAACGGCGGTTCCTCGCTGCCACCATCAAGATGCGTCTTTTCGCCGGCGCTTTCCTCACGGGAACGTTTTCCAGCTGTTAGGGTGCCAGCCTCCTCAGTGAAGTCCATGCCTTCGGTGTTGGCAGGTTCAGCGCTGTCCACAGCTTCGGCCGCGGCTTCTGTCGCGCCCTTCGGCGCGCCATCGCCATCCTGTTGAAAAGCACTCTGAACTTGTACTACACTCGCCGGTACCTCACTTGACGTCGCCTTCTGCTTCGTCAAAACCGTAAGCGACGGCCCTTCCCTCGCTGCTGGTTGCCCGTCTGCACGGGCTGCATGTTCCGCATCAGCCTCGTCCATCAGCAACTCGGACGAGTCTTCTCCTGTATCGGGGCCGGTAATGCTCGCGTAAGTGCAGGCACACTGTTCCCCTTCGAGGCCGAACCGTCGGCAGGCTCCGCAACGCGGGACTCGGCATTCCTTACGGATGTGCCCCGTACTCCGACAGCGTAGGCACAACGGTGGTCTGCCTGGCACAACAACGAGCGCCAGCTCACCGCTAACGTTCAGCTGGTGCGGCAGGTCGTCCAGCTTCACGCCAGCTCTCATCTTCAGCGTGACGAGTCTAGTAGTCGAGCCTTTTTCTGACATACCAGTCACGCGCCAGCGCTCGCGGGCAACTTCCGTCACTTTTCTGTACGGCGCAAAGGCAGCCCGAACATCCTCGTCTGGCACGTTGTGTAGCAGCCAGTGAAGTTTCAGTCGCACGTCTTGGTTGGCCGGGTCAATCACCAAGCAGCGGCCTTTTTTCACTACCAGCTCACCGACACTATTAATCTTGGTCACCGCTTCAGCATCTTTGAAAGTGACGGCCCAGACGTGGCTCATCCGATACGTCCCCTTTGCG
Organism: Amblyomma mixtum; assembly: GCF_055824585.1. Lineage (NCBI taxonomy): Eukaryota > Metazoa > Arthropoda > Arachnida > Ixodida > Ixodidae > Amblyomma > Amblyomma mixtum. The sequence continues at coordinate 69,555,475 of NC_143015.1, read as the reverse complement.
ATAACATCGGGGAGCAGCGACTGCTCTGCTAAAGCGTCGCGGAAATCTTCCACCCGGTACGGGCGGGCCCTGATATCGGCGTGCAAAAAAACCGTATTCGAAACGAACCGACCTGTAGGCAGTGCTGGCAAAACAACCTGGTAAGTATTTTCCTGTTGACTAGCCCTGTCACCGCGGCCCGACACGGCCGCTGAAGCCGCTCCATCGGAGCCCTGCATCCTGCGTCCGTTCACTCACTGGCGTGGCCGGAAGCAGAATCCTGGCCACTATACTAACGAGGAGCGATGGCAGAGGGGAACCACCGGTGTTGGCCATGGCATAGAAGTCTGCTGCCAGTAAATGTGCCGGCATGGAGAGAAAAAAAAAGAAAAGCTCCCCGTCGGGGAATCGAACCCCGGTCTCCCGCGTGACAGGCGGGGATACTGGCCACTATACTTTTTTTTTCTTTATTTCCGGATACTTACACAGTACAAAATCGTACACGGAAAAAATAAAGCGAACTCACAGCCAAAAGTTCACGTGGAAATGATAGTAATAAGGAAGCTGTCATCCTTAGGTGGGATGACGTTGTCGTTTTAAAATTCTCTCAAATGGATCAAGGGCTCTAATCTTGGCAGCCATTCTGGAACTGTACACTTCAATTTGTGCATTTCAACAAAGGCATGCATACTTTCACGAAAGTAGAGCCTTGCAGGGCGAGCATCGGTGTCTAAATGATACCCAGCCATCCGGGACCGCCAGAGGCTGTGCAGACCGATTAACATGACGGTATCAAAAGGTATGCCGTCTTCGTTATCTGTTGATAGGAACCTGATGCTATGTGTATCTAACGGTAAGTCTTTTTTAAGGGTTCTTTGCAGCACGTCCTGTTGTGTCCCCTTATTGCTTTTGTGTGTGTGCGCCCCCGCATCCTCCTCCTAACGACCACTCGCATCCTCCTCCTAACGACCACTCGCATCCTCCTCCTAACGACGACTTGCCCCTCGTCGCACGCTGTCGCCGGATGCCCCCCCATGGTGCGCCCCCGCGTCCTCCTCCTGTTTTGGGAAGCCACTCCCTCCCGTGGACGCTTCTCCGCTCCCTCCTTTCTTCGGGCGGCCAGTTCGGCTCCTGCCTCGGTCGACGCTGGTCGCACCCTCATCGGCTTTAAATAAACGAAGTCTTAAAGTACCGTGTGCGTCTTTCGCTGCATTCAACACAGCGACCGGACACGACAGTGGCGACAAGAAAGTGGATTCGACCCGCGCTACGCAACGCTATTGACAAGCCATGGCTACGCGAGGGTTTCCCAATCAGATACCAGAGTTCAACGGCTCATCGTGGTCATCGTGGGTTGGACGCCTTCAGTTCTACTTTGAAGCTAACAACATCACAGACCCAGCCTTGAAGAGGGCCAACCTGCTGACGCTGTGCGGGGAGCAGACCTACGATACTGTCTGCGCCCTTATTCAGCCAAGCACACCAGCGGCAGTGTCTTACGACGACATCGTAAAAGCGCTGCAAAAGCACTACGACCCAAGGCCATCCGAGGTCTACAGCCGGGCTCGCTTCCAACGACGAGATCAACTGGGAGGAGAAACTGTGAGCGCCTACGTAGCCGCGCTCAAGAAGCTCGCTGCCGACTGCAATTTTGGAACGCTGTCGACAACAGCTACCGGGCAGGAGGGAGACGCAGCTTCTTCTGCTAACACCACCATGCTTCCCTTGGACGTGATGTTACGCGACAGATTTGTGTGCGGACTGAGTGACGAGTCACTGCAGCAGCGCCTGTTCGCTGAGAAGGACCTCACATTCAGCAAAGCTTACGACATCGCCGTTCGAGCGGAGAGCGCCGGTCACCAGCAGAGAGGGATTCGCCGGAACACCGAGCCGGTACACCAGACAAGCAACCAGGTGCGCAAGCCTTCTGTTGTTGTAAAATCGGTCAAAAAGGCACAACGCTGCTGGCGGTGTGACGACCAACACAACCCCCAGGGATGTCGATTCCAGTCAGCCACGTGTAATTTTTGCCACAAGCGAGGGCATATCGAAAGAGCATGCATTACGAAACGGAGACTTGCCAAGATAAAGTCACCTTCCCAGCCTAATCACAGCGTCAACGCCTCAGAGAATACGCCGCTATCTGATCTCCATGGAACAACATCAGCAACACCATCTGTGTTGTACGACCTGAACACCATGAATCTCGGCACGCGACCGAAGATTTTTACAGAAGTAAGCGTACATCACCAGCTGATTAAGTTCGAGGTGGACTCCGGCGCAGCCTGTACTCTGATCAGTGAGGACACGTTCCGAACTTCATGGCCATCTGACGCACCCGCCCTGCAACAAGACGACACGCACCTGCGAACGTGGTCAGGACAGAATCTGCCACTATTGGGCTCTGCCAACGTGCAGGTTAACTACAACGGCCAGACCCATACGCTACCTCTGCTTGTTGTGAAGGGCACAGGATCAAGCCTTCTAGGGAGAAACTGGTTTTCTCCACTAGGCGTGATGATATGCGGCATACACCAGACGCCGAGCCAGAACATGGTTGAGCAACTGCAAGAGAAATACGAAAGAGTATTCTCGGAAGAGATTCCAGGAAACGAAGGGCCCCCGGTCACACTGGAGTTGTTGGACAACGCGCAACCCAAATTTCTGAAGGCCAGGCCGGTGCCGTTTGCTCTCCGAGATTCAGTTGAAAAAGAGTTGGACAAACTGGAGCAGCAAGGTGTCATCGAGCCGACGCAGCATTCAGAATGGGCCACACCACTTGTCGTAGTTCGCAAGAAGAACGGAACCATACGCCTCTGCGGAGACTACCGGAGCACCGTCAATCTTGCGACTAAAGCGTCCTCTTACCCGCTACCGACACCTGAAGAAGTATTCAGTGTACTACGTGGCGCAAGAGTCTTCAGCACATTGGACCTCACCCAGGCGTATCAGCAGCTGAAGGTGAGCGAGTCAACTGCTGAATTATTGGCAATTAACACACTGAAAGGCTTGTACAAAGTCAAGCGACTGCCTTTTGGCGTAGCTGCAGCCCCGGCCATATTTCAAAAATTCATGGAGACAGTGCTTCAGGGCATCCCAGGAGTTTGTGTCTACCTTGACGATGTCATCATCAGTGGCACTTCCACTGAAGAGCATGCAGTGCGCCTAGAGCTCGTTCTCGAAAGGCTAGCAAACGCTAATTTGTGCATAAGCAAATCGAAGTGCTGTTTTGCGGTGCCAGAGGTGCAATTTCTGGGACACCGAATTGATGCGGAAGGCATTCACCCTACCGAGGACAAAGTGCGAGCGATCACAGAAGCACGAGCTCCAACAAACAAGCAGGAGCTACAGGCTTTTCTCGGACTCTTGACGTTCTACGACCGGTTCTTGGAACAAAGAGCTACCGTGGCCAACGACTTATACCAACTCCTTCGGAAAGATGTGACATGGACATGGTCGCCACGCCATCAGCAGTCATTCGATGCCCTGAAAGACCTGATTCGAAGATGTACAGTACAGTCCTCCGCCACTACGACGAAAGGAAGCCTCTGCTTTTGGCTTGCGACGCATCACCGTACGGAGTCGGCGCGGTTCTATCGCAAACTGACGAGCAAGGAAGGGAAGCTCCCATCGCCTTCGCCTCACGTACGTTGTCGCAAGCAGAACGCAACTACGCGCAACTTGACAAAGAAGGGCTAGCCATCGTCTACGCGGCGACACATTTTCACCAGTACATTGCCGGCCGGAAGGTGACCTTTATAACCGATCACCGACCGCTATTGGGCATTCTGGGACCACAAAGGCCTATGCCACCAACTTTGTCTCCGCGAATGACACGTTGGTGCATCAAACTCTCAGCGTACGACTACGCTCTGGTCTACCGCAATGGGAGTAAACATCAAAACGCCGATGCGCTAAGCCGTCTGCCACTAGACGCAACTGTTGACGAACCATTTCCACCAGGAGACGTTCTGATGTTCGAAGCACTGCCAGAACCTCCGCTTACAGCAGGCACAGTTGCAGCATCTACGCAGAAGTGCGCAGCTCTCCGGCTAGTTTACACAGCTGTTCAACAAGGCAACGTGCATAAACTCAAAGGGGACAACTTCGACGCTTACCGCAGGCGAGCTACAGAGTTGAGCACCCATCGCGGCTGCATCATATTTGGGTCCCGAGTTGTGATGCCGAGAGAACTACGCGCACAAGCTATGTCTCTCATCCACGCCGGACATCGGGGCATCGTTGCAATGAAAAAGTGTGCCAGAAGCTACATGTGGTGGCCTGGCATTGACAACGACATCGAAACAGTGGTGCGAGAATGCAAGCCTTGCCAGAGCAGCCGGAGCGCCCCGCCGAAAGCTCCTGTCCCAGAATGGGAAAAGCCAGACACACCATGGCACACACTGCACATTGATTTTGCAGGACCAATTGAGGGCTGCACTTTCCTTGTGGTCGTAGATGCCTACACAAAGTGGCTTGAGATAAGGCAAATGGGACAGACGACTTCGGCAGCAGTCATTGACAACCTCCGATCACTATTTGCAACGTTCGGCCTGCCGCGCAAGGTAGTGTCGGACAACGGAACACCGTTTGTGTCTGCGGAGATCCTCAAGTTTTATCGCGACAACGGGATCTCATCAGTTACATCGGCCCCCTACCACCCAGCGACAAACGGACAAGCCGAGCGCTACGTAGCCGAGCTAAAACGCGCCCTTGAAAGAGATCAGACAGGCTCGCTGCAGCGCCGCCTTGCGCGCTTTCTCTTCAAGCAGCACACGACGGTTCAGAGCACAACAGGCGAGACCCCCTCGAAAATGATGTTCGAGCGTGAAATGCGAACCCAGCTCACAGCCATCCTCCCCGAGCCAAAGGCAGAGACGTTCCGGGAAGAAAAAGCAATTCCGCGCTGCGGCACGCTTAATGAGGGGCAGCGCGTCCTCGCCCGACAGTTTCTGAAAAAGCCACGCTGGGAGGAAGCTACAATTGTCAGACGCATAGGCCTGCGCTCTTGGCTCGTCAACATACATGGCACAGTAGCACGCCGACATCTCAACCAGCTGCGTAGATTTACGACGCCGTCTGAGAGCTGTCCGCCAGCGGAGAGAACACATGCACCATCTTCCCACATAGCCTGGCACCTCTTCCCGGAAGAAGAGACTTCGCCCAGGACAGACCTAGGAGACACAGCGAACAACAGCCAGCCTACAAGTGTTTCTCCCCCGAGCGCACAAAGCCAGCGCGCCTCCACGCGTGAGCGCCGACCCCCTGCACGATACCAGGCAACTTTCTAAGGGGGAAGGAAGTGTTGTGTCCCCTTATTGCTTTTGGGTGTGTGCGCCCCCGCATCCTCCTCCTAACGACCACTCGCATCCTCCTCCTAACGACCACTCGCATCCTCCTCCTAACGACGACTTGCCCCTCGTCGCACGCTGTCGCCGGATGCCCCCCCATGGTGCGCCCCCGCGTCCTCCTCCTGTTTTGGGAAGCCACTCCCTCCCGTGGACGCTTCTCCGCTCCCTCCTTTCTTCGGGCGGCCAGTTCGGCTCCTGCCTCGGTCGACGCTGGTCGCACCCTCATCGGCTTTAAATAAACGAAGTCTTAAAGTACCGTGTGCGTCTTTCGCTGCATTCAACACAGCGACCGGACACGACACGTCCCAAAAATAAACCCCCTCCCAACAGTGTAGAAAAACATGATCTATTGTCTCAGGCTGTTTGTATATTAAACAAAGCGACCCCCATGGCAGAAAAAAACCCCTGTCTTCAAGAAATGTTTTCACCGACAACGTTCCAGTATGCAGCTTAAAGAAAAACGTTTTTACTCCTGGGGAAACTGGCATCCTTTTGACCCGCTTCAATACATCTTGACCCGGATAGCCGTTGTACAAGGCTCTGTACACAGGAACGGAGAAAAAGTCATCGCACACATCCTTATACAATTTTTTCCTATTGACTGCACACAAATATTGAATCGAAAAACGAGTTGTCAAAATTCTGACGCTGTTTACGACTTCTCTTAAAAAACCAAAAAGGTTTGGTTTGGTTTGGTTTATGGGGTTTAACGTCCCAAAGCGACTGAGGCTATGAGAGACGCCGTAGTGGAAGGCTCCGGAAATTTCGACCACCTGGGGTTCTTTAACGTGCACTGACATCGCACAGTACACGGGCCTCTAGAATTTCTCCTCCAAAGAAATTCCAGCCGCCGCGGCCGGGATCGAACCCGCGTCTTTTGGGACAGCAGCCGAGCACCATAGCCGCTGAGCCACCGCGGCGGCAAACCGAAAAGGCGCCCTGGCATACTTTCTGTGGCAACAACAAAATTTGGCAACGCCCGCACGAGCCTTACTTGGCAAACAGTGCGCAGAAATGGATCATTTACGTCGCGGAAGAAAATGAATCTGTTTACAAGCTGTCGGGCGAATAAGTGCGCTAGCCCAAGACCCCCGTCTTTGACACGCCGAAACAAGTTATCCCGTCTACACCGTTCCCAATTCGACGCCCAAACAAAAGCGGCAAATACCCGATGCAGCCTCTGAATGTTTAACCTGGAACAGTGAAGCGTTTGCATTACATACCACAACTTGGCAACAAAAAACAGATTACACACCGTTGCGCGTGCAAAGATAGACAGCGGCACACCGCTCCATTTGTCAGCCTTCTCACGGATTTCTTGGGCTTGATCGCGCCAAAATGGCTCACTGTCTTCATAGCATTCTAGAGGCACACCCAAGTACTTAACCGGTGTTGTGGCCCAAGTCACGTTGGCAAACGTGTAAGGCGTCGATGGCCACTCTCCGTGCCAAAACCCTAGACACTTTCCCCAATTCACCGGACTTCCAGTGGTCGTGCAGAAATCTTTCACGGCTTCGACTGCCACGCTAACGCTCTCTCTGTTCGTACAGAAGACGGCTACGTCATCAGCATACGCCAAAAGTTTGACCTCCGTCATGTGGACTTGGAAGCACTGTACAGATTCATTCTCAAGGACTGACAAGCACAAAGTTTCAATATAAATGCAGAACAGAAGCGGGCTGAGGGGGCAACCCTGACGCACCGAACGTCGCACGTTCACGGGTGCACCAAGTTCCTTGTTGACAATTAATCTTGTAGTGCAGTTTCGGTACGCCAAGGCTACGCCCTCGCTGATAACAGAACCCACATTAATGTAATCTAGAACTGCAAACAAGGCATCATGTGAAACACAATCAAAAAAGGTCGAGTTGCAGAACCGCAACGCTACCGCATGTTGCATCACAACACTCCAGTACGCGTCTCGCCTTATGTATGTTCGTAGCAATGGTCCTTCCCTTGATCCCGCAAGTCTGGTGAGGCCCAACAATCTCCTTAATAACGGTCTGTAATCTGGCTGCTAGTACTTTCATTAGTATCTTGTAATCAACATTTGTTAGGGCTATTGGCCTGTATGACGTCACCAATCTCAATTTCTTATTTTGTTCTGTTTTAGGGATTAGTACAGTATGTGACGACGCAAAAGAAGGCGGCAACAAGTTAAGATCGTAGCCTTCGTTAAATACTGCAGCTAACAATGGGGACAACACTTTTTTAAATGCTTTATAAAAAGCCGCGCTCAAGCAATCAGGCCCTGGCGACTTCCCTGGATTTAGATTATCAATGGCACGCTCAACTTCATGTTCGGAAATCGGCAGCTCCAACCTTTCTGTTGTGTCAGCATCTAGTCGTGGCAAGGAAGAAAGAAACACGCGCTTAAACCTGCCCATGTTCATGTCGCGAAATGCAAACAGTTGCTGATAGTATTCGTAAAACGCACGTGCAATGCCGTCTTTATCTGTCACGAGGTTGCCGTTCCACTCTATCTCTTCTATGTCGTTTCGACGACCATGCGCTTTCTCGAGACCGAGAGCCCGTTTAGTGGGCGTCTCGCCTGCTGCGCATCTTTCGGCCCTGGCGCGAATGAGTGTTCCTCGATATCGATCTTCATCTAGTAACTCAATTTTCTTTTTCAGTTTTCTGATATCGTCATTATAGACCCCTGGCTCTTTGCACTCGTGCGCTATTAACTGATTTAGTGTCGCCCTTAAACAAGCTTCTTCTCGCTTTTCGTCATGTCGAATACAACTGCCTCTTTCTATAGCTTTCCCACAAGACGACGGACAAGACTGGTTTTTTTCCGTTTACAATGTACCAACTGGCCCGCATTTCAACCCTTCTGCATTCTATAGCTTTCATCTTAGTTTCTTGTTTGCACCATTCCCACTGCTCTCCAATGGTGGTGCAAGGCCGTTGCTCTATCTCTTTAAGCTTCCCTACAATTATTTCAACTAAAGCTTCATCTTCTAAGAGTTTGGAGTTTAGCTTCCACAGTCCCCACACAAATTTTTTCTTTCGGTTTCTAGGGCCGATTGTACATTTCACAAGACAGTGATCCGAAAAAAATTACCGACGATTACGTTACTTCCTAATGCGAAATTTGAGCGCAGCAAATAAGCTGTTTCACCTTTTCGATAGTGAGTCAACCCCAGCTGCGGAGTTGGTTTCAGGGACAACGCCGCCGATGCCGACACAAACAATATGATACCCTCGCTTCCGCAGCGCTAAGAACCAGGTCTAGCCGTGGGAAGGTGGTCACGTATTCGTCGACGTGCCGTGGCCTACGTGAAATAACCGGCGCGTCGGCAACTGAAGAGCACCCTATCCGCCACACAAGAACAGGGGGGGGGACCCTTTCCTCCTCTTTCTGCATGGCGGCGACGGTGTTCTATGCAGTCACGTTATCTTGACTCTCTAGCGGCGTCAGCGGCATCCAGCGGTATCAGTCGGTCGTTATCAGTCGGTCGCTGCTAGCGCTGGGGGATGAAAGGGGGGCGGAGCTGGTTACGAGGCCGACGACAACGCCGACGACGACGCGAAACCCAGGAACGGACGCCAAAGAGCTGCGCTCTAAAAGACACTGGCATAACGACATAATTTTGGCATTTCGGAATCGCATCCAACGATAAATAAATACGGTCGAGCCGGGCATGACTAGAACCTTGGAAATGCGTGTATTTCACGCTGCGCGCTCCCTCCAAACACTCCGCTACATCATCTAGAGCAAATTCGCCAACTAGCTGCGACAAAACATCCGTGCTTGCGTCTCGAAAGGCGCGGCTACTTGTCTTATCTCGAGCACTTAAAACACAATTTAAATCGCCCATAACGACGAGTTGTCGCCCACTATTTAGATATCGCTGGATGCTCACGAAAAAATTTAACCTTTCATCAGCCGCATTCGGTGCATAAACACAAAGAACGCGCCATTCGCTGTTATGAAAAACGAAGTCACAAACAATAAAGCGACCTTGCAGAGGGGAGCCACCGGTGTTGGCCATGGCAGAGAAGTCTGCTGCCAGTAAATGTGCCGGCATGGAGAGAAAAAAAACGAAGAGCTCCCCGTCGGGGAATCGAACCCCGGTCTCCCGCGTGACAGGCGGGGATACTGGCCACTATGCTAACGAGGAGAGATGGCAGAGGGGAGCCACCGGTGTTGGCCATGGCATAGAAGTCTGCTGCCAGTAAATGTGCCGGCATGGAGAGAAAAAAAAGAAGAGCTCCCCGTCGGGGAATCGAACCCCGGTCTCCCACGTGACAGGCGGGGATACTGGCCACTATACTAACGAGGATTTTTTTTTTTTGTCTTTATTGCCTATACTAACGAGGCCATCTATCCTATACTAACGAGGATAGATGGCAGAGGGGAGTCACCGGTGTTGGCCATGGCATAGAAGTCTGCTGCCAGTAAATGTGCCGGCATGGAGAGAAAAAAAAGAAAAGCTCCCCGTCGGGGAATCGAACCCCGGTCTCCCACGTGACAGGCGGGGATACTGGCCACTATACTAACGAGGATTTTTTTTTTTCTTTATTGCCGATTTTGACGTACAAATCAAGAGGTTACAAGAAATAAAACATGGCGGCCACACTTCGGCCGACACGACTTTAAAATTTTTTGAGCGACATTAATCCATCTAGTACAGTTATCCATTGTGGTGGATCAGGCAGTGCGTTGTACACATTTCTTAAGCGCACAACGCTCTCAATGAAATGTTCGCGAACCGGGCGAACAACCAAGTCCGCGTGTTCAAACTGCATTCGTGTTTTCCACACCGCGTGGAGGCCCAGGACCATAATGAGGTCATAAGGTATTTCCTCTGTGGGATTCACAGGCAAGAAACGTATGCCGTACGGATCGAGGGGTAACTGTTTTTTTAAAGTTCTTTGGAGTACATCCCAATGAAAGATCGGGTCCCAGCAGTCTAGAAATACGTGTTCTATTGTTTCGGGTTTCTTGCATAAAAAGCAGTCAGTGTTCCAGGGAATGAAGAGTCCTTTATCGTGAAGCCAGGTCTTAACTGGGAGGGTGTTTGTATGTAACTTGAAAAAGAACGATTTGGCGGAGGGTAGTATAGGCATTTTCTTCACTCTTTTTAGGACGTCCTGTCCTGGGCCACCGCGATGTGGAGAACGGTACAAAGGTACAGGGAGCATGACATCTACAAGGTCTCTGTAGAGTTTTTTCTTTGTAACGGTTGACAGGTACTGCTGGGAAAACCGTACATTCAACAGCCTATACGATAAAACAACTTCATGCAGGTATCCAGTCACCCTTCCGCACATATTTTGCACAGACGAGACTACGAATCCAGGCAGAAGTCTATACAGTCTTACTTGTATAACTGTGCGCAGGAAGATATCATTCTGATCCCGTAAAAAAACAAAGCGTGCCACAATTTGTCGCAGAAACAAGTGAGCCAGGCCAAGACCTCCTTTCTTTACAGGCAAAAACAAATTCGTTCGACTGGACCGCTCCCAAGTCGAGGCCCAAATAAAAATAGCAAAAACCCGGTGCATTTTTTGAATGCTCATCCTCGCCGCACACAACACATTCATGACGTACCAGATTTTTGATATCAAAAAAAGGTTGCAGACAGTGGCTCTAGAAAACATCGACAGTTGCTTGCCTTGCCACCCGTTCGCCTTTTCTTTAGCCATCAAGGCTTGATCCCTCCAGTACGGTTCAGGGTCGCGATAATTTCCGAGAGGCACACCAAGGTACTGCGTTGGCACCATTGACCAGGTGAGCCGACAAAAGGCTTCTGGTGTGTCCACCCAATCGCCATGCCAGAAGCCATGACTTTTATCCCAGTTTATCTGGGCTCCAGTCGCATCACAAAACTTTTCGACGACATTAGTTGCCTCTCTAATGCTATCTTTGCAGGCGCAGAACACCGCGATGTCATCCGCGTACGCCAGAATTTTGACTTCGGCAGCCTGTAGTCTGTAACCTGTTATGCGCGCATTATGTTCCATCGCCAGACAGAGTGGCTCAAGATAAGCGGCAAACAGCAGTGGTGAAAGGGGGCATCCCTGCCTCACCGACGAGAGCACGCACAAGCTATCAGTGAGCTCACCGTTAACAATAATACGCGTTGTACATTTTTTGTACGCCATCGTGACGCCTTCCGTAATCACACTGCCCACATTTGTGTGTTCAAGTATGCAGAGCAATGCCTCGTGCGAGACACGGTCGAAGGCTTTTGCCAGGTCAAGCTGCATCATCGCGACGTGATCGCCCAGCACGTCGCAACACTCGAGCACGCTTCGAGCCACGTGCACATTCGTCGCGATAGTGCGGCCTTTAATGCCACAAGTCTGGTGTGGTCCAACCAACTTCTTAATAACACCTTGCAGTCGCTTTGCTAGAACTTTGGTGAATATTTTATAGTCGACGTTAGCAAGAGTTATTGGGCGATATGAGCCTGGCAACAAACGTTTCTGAGCATCATCACTCTTCGGGATTAGCACGATATGCGAGGTTGTGAAGGACAAGGGTAGTCTTTTCCGGTCATACGCTTCGCTAACAACGTGATAAAGAACTTGGGCAACCTCAGACCGGAAAGTTTTATAGAAAATGGCCCCTAAGCCATCCGGCCCAGGTGCTTTCCCGACTGCCAGCTCATTTATTGCGCATTCTATCTCACTTGGTGTGATTGGTTGTTCTAGCTGTGTCCTTACTTCTTCGTCAAGCTTTGGCATCAACGGAAGGAATTCTTTTTGGAAACAATCTTTAAGGTCCCGTGGATGGCTTAGAATTTCTTTAAAGTGCTCGGCAATCGCATGCTTAATTTCATTTCTGTTAGACGTGACGTTTTCACCTATAGCTAGTTGGCGGATTTCTTTTTGACATGCGTATCTTTTTTCATCTGAGAGAGCCCGCTTGGTTGGCATTTCTCCCGCCCACAGCTTCTCGGACCTTGATCTCACTACTGCCGCCTTGTACTTCTCCGAATCTATCCGTTCAAGTTCAGTTTTCACTTCCTTTATTCCTCTAACACACAGACCAGGTTCGACATTCTCCATACTAACAAAAAACTGCAGTTGCTGGCGAAGCTTTGTCTCTGCTTCTTTCTGATTGCGTCGAATGACACTACTTCTTTCAATAGCCATTGTTTTTACTTTCTGCTTAAAATCTTCCCAACGAATGGCGTAACTTTCTGGCTCGCTTGCAGTCAAATTTTTCAGTTCTTTCGTTACAGCGTCGACAAAAGCTTCGTCATCCAACAGCTGCGCATTCATTTTCCACAAGTCCCAGCTAAAGATTCGTTTCCTCTGCGTCTTTCCAAAGGCGGCCGTTACCAAGCAGTGATCGCTGTATGCGATGGGTTTCACTTCGTACTCGCTACACATTGGTATCAATTCGGCAGAGACATATAATCTGTCTAACCTTGCATGGCTGTCTTGCTGGAAGTGTGTAAACTGCGGACGAGTACCGCTGGCGAAAACGCTACCAATGTCTTCAAGGTCATATTCGTGCACAAGTGTATTAAGAAATTCTGCACTCTTGTCACGAACACGCGAATGTTTTGCGCGGTCATCAACATTGCAAACACAGTTAAAATCGCCTAGCAGTGTTATCACTTTCTGACAGTTTAGGTACGCCTCAAGCCTTTCAAAGAATGCCCGCCGTTCCATGTCAATATTCGGCGCGTATACACAGATGACGCGACACTCCAATTCGCCAAAGACGATATCAGCGATTAAGAGGCGTCCACTGTCACATGAAAATACTGACTGCACGCAGATTCCAAAGTTGTTGCGTATGAATATGGCGCAACCACCTGATCCACCAATCGCGTGAGAAATACACACATCGAAATGAGCACGAAAATTGGACACCATTCGGTCGGTGAGCTCCTGGCTCTCAATTTTTGTCTCTTGGATTCCCACTATATGTAAGTCATTATCTAAGAGAAGGCGACTAAGCTGACATTGTCGTCGTCTTGCTCCAAGGCCCCGTACGTTTAACGTCGCTACCCGTAGCGCTCTTTCGATATTAACCGCCATGGTTACACGGTAGAATGGTGCCCATTACAATAGCCCAAGGGTCTGTGGTCATGATACTGTGGCGATAAGCGCGTCGAAGGCCAGGAAAAAGAAAGAAACTCTAACCAACAAAAAAGGACAGTCCAAGTAAACTTGGCACCTCTTTCCAAGCCCGAACACGAAAAACGAACCGCTCATGATGAGGGCCATGGCGTTTACGGAAACCCCTCCCAACCCACCTTAGCTGGACAAACTAAATTTACGGGGGCGGTTTACCCGCCTGCCGCGAATCGACCGGAATGTTCGGTCGCGGCTTCAAGGTAGACCTCCGCATACCTGGGGCTTTGGTGGGTGGCTCGTCTCCGCCCCCGCCGTCCTCCTTCGTCCCAACGCTAAGGGTCTTGTCGTGTGGTCGTTTCCCCGCCAGCAGGCTGGCTGAAGCGCTAAGGATGTCCATAACCTCGGGTTCTGAGGTGCTGGGAGCCGCTTCATAATCAACTGAGGTTTTCAGCTCGGCGCTCACAGCTGTCGAAGAATCCTGCGAAGGCGGTTGATGCTGCTCTGCAGTAACCGCTTCGGTTCCGGGTTGCTCCTGCTGCGGCAGTGGAATCACCGTATTTTCGGCTACCTCCGTTCTTGCACTTGCCACCGATGCTGCATCCTCCATGTCCGCCTCGTCCATGAGCAGGTTTGAGGCGTCGTCGGTGGTTGTCAGTCCTGTTACGCTGGCATACGTCCGCTCGCACTGGCTGCTCTCATGACCGAAGCGTCGGCACGCACTGCACTTGGGGATGCGGCAGTCGCGACGAATGTGGCCCGTGCCACGGCACCGAAGGCAGAGCGGAGCCCTACCTGGCACGACCACGAGGGCCAACTCTCCGGCGACGCTCACCTGGTGCGGCAGGTCGTCCAACTTTACGCCCGGCTTCAACTTCAAGGTGACCAGTCTGGTAGTTGAGCCCTTATCTGCTAGGCCATGCACCCGCCACCGCTCTCGGCCGACGTCTGTGACCTTCCCGTACGGCTCGAAGGCAAACCGTACGTCGTCGTCGGGCACGCTGTGTAGCAACCAATGCACTTTCATGCGAACGTCCTGGTTGGCAGGATCAATTACGATACAGCGGCACTTTTTCACCAGCAGCTCACCCATGCCGACAATCTTTTTCACCGCATCTTCGTCCTTGAAAGTCACCGCCCACACATGGCTCATGCGGTAGGCTCCGAGGGCAATCACTTCCGGCAGGAGCGATAACTCGGCGAGAGCATCGCGAAAATCTTCTGCCCGATACGGGCGGGCCCTAACATCACAGTGTAGAAAAACGGTGTTCAAAACAAAACGCCCTGTTGGCAAACTAGGCAAAACAACTTGGTACTCATTGTCTGAAGCAATATTCCTGTTACCGCGGCCCTGCTGGGCCGCTGAAGCCGCTCCTACGGAGCCCATGACACACACGTCCGTCACGCTCGGTGGCCGGAAATGGAATCCCCGCCACTATACTAACGAGGAGAGATGGAAGAGGGGAGCCACCGGTGTTGGCCATGGCAGAGAATTCTACTGCCAGTAAATGCGCCGGCATGGAGAGAAAAAAAAGTAAAGCTCCCCGTCGGGGAATCGAACCCCGGTCTCCCGCGTGACAGGCGGGGATACTGGCCACTTACTAACGAGGAGAGATGGAAGAGGGGAGCCACCGGTGTTGGCCATGGCAGAGAATTCTACTGCCAGTAAATGTGCCGGCATGGAGAGAAAAAAAAGTAAACCTCCCCGTCGGGGAATCGAACCCCGGTCTCCCGCGTGACAGGCGGGGATACTGGCCACTATACTAACGAGGAGAGATGGAAGAGGGGAGCCACCGGTGTTGGCCATGGCAGAGAATTCTACTGCCAGTAAATGTGCCGGCATGGAGAGAAAAAAAAGTAAAGCTCCCCGTCGGGGAATCGAACCCCGGTCTCCCGCGTGACAGGCGGGGATACTGGCCACTATACTAACGAGGAGAGATGGAAGAGGGGAGCCACCGGTGTTGGCCATGGCAGAGAATTCTACTGCCAGTAAATGTGCCGGCATGGAGAGAAAAAAAAAGTAAAGCTCCCCGTCGGGGAATCGAACCCCGGTCTCCCGCGTGACAGGCGGGGATACTGCCCACTTTTTTTTTTTTTCTTTATTGCCTTCAAGAAAACAACACAACATCTACATACACCAAACTGAAAACTAGCAACCTGCCAGATCTTCCTGGCAGGCCTTGTCAAGTTTAAAATTCTCTCAACAGAGCCAAATTTTCCATCCTGGGTAGCCAATCGGGTACACATGCTTGTAGTTTCATTACTTCCACAAATCTACGTACATTTTCCCGAAAATACATGCGGGCTGGTCTCGCGTCAGAATCGCAGTAATACCCCGCCATTCTGGAGCGCCATATACTATGGAGGCCCCAGAGCATTACCTGATCAAACGGAAACCCGTCCTGGTTTTCAATTGCCAAATATCTGATACCGTAGGGATGAAGCGGCAGCTCTTTTTTAATTGTTCGTTGCAAAACATCCCAAAAAAACACCCCCTCCCAACAGTGAAGAAACACATGGTCTATTGTTTCGGGACACTTGCAGATTAGGCAATGCGAACCCCACGGTAGGAATAAACCCCTTCCCTCTAAAAACCTTTTAACTGAGAGTGTTTCCGTATGTAACTTGAAGAAGAAAGTTTTGGTTCCTGGCTGTACTTGCATTCTTTTTACTCTTTTCAGAACATCCCCTCCGTGGCCTCCATCGTACAAAGCTCTGTACATTGGCACTGGAAAAACAACATCACACAGATCTGCGTATAGCTTTCTCCGCTTCACGTCACTTAAATATTCTCTCGAAAAACGCACAACCAGAAATTTAACGCTATCAGCAACTTCTCTGAAGTAACCTAAAGTTCTTCCGGAAAAATAATTTGTTCCCACCACAAAATCAGGCAAAACACGGGTCAACCTTAGTTGACACATAGTTCTCAAAAAAGGGTCACGCACATCTCGGAAAAAGAAAAACCTGTTTACAAGCTGGCGCAGAAACAGATGTCCTAGCCCAAGGCCACCATCTTTCACACGTCTAAACAAATTCGTCCGTCGGCACCGTTCCCAGGTCGAGGACCAAACAAAAACAGCTAAAATGCGATGTATCTTCTGTACATTTGCCCGGGAACAGTGCAACACTTGCATGACGTACCACAGTTTGCTTAAAAAGAACAAGTTACACACCGTCGCTCTCGCAAAGATTGATAAATGTGCCCCCTTCCATCTATCTGATTTTTCCCGTAGTTCGTGCGCTTGTTCTTTCCAATATGCATCACTGTCCCGGTAGCAATTTAGTGGCACTCCTAGGTATTTTGGGGGGATAGTTACCCAAGTCACATTCGCAAAACGATCTGGGGTTGATGGCCAACCCCCATGCCAAAGTCCCTGGCACTTTGCCCAGTTCACTTTACTTCCGGTTGCCTTCCTGAAACTGTCAACAGACACAACAGCCTCCCGTATGCTCTGCTGATTCACAGCAAACACCGCTAGGTCATCCGCGTACGCAAGCAACTTGACTTCAGCTGCCTGCAACCTAAAACCTTGAACAGCCTCGTTCTTAATAATGTTCAAACATAGTGTCTCTATATAAATGGCAAACAAAAGTGGACTGAGGGGGCAGCCCTGGCGTACCGAACGTTGCACCCGAATGGGGGCCCCCAGACTCTTGTTTATAATTAATCTCGTAGTGCAGCCGCGGTACGCCATGGCCACGCCCTCTCGAATTACTGAACCTACATTCGCGTGGTCCAGAATACAGAGCAAAATTTCGTGGGCTACACAGTCAAATGCCTTTTCGAGGTCTAGTTGGAGGATGGCCACACAGTCATTAGTCAGATCACAACACTCCAGAACCGATCTTGCCGTGTGAATGTTAGTCATAATTGATCTCCCCTTTATCCCGCACGTTTGGTGAGGGCCAACAATATCCTGAATTACTGACTGCAGTCTCCTTGCTAGCACTTTCATTAATATTTTATAATCGACATTAGTCAAGGAAATTGGCCTGTAAGCTGTGACCTGCTGGAGCTTTTCCTCGTTATTTGTCTTTGGAATTAGAATAGTGTGAGATAACCCGTATGACAGCGGCAATCTGTTTATTTCGTAGGCTTCTTTGAACAACGCAGTCAATATTGGCGCTATTTCGTTCTTAAACCCCTTATAGAAGGCTGCACTTAGGCCGTCTGGCCCAGGCGACTTTCCCATATTTAAACTATCGATTGCTTTTTCGACCTCGAGTTCTGTGATTGGCATCTCTAATCTTTCCTTCGTGTCCTCGTCAAGTCGTGGCATAGCGATAAGAAACTTTTCTTTGAACGCGTTTATGTCGACCTTCTGTTTGTTAAAAAGCTGCTGATAATACTGGAAGAAGCCTTGTCTGATATGTTCGTCATCTGACGATAGCATGCCGCCCCATTCAATCTTATCAATATGATTTTTTTCCGCATGCGCCTTTTCCAAAGCCAGTGCTCTTTTCGAGGGCGTCTCGCCCATGTCCCAACTTTCCGCCCTTGCCCGCACTAACGCTCCTTGGTATCTGTCTTCTTCCATCAACGCAAGCTGTTCGTTTATTTTCCTAATATCTTCTATCCATGTGCCGGGTGCGTTACATTCTTGCTCATGTAGTTTTTCCAGCAAAGCCTTTAGCTGGGTTTCTTTAATTTTCTCCTGGTACCGCAGGCAACTGGACCTATCAATGGCTTTTATTTTAATCTGTTCTTTGCACATCTCCCATTGCTTCCAGATTTCGTACAATGTGCCCGGCCTTACTTTAATGAGTTCATTTAGTACAACCCGTCTAAAGGTCTCATCAATGAGCAATTTGTTGTTAAATTTCCATAACTCCCAGCTAAATGCATTCCTTCGTTTTTTGGTGCCGAATACGCATTTCACTAAACAGTGATCCGTGAATGTCATGGGCACAACTTGGTATTCATTGCATACGGGAATCAAATCCAGCGACACGTAAATTCTGTCAAGGCGTGCGTGGCTCGCACCTTGGAAATGCGTGTACTGTACGGCACGCGCTCCCCCCAGGTACTCGGCCACATCTTCCATATTCCACTCGCTTGTTAACTGGCACAACACATCAGTGCTCTTGTCTCTGAAGCCGCGTGTGCTGGTTTTGTCCCGAGCATTCAGTACACAGTTGAAATCGCCCAGCATTACTACCTGCCTCTCCGTACTTAACTGCTGCATAACATTCTCGAAAAACACTGCTCTTTCCTCAACAATGTTCGGGGCATACACACAAATAATGCGCCACTCAGCATTGTAATATGCAAAATCAGGTACAACACACCGTCCTGACAGACATGAGTAGTGAGCCTGTACAATCAGTCCAGGCAGCTTTTTGACAAGCAATACACACCCAGCCGATGTCCCTACCGCGTGGCTCACAATGGCGTAAAATCTAGCCGTGAAACGTTGCACCATGCTCCCGGTCTCTTCCTCCCCATCAACCTTTGTTTCTTGCACGGCAAGCACGTCGATATCATGGTCACTTAGCAGGCGATGTACTTGGCTCTGCTTCTTTTTTGCTGCCAATCCCCTGACATTTAACGTGGCTACTCTCAAAGGGGTTTCAGGCGCCATTTTCATAAAGGGTGAAAAGACCGAGAGCATGGTGCTTACCTTCCTCGTCTAGCGCGCGGCTAGACGCCGTCGTTGGAACCGCCTCCGTCTGGTGCGAGCGGCTGAACTGGCAGCGGGGGCGCTTTATCCGCTGCACGCCTCTCCGAAGAAAGGTTTGGCCGCGGACGTAGTGCGGACCTCCGGGATTGGACTGTTTTTGCTGGCGGCTCGTCGACACCGGGGGCTGCTGCCTTGTCACCTTCGAGATCGGTCTGTGTGTGGGGTCGCTTGGCTGGGGCTGTGACGCTTGGCGAACGGGTACCGCTGGTGTCCGGGTGCTCCTCACCGTTATCTTGCTCCATGTCGTCTGCAGGCTGAGGTGACGTCTCGTCCTCTGACCTCGGGAGGTCAGGTGTAGCGTCACTCCTCCCTGCATCGCTGGCACCACTGATATCTCGTGCCGAGTCCCCCGACGAGTCTGTCTCCCGTGCCTGCGTGCGCGCTTCTCCGGTTCCCTTTGCCGCCTCCTCTGCCTCGACTACGTCCATAGTGAGCTCCGCCGACCGCTCCCTCGTTCCAGGTCCCGCGGCCGAAGCGTACGTGAGCACACAGTCAGCCTCCTCATGTCCGTAGCGCCTACATTTTGAACATCGGGGCACCTTACATTCGCGGCGGACGTGTCCCGTGCCTCGACAGCGTAAGCACTGCATCGCCCGCCCAGGCACCACGACAAGGGCTAATTCCCCGGCGACTCGCAGCTGGTGCGGTAAATCATCAACCTTAATGCCAGGCTTCAATTTCAGGAGCACCGTCCTCGTGATGGACCCCTTCTCCTTGACGCCTTGAACTCGCCACCTCTCCCGGGTCACTTCGGTCACGTTTCCAAAAGCAGCAAACGCCGTCCGGATGTCCTCATCTGCCACGCCGTGCAACATCCAGTGGAGACGCAGCTTCACTTGTTGGTCTTCGGGATCGATGATGAGGCAGCGGCGACCTTTCACTTCCAGTTCCTTGAACGCCGCCAGCTTCTTTGTTGCTTCTGTGCTGGTTAACGTGACAGCCCACACATGGTTGATCTGATACGCCCCCAACGCCAAAACGTCGGGGAGCGCACCAACGTTGGCAAGGGCGTCACGGAAATCCTCGACCCTGTATGGCCTCACCCGCACATCGCCGTGCAAAAAAAGCGTCTTAAAAACAACGCGTCCGGTGGGCAAAGTTGGCAGAATAATCTGGTACTCGCTATCTTCGTTGTCCTCGAGCCTGTTTCCGCGGCTGGAAAGGGCCGCTATCGCCGCTCCGCTGGAGCTCATGATCCTGCGTCCGTCACGCTCGGTGGCCGGAAGTAGAATCGGGGATACTGCCCACTATACTAACGAGGAGAGATGGAAGAGGGGAGCCACTGGTGTTGGCCATGGCAGAGACTTCTACTGCCAGTAAATGTGCCGGCATGGAGAGAAAAAAAAAGTAAAGCTCCCCGTGGGGGAATCGAACCCCGGTCTCCCGCGTGACAGGCGGGGATACTGGCCACTATACTAACGAGGAGAGATGGAAGAGGGGAGCCACCGGTGTTTTTTTTTCTTTATTGCCTGGCTTTTGCACAGAAAATTAAACAATACAAACAATCAACAAAACACAACAAACGCTTTATACATACGACTCGTGGTCAGCCAGTATGAACCTGGCTTCGTCAACTTAAAATTCAGGCAGAGTACAGAGCGGCTCTAGTCTTGAGAGCCACTCCGGAGGTCCGCAGCGGCTTTCTGAATGGCCAGAAACATGTGCATGCTTTCGCGGAAGTAGATTCCGGCAGGTCTTGCGTCTCTGTCGCAATGACAGCTTGCCATTCGAGAGCGCCATATACAGTGGAGGCCTGTAAGCATTATTAAGTCAAAAGGCACCCCATCCTCATTTTCAACACATAAGTACCGGATGCCGTACGGGTCAAGTGGAAATTCTTTCTTTAGCGTTCGCTGCAATACATCCCAAAAATAAACCCCTTCCCAACAGTGTAAAAATACATGGTCTATTGTTTCAGGCTTCCTGCAAATCAAACAATGGGATCCCCAGGGTAAAAATAATTCCTTTCCCTCTAAAAATTTTTTAACCGGTAAGGTTCCGGTGTGCAGCTTAAAAAAGAAGGTTTTTGTGCCCGGGGCCACCTGCATTTTTTTTACTCTCTTTAAGACATCTCTGCCTGGGCCTCCACTGTACAAGGCCCTGTACAAGGGCACTGGGAAAACTACATCACACAATGCATGGTACAGTTTCTTTCGTTTCACAGTGGACAGAAAGTCATTTGAAAACCGCGCGGAAAGAAACCTTACACTGGCAACGATTTCCCAGTAAAAACCGGTGACCCTACTATACACCTCAGCAGTTCCGACTATGTACTCTGGAAGTAGACGCCGCAGCCTAACTTGGCATACGGTACGCAAAAACGGGTTTCTTGTGTCCCGAAAAAACAAAAAACGATTGACCAGCTGTCTCAAAAACAAATGGCCCAGTCCCAGCCCGCCGTCTTGTACCCGTCGGAACAGGTTGGTCCGGCTGCAGCGCTCCCATTCAGACGACCAGATGAAGACGGCGAAAATTCTGTGTAGCTTTTGAATGCTTAGCCGTGAACAGTGCAACACCTGCATTACGTACCAGAGCCTGCTGATAAAGGACAAGTTGCAAACAGTGGCTCTGGCGAAAATCGACAAGGTGGTTCCTTTCCACTTATCCGCTCTCTCCCGTATCTCCTTGACCTGTCCTGTCCAATACTTTGCACTGTCACGGTAGGCATCCAGCGGAACGCCCAAGTATTTAACTGGTGTCGTCGTCCAAGGCACGCTGGCAAACCGTTCAGGCGTAGATGCCCACCGACCATGCCAAAGCCCGAGGCACTTCGACCAGTTAACCCCGCTGCCTGTAGCTTGGCTGAAATCGCGTACACATTGAACAGCCTCGCTTATACCTCTCTTATCAACAGCAAACACAGCAATGTCATCAGCGTACGCCAAGAGCTTTACTTCGGCTGCTTGTAATCTGAATCCGGTAATACTCATGTTTCTCAGTATCTTTAAACAAAGGGTCTCCACATAAATACAAAATAAAAGGGGGCTGAGGGGACAGCCCCGAACGCTGCACGCTAATGGGGGCCCCCAGACTCTTGTTAACGATCAATCTCGTCGTGCAGTTCCGGTATGCCAGGGCCACACCCTCGCGGACAACAGAACCAACATTAACATGGTCTAATACTGAAAACAAAAGTTCATGGGCAACGCAGTCAAAAGCCTTTTCCAAATCGATCTGTAGAATCGCCACCTGACCATTAGTGTCGTCACATGTTTCTAAGACACTGCGCGCAACGTGAATATTTGTGAAAATAGACCGCCCTTTAATGCCGCAGGTTTGATGCGGACCAACTAATAAATGAATCACGGTCTGCAGCCTTCGTGCCAAAACCTTCATGTAAATTTTGTACTCGACATTAGTGAGTGCTATGGGTCGGTATGCTGTTACCATTCGTAATCTGTCTATGTCATCCGTTTTCGGAATCAGCACAGTATGGGACGAGCCATAGGACGGAGGCAGTGATTTTAGTTTAAAGGCTTCATTAAAGATGACCGTCAAGACCGGGGAAATAACATGTTTAAATTCTTTGTAGAATGCCGCGCTGAACCCGTCCGGTCCAGGCAACTTACCTGGGTTTAAACTGTCTATTGCTTGCTCGACTTCCAATTGAGTTATCTCCTGCTCTAATCTGTCTTTACTTTCGTCGTCCAGACGCGGCATCTCGGCTAGAAACGCCTCCTTAAATGTGATAACATCTACCGGATGCAATGCGAAGAGCGCCTGGTAATGCTCGAAAAAAGCTGCTTTGATGTGATCGATGTCCGTTTTTGAAACACCTCTCCATTCTATTTCGTTTATGTGGTTTCTTTCGGCACGGGCCTTTTCTAAACCAAGCGCTCGTTTCGTTGGCGCTTCCCCTGCTGCCATGTCTTCTGCCCTTGCCCTCACCAGCGCTCCCCGATAACGTTCTTCTTCGATAAGCTCTAGCTTTTGTTTGGTTTTTCTTATGTCTTCTATCCATTTACCAGGCGCTCGGCATTCTTGTTTTGTCATCTTCTGAAGCAGTGCCTTTAGCTCCATTTCCTGCACTTTTTCCTCATGACGTATACAGGTGGCTCTTTCTTTGGCTTTTAATTTTAAAGTTTCTTTAGTGAGCTCCCACTGCTGCCAAATCCTCATGTTGCTACTTGGTTCTATTTTTGCTATTTCTTCCTTTACAGCTCGGTTATAAAATTCGTCCTGAAGTAGCTTGTCGTTTAGCTTCCACATTTCCCACGAAAAACCATTCCCCTTCTTAACGATACCTATGCAACATTGAACTAAACAGTGGTCAGAAAATGAAACCGGCAAAACTCCATAACTATTGCATTTAGGTACAGTATCAGCGGATGCATAAATGCGGTCTAGCCGTGCATGACTTGAGCCCTCGAATCGTGTGTACTTTACAGCACGCGTTCCTTGAAGACACTCAGCCACATCCTCGAGGTTGCAGTTCAGAATCATTCGCAACAACACTTGAGTGCTCTTATCTCGGAAATTTCGGACGCTTGTCTTGTCGCGCGCACTAAGGACACAGTTGTAATCGCCCATAACAATGAGCTGCCTGTCCGTGCGAAGCCGTTCTTCGACAGTTTCAAAAAACGCTGCTCGGCCATCGACCGCATTAGGAGCGTACAGACAAACAATGCGCCAGTCAGTGTTGCACAGCGAAAAATCTATCGACACGTATCGACCCGACAAACACGAATGATGACCGTGTACCTCTAGCCCCGGCAACTTCTTGACAAACAGAACACAACCAGCCGATGTGCCCACCGCATGGCTGACAACGGCAAAATATCTAGACGTGAAACGTCGCACCATGCTCCCGGTCTCTTCCTCACCATCGACTTTAGTTTCCTGCACTGCTAATATATCAATGTCTTGCTCCGTTATAAGTCGGTACAGCTGGCTTTGTTTTCTTTTGCCTGCCAGGCCTCTGACATTTAAGGTGGCGACTTTGAACGGAGTTGCGGAAGCCATTTCAACTTAAGAAGAAGGGACCGAAAGCATGGTGCTTACCTCCCGCGCCTAGCATGTCGCTAGACGATGCCGTCGCCGCCGGTGTCATCCGGCGCGAGCACATGGACCTGGTCAGGCGGCGCCTTGCCGCCGCCACGCCTGTCATCCGGAACCTTCGGGCGCGGTCGCAGACTGGGTCGTCGTGCTTGGGGCGTCTTTGTCGGCGGTTCCTCCACGCTGGACTCCGCTGCCTTCTCCCCGTCGGCCTTGGTCTCGGTGTGCGGACGCTTCGCAGGGGTGGTCACGCCGGTGTTCACGCGGGCGTCGGCCTTCTCGTCGCGGTTCTCGCTGGCCGCCTTTGTTTCCTCTTCCACGTGCTCTGGGGGGCTCGGGTTATCGTTGGGCGTCTCCAGAGGCGTCAAAGGTTGGTCACAGATGGGCGACCCGCTCTCTTTTGCGCCAGCCGCGTCGGTGTTGCTGGTCGAAACCGCAGGCTCAACCCCCGCCGTTTTGCCCGTGTCGTCGATGCCGCTGGCTGCTTCCTCCGCCTCGACAACGTCCATGAGCTCTGCGGAGTCGCTCGCCGCTACACGCCCGGTAGCCGACGCGTAGGTGCGCACGCAGTCGGCCTCGGAGTGACCGTAGCGTCGGCACTTCGAGCACCTGGGCACCTTGCAATCACGGCGCACGTGCCCCGCGCCGCCGCACCGCAGACACTGCATCGGCCGCCCGGGCACCACCACGAGAGCCAACTCGCCAGCAACTCGAACCTGGTGGGGCAGGTCGTCTACCTTAATGCCTGGCTTCATCTTTAGGAGCACGGTCCTCGTGGTGGACCCCTTCTCCTTCATGCCAGCGACGCGCCAACGCTCCCGGGTGACCTCGGTCACGTTGCCGAACGCCGCGAATGCCGTACGGATGTCCTCGTCGGCGACGCCGTGAAGCATCCAGTGCAGTCGCAGCTTGACTTGGTGGTCCTCTGGGTCAAAAACGATACAGCGGCATCCCTTGACTTCCAGCTCCTTCATGGCGGCCAGTTTCTTTGCGGCGTCGGCGGTGCTGAAGGTCACAGCCCACACGTGGTTAATCTGGTACGCCCCCAACGCCACGACGTCGGGGAGCGCACCCACGTTAGCGAGGGCGTCTCTGAAGTCTTCGACCCTGTAGGGTCGCACACGCACGTCGCCGTGCAGAAAAACCGTGTTTAAAACAACACGTCCGGTGGGCAGGGTAGGCAGAACGATCTCGTAGTCCTTATCAGCGTCGCTGGCAAACCTGTTTCCGCGGCCGGCAACGGCCGCTATCGCCGCTCCGTGGGAGCCCACGATTCTGCGTCCGTCACGCTCGGTGGCTGGAAGTAGAATGGAGCCACCGGTGTTGGCCATGGCAGAGAAGTCTACTGCCCGTGAATGTGACGGCATGGAGAGGAAAAAAAGAAAAGCTCCCCGTCGGGGAATCGAACCCCGGTCTCCCGCGTGACAGGCGGGGATACTGGCCACTATACTAACGAGGATTTTTTTTCCTTTATTACCGACTTGGCCGGGCAAACAAAACAAAAATACAATGACATGACAATAAAAGCACAGGTCAGTTTCTACCTAGTGCACGATGATAAAATGGGTTAAATGATTTTAGTTGGTCGAGGACAGGCAGCCACTCAGGCTGAGGAGCTTGCTGTCCGAAAACGTCCTGAGTATACATGATGCTCTCAATGAAATACTGATGAGCCGGATTCACAACATGTTCATGCCTGACATCCATTCGCGTACGCCATAGGCTGTGCATGCAGAGCAACATTAGCAGGTCGCAAGGCACTTCACCTGGCTCTGCACATGGTAGGAAGCGTATTCCAAAAGGAGTCAGGGGGAAATCTTTTTTCAGTGTGCGCTTCAACACATCCCAAAGAAAAACAGCGTCATGACAGTCGAGAAAGATATGTTCTATAGTTTCCACTTTCTTGCAAATAAGACACTCTACTGACCAAGGTACAAAAAGGTCTTTGCTTTGCAACCATGGCTTCACTGGGAGGGTTCCAGTATGCAATTGAAAAAAGAAAGAACGCACTGAAGGCTTCACCGGCATTTTTTTTACTCTTTTTAGCACATCCCTTTCGGGACCCAGAAGATAAGCACTGCGATAAACAGGCACTGGCAGAAACACATCAAGCAGGTCCTTGTACATCTTTTTCCTTGTTACAATGGTCAGATACTCATCGGAAAATTTTGACCGAAGAATACGGACTGCTGCAACAACTTCTTGCAAAAAAGCACTCAACCCACTCCGCCCTGCAGACATAGATGACACAACATAATCAGGCAGTGATTCTGACAATCGCACTTGTATAACAGTTCGCAGAAAATCATTATCTTGACGCAAGAAAAAGAATCTAGTGACTATCTGTCTCAGAAATAAATTTGACAACATTAGCCCCCCGTTCCGCACCTTGTGGAACAGATTGCATCGGCTGGTACGTTCCCATGTTGACGCCCAAATAAATGTTGCAAACACTCTGTGCAACCTTTGCACTGAAGTCCTTGGCAAAGTTAACGCTTGCAGAACATAGAAAATCCTCGCTATTAAAAACATGTTGCACACCGTAGCTCTTGCAAACATGGAAAAGTTGTGACCGCCCCATTTGCCTGTCTGAGCTTTGAATCGTTCGGTTTCATGGGCCCAATATTCTTTGCTTTCTGTGTAGTTGGTTAGCGGCACGCCGAGGTACTTCTGGCGTGTCTACCCACTTCATTCGACAGAATACTTCTGGCGTGGCCTGCCACTTTCCATGCCAAAAACCAAAACATTTCTGCCAGCTTATCGCACAGCCACTTGCATCACAAAAATTTACGGCTTCTCTCACCACTTCTTGCACGCTTTCCTGGTCTCTGCAGAACACTGCTATATCATCTGCATATGCCAATACCTTCACTTCATTGTGACAAAAGGCGTAACCCCGAATGTTTTGCGTAGTTAACAGCTTTAAACAAAAGGGCTGCAGATAAAGTGCAAAAAGCAGTGGAGAAAGAGGGCAACCCTGCCTCACTGACGACAAGACAGGAATACTATTACTCAGGCGCTTATTAATTATGAACCTTGATGTACAGCCATTGTAAACCATTTTCACGCCATCAGTGATGATACATCCTACATTCACTTGTTCCAACAGCGCGAACAAAATTTCATGTACAACTTTTTCAAACGCCTTATGCAGGTCCAGTTGCATCATGGCGACACGACCCTCCGTTGCATCACAGCATTCAAGGACACTCCTAGCTACGTGTATGTTAGTAAAATGGTTCTGTCTTTTATGCCACAGGTCTGGTGTGGGCCAACAAGGGTTTTAATTACTGTTTGGAGTCGTCCGGCTAGCACTTTCATATAAATTTTGTAGTCTACGTTAGTTAAGCTTATTGGGCGGTAACACTCAACTGACTGCAACCTACTCGGGTCGTCCGATTTTGGGATCAACACCACGTGGGAAGTTCGAAAAGAAGGCGGAGTTAACTTTCTTTCGTAACACTCGCTTATTACGCGCTGTAATGCTATTGCCATTTCTGTTTTCAAAGCCTTGTAAAGTGCGGCACCGAGGCCGTCCGGCCCAGGCGACTTGTTCAAGCTCAGCTGCTGTATTGCAGCTTCGATTTCTGCTGCCGTTATGGGCTCCTCAAGTACCTGCGCCAGGTCATCCTCGACTCTTGGCATTAGCGACAGGAATGCAGTTTTATAGTGTTCAACATCGCGCGTTTTAAGGCTGAACAAGTTTTGGTAATATTCCAGAAACGCCCTTTCAATCATCTCAGATTCGGAAGTTACGTCATTGCGATAACAAATTTCCTTTATCTCTTTCGAAACTGCATACTGTTTTTCGTCACTGAGCGCCCTTTTTGTGGGCGTCTCCCCAAGCCAAAATCTTTCGCTGCGTGCCCTTATCACAGCACCTCGATATTTCGTTTCATCTATTAGTTCAAGCTTAGTTTTGGTCTCTTTTATTTCTTGTCTGTACAACCCCGGCTTGACGCCTTCCATGCTGAGCATGAAATCAAGCTCGGTACGAAGTTCCTTTTCTTGCTGTTTTTCTTTACGCTTTAAAACACATGCTCTTTCTATAGCGGCCACTTTCACGTCGCATTTAAATTGTTCCCATGTTTGTATAAAGTCTGTCTCTTTTTCTAACAAGCTTTTGACTGAGTCTTTTAGTTTCTTGCTAAACTCGTCATCCTCCAACAATGAGTCATTAAATTTCCATAATTCCCAACTAAACTTGACAGTCCTTTTCCTCTCCCAAGTGTGATCACGACTAAAGAATGATCACTGAAGCTGACGTGCACAGTCTGGTACTGGGAACACAAGGGCACAACTTCAGAAGCAACATAAATTCTGTCCAGCCTTGCGTGACTAACGCCTTGGAAATGCGTGTACTGTGCTTGTTCTGAACCTTGCATTATAACGCCAATATCTTCCAATTCTGCTTCATTAATCATCTCAGACAGTAGCTCGGCACTCGTGTCCTGCAGGGTTTTGTTGCTTGTTCTATCTTCAGGTCTACACACGCAGTTGAAATCTCCAATAGTACACGCTTTTCTGTCAGCAGGAAAGGTTGAACACGGCGAAAAAAGGCATCTCGTTCGGGAATTCTATTAGGTGCATATACACACACAGCTCTCCACTCTACACCAGAAAAGTAAAAATCGCATGCTACAATCCGGCCACTTTCACAGGAAAATACAGTTTCCACAGCGACTTTGCCGTTTCGAGTTAAAATCAGACACCCTCCCGACTTTCCTTTTGCATGGCACACGCAAACACTGAACT